>NC_045554.1:48219695-48519695 GCF_009769535.1 Thamnophis elegans | reverse complement strand
AGCACCAGGGTATTTAGCAACAGAGACTCGCTAGAAAAAAAGAAGAAGAAGAAAGGAAGCAGGAAAAAGGATGGAATTGGGAACAAGGGAGAAGCAGGAAACATCCAGAGTTTTTTTTCCCCCAACTGTAGATTTCCCTGTAAAGGGATTTGTGTTGTAGCTCATGTTTAAGACTAACACTTTTTGGTAGTTTCCACCCATCCCCAAAAGCAACAACGCAAAGGGCAAATTAAAAGTGTTTGTTGGATTTAGAATAGAATAGAATAGAGTAGAATTTTATTATGTGTATGCCGCCCTTCTCTGGGAGGACTCAGGGCGGCGAACAATTCAAGGGGGAAAAAGGGGAACATAAAAACAAAATACAAATAATAAAAGTAAACAACAGTCGCACAACCATACATGTCGAGAGGGGAGGGAACTCATCACCCCCAGGCCTGCCGGCAAAGCCAGGTTTTGACGGCTTTTCGGAAGGCCTGGAGAGAGGTGAGGGTCCGAATCCCTTGACAGCCTGTTCATTCCCAAGGGGGTGGGAGCCCGTTTCCAAGTCTCTGCAGAAGATTCCTTTGATGTTTCCCCTCGACTAGTCTCTTAGTGGAGGCATAGACTCTCTTGGGGGCCAAGCAGAAGGAACGGAGGCTCCCCTCTGAGGTCTTGAAAGGAAGGGACGAGAGGAAATCTCTCCAAACTGCTCCCTCCCAAAAATGGTTCCCTTCCTTCCCCCTGGGACGCGTAAGGGAGATGGTTAGGCCAACGACGATAAAGGCTTGGGAGCAAAATCCACTCAAGGCTACTGAGCCTCAGTTCCTTCGCTTGGGAAGAGGTGAGCTGGCTCAGCTTGACCAGGAAGAAGGGAAGAATTTGAATAAAATGCACTAAAGTGGACTTCCTGTTTCAAGAAGGTTTTGTGGGCTGAAGGTAAGGAAGGAAAGGAAAGGGAGTGGGAAGCTCTCCAGTCCGCTGAGCGGTGGCCAAGCTGACATGTTATCCCCAAGAACACGGCTAACATCCAAAGCTGGCTAAGGAAGGCTGGGACAGGAGAATCCCTCAACGCCCCACAGGGGGTTTTCACTCTGACCCAACATGGGGGTTGATGGCTTGGAAATGATGGGTGAATCGGCCATTCTGGTTTGGCAAAGCGAGGGAGCTTAGAACCAGAAAGGAGCAAAATCCTTGGCCGGAGCAGGGAATCCCCCGGGAAATGACGGGACAATCATCCGCCAGGAATGCTCCGATCTCTCCTTTGCTGAATCTGCCCCACTGGGTAGAAATGGGCTCTTCCCCAGGCAATGGGGAGGAGGAAGAGGAGGAGGAGGAGGAGGAGGAAAACGTCTTTTCTTTTTCCCACAACGGAGAAGGAGAAAGGAGGAGAGGAAACCATCCCTTAGCGCCTGAAGGCAGGACAAGGAACAACAGGTGGAAACCAATCAAGGAGAGAACCATCCTAGAACTACAAAGAAATTGACAGTGGAACAGAAGTTGCCTCCAGAAGTTGTGGGTGCGCCATCACTGGAGGCTTAGAAGAAGAGATCGGGCAGATATTTCTCCGACGTAATATAGGGCCTCCTGCCTGAGCAGGGGGTTGGACTAGATGACCTCCAAGGTCCCCTTCCAACTCAGTTACTGTTACCTCCAAGGTCCCCTTCCAATTCTCTTATTCTGTGAGCGTGATGTCTGAAGCCATCTGTGAACAGAGTCCAGGAGCTGCAAACTCCCGCCAAGGGGTCTCTGGCCTGTGGGTGATGCTGCCTGGACAAATCCCAGGCTGAACAGCCCCCCCCATGCGAGAGGCAGATTTGCAGGTTCACCAATCGCTCTGCTAGAAAGAGCCCAATTACGGCATCCTCTGCCAGGGGCTGTGCCAGGACCAGCTCATGCCACGAATGAGAGAGCCTGCCAAGCCCGCTTCTGCCCACTCTGAACTTTCCCTGATTTCAAAGAGAGCCACTGCCTGGCGGAAGGCTGCTGGGGGTGGGGGCAGCGCTTCATGTGCCCCCTCCCTCGTGCCTGGCAGGATGGCCTCCTCGGCTGAGTACGTTGCCGGCAACCTTCCCTCTCTGCCTGGTCCTGATGTTGGCAGCTAGAGGAGGCGCGCGTGAGTGGCAGAGGCCGAAGGGGTTAACTGGGTCGCGGGGATGTTGAAACTGGGTGAAAAGGCAGAGCAGGTGTCCAACGGGTCATGGGACCTCTGAAAACCGGCTACACACGTTCGCTTTGTCTCTCTCTCTCCTGTCATTATCTTTTGTGTGTGTTTGTGTGTGTCTGCGTGTGTCATTCCCTCCCAAGCACATGACAAGCTGCTACCTGCCCACTGCAGGGAAAACCCCTCCACGTGGCTTGGAGAGCGTCATTCTGCCCCACCAGGGGGGGACGGAGGGAGCAGGAAGAGACTTTGCCAAAGGACCCCAACAGTCGCCAGGGCCATGGGTGGGTGGGTGGGTGGGTGAGACAAGAGGAGCTGGGCTGCCAGGCCAAGAGGAGGTGGCTAGGTTGCATTGGGACATCTTCCCAGGCCACCCTGCCCTAACCGACTCTCTCCCCACCCAAACTGGCTGGGAATTAGGGGCATTGGAGTCCCAGGAACTCCATCAAGAACTCCAGGTTGAGGAATGACCTGAATGGCTTCTCCGGAGCAGCTGTGCTGAGGATTCTCCTGGGGGCTCCTCCCCGGGATCTCCTCCCTCCAGGCACATCTGGCTCTGCGGACGCTTGTCCAGGAAAGCTGGGGGGGGAGTTTCCAGGAATGGCTGCAGAATTCCTGGATGGGACCCATGCGAAGTGCATCCAGCAGCCCTTGGCCTTCGAAGACCCTGGATGGGATCCAAGCCCCCTAATTACCCTGCCAGTTTATTCCAGGCTCTGCTGATCTTAACCAGAAGGCGTCTGGCAGCAGCTTTACCAACTGATGTATTTGGTGAATAAAAGCTTCTGCCTTTTAATCATTTTTTTTTTTAAATAGGAAAAGCTTCTTCCTGACTCCTGAGTTTTGGCTACCAATGTCCAATACGGTTCTTCTGCAAGGATTATCACCATTTCATTTTTCATTTCATTTTATTATATTTATATGTTGTCCTTTTCCCCCGAAGGGGACTCACCAGATCTTTTCTTTCCTTTCCTTTCTTCCCTCTCTCCCTTCGTTCCTTTCCTCCCTTTATTATCCTCAAGGCAGTGAACATATCCAACACACCTTCCTCTTCTGATTGACCCAACAATAAACTTGGTTGACTCAGCCTCCCGTCCTTCCGAGGTGGATAAAATGAGGACCCAGATTGTTGGGGGCCAGAGACCGACTCTGTAAACTGCTTAGAGAGGCCTGGGAACCACTGTGGAGCGGCATATAAGTCTAAGGGCTATTGCTATTTCCCTTCCCTCCTTCCTTCCTTCCTTCCTTCCTTCCTTCCTTCCTTCCTTCCTTCCTTCCTTCCTTCCTTCCTATTAGAATGCAGTATTGCAGGATAACTCTGCCCACTGCCATGAGTTCAAATCTCGCCGCAAAGAGTTTTGGAGGCCCTGTGTTTGGCTCATGTCTTGTCTCTCTTGCGGGCTAATCTGACAAATAATGTAGCAAAATCGCCTCGTGATTTATTTATTCATACTTTATTAATCACCAGGAATGTAATTATTAGTTGCTTTCCTCTTGTCCTTAGCCCAGCCCACCTCACAAGCAGTAGCCCTTAGATTTATATAGCGCTTTCCCAGGGCTTTCCAGCCCTCTCTAAGCAGTTTACAGAGTCGGCTTCCGTCCCCCACAATCTGGGTCCTCATTTTACCCACCTGGGAAGGACGGGAGGCTGACTCAACCTTGAGCCGGTCAGAATCTTCTGACGCTCGATCTTCGACCTGCATGGGCTCAGAAGACCCGGCTTGCCCTCAGGTGGCCTGGGGCACCGAGCACGTGGGGGCCACCCTCCTGCGTCTCTGGGGAAAGCGGCATTGCAACAGGTGTGAAAAAGAAATCTCTGGGCAATTGCTCAACCTCTGGAACTGGGCTTTTTTGCATGGAGGCCGCTGGGGGATTCATGCGGACGGAGCTGGGCTCCGCAGCCGCTGCGGTGAGACACTCAGCAAACACGAAGGCCAACGGGAGCCGCTGGGCTTTTCGTGGCTCCTGAGCCTTCCTTGCTGACCTCTCTGGACTGGAAGAGACCGTTTGGGCCTCTTCAGAAGGAGACCTTCTACCCCTTTGCTGGGGGGGGGGGGTGTTCCAGCTGTCTGTAGGGGAACACTGGCAAAAACCAGTTTAGAGACGCTCCGGCTGGGATTCGCATGACACATGTGCTTGTGACGTCAGGTCATTGTGTCCCGCTAAGCTCACGTGGGCCACAATTACGTTGTTAAGCCACCACTGAGAGAGAGCATTTTACAGAGCTAAAGAGATGCTATCTCACCCAAGTGGATTCCAAGACCTCTTTAAACAGGAATTCCAGAAGCCCCTTCCTTACTAATTTGGCTTTCCTTTCTGGAATTCCAAAACCAAAATAGAGGCATCAACCGGAGGGAGAGGCAACGGATTAAGATGAAAATCCAGATTTTCCCCAAATTTAAAAAACACCAGCTAAGGGCACCCAAATCTCAATGGGACTTTTAAGTATAGACTTTGATGTTGAGGTGTATTTTCTGATCGCCTATAAAGGCAGGAAGTAATTAAAATCCCCCCGGAAGAAAGAGCTGAAAAGAATTCCAAAATCAGAAGACCCCGCAACGCTCAGTTGCCAATTAGACAGAAATTAAGATTACATGAACTTTATTTTTTTAAAATCTGTTCCGGAAAGACTTTTAAGGGGCTGGCTGAAAAACAAAACCCCATCAAATACCCTTCTAGACTCTCTCCCGTTTGAATTGCCCCCAACCCAATCTGGTACCCCAAGACACAACAAGATCAAAGAAAGAAGATGTTTATCAAAATACTTTATTTTCAGCATAACCCCTCAAAAAAAGGAAAAAAAAAAAGAAAAAAAAATCCTCCCTCCTTATTAGACATACATCCTGACGATATCTTTTGTTTTTTTCCTCTCCTCTGGTTTTAAATCAACTAAAACAATCTTTTGGTTAAAATAAAGGAGACATGGAATTTTCTCATCACGGGTCTCTATGCAGCTGGGGGTGGGAGGGGGGGAAGGACGGGGAGAGGGGGCGGAGTGGAGAGCGTCCGCTGGTGACGGCCTTTGAGGGCTCTCTCCTTACACGTGCGCGGAAGGGCACGGCTGACGACACCCGACACGTAGCGCTGGCTAACTAGGGGGTTGCAACTCATAGCTAGCAAAGAGGTGGGTGGGGGAGGAGGAGGAGGAGGAGGAAGAGGAGGAGGAAGAGGAGGAGGAAGAGATGGCATCGGACAAGGCTGCGGTGAAGAGCCCATGAGGACCAGGAACACGACCGCGGCGAACACTTGTGCCCGAGGCCAGCAGCACCTGGGTGAGAGAGGCAATCCGGGAGTGGGGGGAGGAGAAGGGGACCCTCTCTCACACAGGAACTGGGCACGGGTGGATTCCAGCTGACAAAAATTATCCAATTTGTTGTTGTTTTTTGTTTTTAAAAAAAGGACCACAGCCAAAATGAAACAGAACTGCAAAATCCGACGTGGCTGTTTTGTACGCTATGTATAAAACCACAGGCGCAGAGTCTCTTAATCTGGGCTGGACCCAACGCTCCACTATACTTTCCCGGGGATCTTGGCCCGCTTCCGAGCGATGGCGTCTTCCACGGCCTTCAGCTGCTTCAGGAGCTCCTCCCTTCGCGACAACGTGCTGGACTTGCCCGATTTGGCGGGGGCAGCTGGAGGGGCTGGCTCAGCCGCTTTGCCTGGGATGCTCGTGACCTTGCTGGAGCTCTTCGACGGAGGGGAGAGTGGGCGCTTCCTGAAAGAGAGCAAAGGCAGCCTTTGGGGCCGGTGGGGGAGAGGCAGGGAGGGTGGGGTGGGGGGGAGAACCAGAGGGCCCGTCATTCTGTAAAGCTGCACCAGCGAGCAGGTCCTGCCGAAGGAGTGGTGGACTTTAGAACCACAGAGTGGGAAGGGACTGCAGTGGCCCCCTACCCTCTACTCCACCTTTCTTAAAGTTGAACTTCAACTCCCAGAATTCCCTAGCCGGCCATTCTTAAAGGCGGACATCTTAATCCCTCCAAGGTTGGGGAACACTGATCCAGCCCCTCCCTCTCCACGTGTGGGAAAAGCAACTCAACTGCCCCTTCGAGAGTCGGAGGGGGAAAAGGGGCCTGGCGGAAGGCTCAGGAAGTCAAACCCAGAGGATCGACAGAGCCTGGAGCCTGCAGCCCTGCGGCGTCCCTGGCCAGCGGGCAGCAAAACTGCTGGAAACAGTTTGCTTCAACTGACCTGGTCGTGGCTCGATTAACCAACGGAGGCTCCAGGTAACTGTGACTAATGCAAGGGAATGTCACCCATTCAGACATTTTCTTCACCTGACACACTATGTCGCAATGGCTTAGCACGAAGCAACTAAACCGGGGACACAACCGGCCCCTGACTAGGCTGAGGCTCAGAAACGCCACGGCTGCTCCAGGCGGGGCTTCAATAGGCTGCTCAGCGGCTGCCAGGGAAAGGAGGGAGCTCAGGTGGTCCTCCGGTAATGACGCTGTGATGGCCTCGGAAATAGTGACTTGCGAGCCGTCGGTTATGACCATCGCACCAGCGCCAGCGCAATCGTGTGATCACGTCGTGGGTGCTTGGCAACCGGCTCACAAGGGCGGCAGCCTTTTGCAGTCACACAGTTGTGACTTGTGACCTTCCCAGCCGACCTCTGACCAGCCAAGCCAGTGGCGCTCGTAACAACCACATTATTTACTTAACGACTGCGATAAAAAAATAAAGATTGTAAGATCAGGCCTGGTCGCACCATGGCTTGCTTAAGGACTGAAAGCCCGGTCCTCAGTGTGGTGCCAAGGGCTGTTGGTAAAGAGAGGCAAGCCCTGATTTGGGCTTTTGGCAGAAGAGGGGAAAAGGGCATTTCCTTATCAAACTAACCTTGGTGGGTTTGGGCATCCCAGGGAAACTTCCACCCAATGAAAGGGGTCAGAGAGGGGGCGAGGAAGACTCTTCAATGCCCCAAGTCATCGGCTGCTCCCTTTGCAACTAGGAATAATCTTCCCCAGAGGAGGAAACCTCGCCCGTCTCTCTTTCACGGGGCCACTAAGAACCCCCTCCGGCCAGCAGGGCCGAAATCCCGTTGCCCCCTGGAGCTGCTTCAGGCCCTCCCCAGCACCCTGAAGTGGGACAGTGGCATCCTGGGGGATTCCCCCCCGAAGGAAGGCCCAGGAGGCTTTCCGGCCGGGCTCCTTCTCGGTCTGGACAAAGCTCCCGGCCGGCCGCAGAGAGGAGCAGACGCTCTTTGTCCCTTTGGGACCAGGTCTGGGAGACCCTGGCCAGGCAGCCCCCGTGGAGCCTGTGGGGCAACCTGGGCTGAGGAGACGGAGCGGAACTCACTTGTCAGCCTGCGCTGGGGAGGGCTTTGGGTTGGGCCCCCGCTGACGGTCCTGTTTAGGAGAGGAGAGCCTTCCGGCGAGTTTCCTGTCGCGAATACCTGAGTGGAAAGAAAAATTAGCCAAGGGGCCTGGGGCTGACGCCGACCCTTCGAGGTAGACCAGGCTAGGAAACCGAAACCATCCAAGCCGAGATTGCTTTTCCCGTAGGGTTAGGAGTCCCAGATCCCCTCCCTTTGGTCTTTGTGAGAACTAGGGAGGGTCTTGGCCACGACGCTTTCCCAGGTTACAATTCTGGCTCCCGACTCCGGTTTCTTTTATCTGACTGGCCCCCTGGTAGCGGCTTTTCCTCCAGTTTCTCAAGGTCGTTCCTTCTACCCATTGTAGGGTATATGTATATTGCTGGTCTTTGATCGTAATAAAGATCTTACTTACTTCTACCCATTGCCTCTCTGGAGGAACTGGCTGAGGCAAAGGCATATTGACATAAACAGAATGACCAGCTGGCACTTGGGCACAGGTGGGGCTTTTAGGGGCATCAGCAGGAGGGCAAGAGGGAACGGGGAGGAAACCCAGAAAGGAGACAAATCCAGGCTAACAGCAGAGGCCAGGGGTAGAGAAGAAGCTGAGTTCAATGCAGAGATGTTATTAACTTCTTTTTTTTATTTCCTTTGTCTCAATATATTTTAGACTGTATTTGTTAAAAACCTATACCGTTTACGGGCTCTGGGAAGTCGGGGGGGGGAAGGGGGGTGGGGTGTTAGGGGGGATATAGTATGTGTTAGATTTTAAAATAACGCGACTGCACTTGTATGCTGTTGCTCTTTAATTTCACTGTAAAAATAGGACAAGCTGAATATATTAACAGATAGTAGAAATACACCGAAGGGGGGAGTAGAGGGAAAGAAGAAAGAGGGGTAGAGAGGGTGGGAGAGAGGATGGGAGGGAGGGAGAGAAGGAAGGGAGGGAGTGTATTGGGAGAGAGGTGTGGTAGAGGGGGAGGGGAAGTAGGGTAGAGGGGAATGATGGAGGGAAGAAGGAAAGTTGGAGGGGGGCGAAAGAAAGGGTGTATGGAGGGTCGAAGAGGTACATTGGGTTTCTATTTTGGGGGGTATTGTTGACAAGAGGAATGGCTGTGTTTATTGTTTAATGTTATATGGCCCCGGTTCTGCACAGTATATATGTGATTGTACGAAAATGAAAATGGAAAATAAAAACACATTTACAGAAGAAAAAAAAATTAAATTAAAAAAAAAAAACAAGAAAAAAATAAATAAATAAAAAAATAAAAAAAATATCTTGTAGTGGCTTAAATGCCAGCCGCACTTGAGCTACGTTCTTAGCAGTCTTTACAACAACTCTGTAAGGTAGGCCATCAATCCTATCTCACAGGGAGAGAGGGAGGCCGAAACTGAGAGAGAGAGAGGGAGAGAGAGGGAGAGGGAGAGAGGGAACAAGCCCAGAGTTCAAGGCAGAGGTGTGATGTGCACTGGGGATTTTCCATTCCCACTCTTTTTAGATTTACACAACACATTTCTCAGGTGGCAAGATCAGCCAAAGGAATGTGGCACCGCGCTTGGCACTCGGGAGGAAAGCCTCCGCTTTAGCAACAGGGCTCGGGGCCAAGCCGGTGCCTGAGGTGGCATGAGCAACAGCGGGTGCCGAGTGCTGCCAGGCAAGCCGGCTGATCCTCTAACACGAGGGCATCGTCCCCCTGGGAGAGATCTGCAGCTGAGCTGACTTGGGCTGCACCCGGCCTGCTTTTGGGATGACAAAATGATGGGCCTCCTGAACAGCCAGACGGGCAGCCTGGAGCTCTCAAGACGACGAGGCATCAACGCCCCCCCCTCCCCCGGCTTCTCTTGCTTCACCCGCTTGCAAGCGGATGGCTGCAGACAAAGGCTTGCACTTCCTTTCACACACACACACACACACCCTTTTTCCGACTCCAGATTTCTGCCCTGAGCACAATGCAGCTGGTTCACAGTGCAGCTAGAAGAGCAGCTGGACAGCAAACAGAAGGCACGCTGCTACAAGGAAGGAAGGAAGGAAGGAAGGAAGAAAGGAAGGAAGAAAGGAAGGAAGGAAGGAAGGAAGGAAGGAAAAGGAACGAAGGAAGGAAGGAAGGAAGGAGGGAGGGAGGGAGGGAGGAAAAGGAAGGAAGGCAGGAAGGAAAAGGAAGGCAGGAAGGATAAGGAAGAAAGGAAGGAAGGAAAAGGAAGGAAAAGGAAGGAAGGCAGGAAGGAAGGAAAGAAGGCAGCAAGGAAGGAAGGATAAGGAAGAAAGGAAGGAAGGAAAAGGAAGGAAGGAAGGAAAAGGAACGCAGGAAGGAAGGAAAAGGAAGGAAAAGGAAGGAAGGAAGGAAGGAAGGGGGAAGGAAGGAAGGGGGGAAGGAAGGAAGGGGGGAAGGAAGGAAGGGAGGGAGGGTTGTCCTGAAACCTGCAACCGAGTTGCCTCACCTGGAGACAGGTTGATCCTCTTGGTGGGGGGAGAAGCCTGCCGGTCCTTGTCGGAGGGCTCGTACCTCTTCCGGCTGCTGTTTTTGTCAGCTGCCTGAAAGCAGGAGAGGAGGGATCAGGGCCCTGAGGAGGCGGTGGGGAAAGGGATGGGGACAAAGCCCTTGCTTGCTCTGGAGGTGCCCACCCCCCTTGCCCACTGCGGCCTCCCCGAGAGAGACCCACTACGCTTAACTCCAACTTTGGGCCGTGAAGGGAGCAGATGCCACTCAACGCAGGAGGCTGCCTTTGATGTACAAGTCCGTCATATCAGGAGGAACCCCCCCCCCCAATGGAAGGAGCAAACTCTGAGGGCCTGAGTGGGTCAGAGACCCCTCCGCCCTCTTCCTGCCTTGCCCACCTCTGGGCAGAGGCTGAGCCCTTAGAGACCCCCAAGGGGTTCCCGGACAGACCTCGGCCGGGTCCCGGTTTCCCTTCAGAGGATTTTCCACAGATGCCCTCCCTCCCCCCCACCTGGAGGAGGAGGAGGAGGGGAGAATCTGGGCCCTTACCTTGTTTAAAAGGGTGAGCTTGATTTCCTTGTGGGCACTGAAGCCAGCAGGCTGGGCCTGGGGGGGCGGGTGAGGGGCGGGAGGCTGCTGAGACTTCCCCCCTGAGGCTGGCTTGGCGGATTTGGCCGGCTGCGCTGGGACGTCCCGCTTCCGTTTCTCCTCCTTCGGGCCGCTCTCTTTCTTGGCCTTTCCTGCGAGGAAGGCAGGGGGGGGGTTCAGGGCCAGGCAGCAGGTGGCACCCCTGGAGAGGCTCCGGTGCATCCTCTGCATCCCTGACTCGCCCAGAGGGAGCCTGGCCTACCCCACAGGCAGGGGCTTCGGCCGCAGGGCCCCGTGGGGCAGTTTCCTTTCCTATAAAAGTTATCCTAACATTTTAAACCAGGGGGTGGATGGAATTGCTGGCCTTTCCTTGTGTTTGAATTGGGGGAACTGATCTGCACCTAGGAGATCTCTTGGGAACTTCCTCCCCCAAAGGCCTCAGACAGCCTCCCCCTCCCCTGTTTGTTTTTAGAGCTTCGTTATTTTTCAATTAGAAAAATAAACGCCCCATCTTTCCTTCTGCCGCGGGTCGTCTGGGTACAAACATCTCTGTGCCACACCGTTCCTCTTTTGCCACGTCTTTCAGGCTCACATTAACATTATTTCCCTAGGTTTAGTGTTATAATATATTGAGCACTGAAACGTTATAAAACTCTCCATTTTTCTCCTTAATATCTTCCAGTGATGATGTCGTATCAACATTAAGCATCTTTTATTCTCGTCATGCACAGACCAAAAATCTTATTTTCATCTTATTTATATCTTTCTCTATCTTCCTCCCTCCATCTTGATTGCCCAGGGCTGGGTCCACGGCCTTTGCAGGCGAGAGACAGGCGGCTTTCCCAACACCGGGGGTATCTCCTGGGCCCTTCCGGCCATGGGGTGAAGGAGGTGATCCAGCCAAGGCCCCTTCAGGAGGAAGAAGCCTCCATAAGGGTCATCCGTGGACCACTGGCTGCTGGTCAGTTTTGCAAATAAATAGCAATAGCAGTTAGACTTATATACCGCTTCATAGGGTTTTCAGCCCCCTCTAAGCGGTTTACAGAGTCAGCATATTGCCCCCAACAACAATCCGGGTCCTCATTTCACCCACCTCGGAAGGATGGAAGGCTGAGTCAACCCTGAGCCGGTGAGATTTGAACAGCCGAACTGCAGATAACAGTCAGCTGAAGTGGCTGCAGTACAGCACTCTAGCAATAGCAATAGCAGTTAGACTTATATACCGCTTCATAGGGCTTTCAGCCCTCTCTAAGCGGTTTACAGAGTCAGCATATCGCCCCCAACAACAATCCAGGTCCTCATTTCACCCACCTCGGAAGGATGGAAGGCTGAGTCAACCTTGAGCTGGTGAGATTTGAACAGCCGAACTGCAGAACTGCAGTCAGCTGAAGTAGCCTGCAGTGCTGCATTTAACCACTGCGCCACCTCGGCTCCTTATAAAGGGGTGGTGGTGGTGGTGGACCCTGGGGAGGGACCTGGGGAGGCCGTACCTCTTTCTTTCTTCTGCTGGGCTGGGGTCGGGGACCGGGAGCTAGCCGAAGAAACCGGGCTGGCCAGATCCGCATACATGTCTTCTGAGTCGGCGCTCCGGATGGAGCTGCTGCTGGAGGAGGCACTGGAGGCAGACGAGACGCTGCTGACGCTCAGAGACCTGGGGCGGCCGGGAGAAGAGAGGAGAAGAGGGCAGAGACCGTTAACGGCCCCTTCCTCCTCTCAAGGGCACGGAGAGCTTCACGCAACATGCAGCAAAGGGCCCGCCCTCTTCTGACCCAACCCGACCGCCCTGGGGGAACCCAGCGGAGACGGAGGGGTTCGAGGGCGAGAGCCTCCAAACCCCCAAGCGGGGTTGACTGGCGCGTCCCAACTCCAAGCCTCTTACCTGGATTTCCTGGACCCGGATGGGGACGGGGAGAGCGAGGCCGAGGAGGACCGGGACCGAGAGTGGGAGAGGGACCGAGACAAGGATCTGGAACCGCTGGAACCACTGTAGCTGCTGCCGCTGCCGCTGCAACTGACGGCCCGCCTGCAGCCGAGAGAATCCCCATTTCAGCTCCCGCGGGTGGACACGAGGGACACGCCCTTCCAGGCCCTTGGGCACAAGCGGACAGCTGACCAGCCCAGCCAGAGGAGGCACCGACACGCTCTTCCAATGCAAGCTTCCCAAAGGGTCTTTCACGAATCCCACCACTTAGGAGGGGGGGGGGCGTTTGCAGCCTCGCAGAGCAAATGGAAAGGAGGTTTCAAGTGGGGGTCTCCAACCTTGGCAGCTTCAACTCCTTGTTGAAGCTTTGCTGGCTGAGGAATTCTGGGAGTTGAAGTCCACAAGTCCTACAGTTGCCAAGGTCGGAGACACCCCCCCCCCCCTGCTTTAAAGGACTCCTAAGGAGGGCAGTGGGGAAAACCAACCTCCATCGGGGTCCTTCCTTTAAAAGACTTTTGCTGATGAGAGATGAGGGCTAACTGACCCTCTGGCTCCAACTGGGCCAGGAACAAGCCCACCTTGCTCCCGAGACCCCCTGCGGAGCCCCAAAGCCCACGTCTCCTTCTGTGAAGCAGCCGCAGGAGCCTCCGTCCTTCCAACAAGGCCATTGGAGGACCTGCCCACTGGAGCCCCCCCTCCAGAACGTCCCCCCTACCTCCTGGGAGGTGTCCTCGTTTGCCGCTCCTTCCGTCTTGCCTCCCTGTTGTCCCCTGGTTTGGCTGGCTCTGGGGCAGAGGGGGCAACTTTTGCCACCGGTGGGGGTGCTGGTGGGGCAGGTAGTTTCTTCACAATCTTTTCACTGCAGAGAATTTGCAGAGAGAGAGAGAAATTGGGTGAGAAAACCCAAAATTTAGTGACCAAGGTTAAAACAGATACGTTGCCATCTCTGTTAACCTTTATCCGACTTCTTTCTGGTATACGGACTGAAGCAACCTGCCCTATAAGGAAGACAAATATACTGTAGAGGGATCTGGAAAATCTGTTGTTTTATGAACTACAACAGGAAATGTTGGTCCTTGAAACTGCCAAATAAAATTTAGGTGGCACCCCAAAAACCGGAAGAAAGAAAAAAAAAACAGTGCAATGGATGATTAAAAAAATTTGGCCAACCAGATTCAAATCCTTTTAGCCAAATACCCCGTCTTGGACCAAGGACTCTTCATAAGTCCGACAAGACAAGAAGGCTGCTGGGCCACTGTAAGATTTAGGCTGATAACTCTCCCGGAGGGATGAATATGCCTTTCCAAGAGCTAAATATAATTACAACATGAACGCCCAGCCTCATCTCGTTCCTGAAACTGGCACGGAAGGGCACAAGGCTGCATCATTCAGGCTGCCCTCTTGGCCCGTTCCCAAGCTCCAAAATCACATTCCGGAGATGAAATGGGCAGGATTGTATTCTGGGTTCCGAGGAAGGCGTAAGGATTCTGCCGGCTTTATTTCCATCCCGACTGTCCTCGGCGGGGCCTCCCTGGAGAACGGGAAGAGAGCCAGGGCCCGAGGAACCCCCTTCCTTACCCCTTTCCAGCCAGGACTGCAGATTCCCCTTTGACTTTCGGAGGAGGCTTGTGTGGAGATGGCGTGGGAGAAGGAGACGGCGAAGAGGAGAAGGACTGCGACCTGCAGAGACGGGAAAGGCAAGGGGGTTAGCTATCTCGATATCCACAGGAGGCTCCTTGACTGGGAGGGCTCCGTGGGGGGGGGGGAGTTTCAGCCGAGTTGGCCAACTGAATTAAATCCACAGCATGAAAGGGAGAGCAGTAGGTTGGATGCTTAAGATGTTTTGTAAAATAAGAGATGAAAAAAATGGTTATGGAAGAGTGAGAAACATTTTGCATAAGCAAACCAGGATTCATGTTTACAATTTTGGAATGTTAGGTAAGGTGAGTTCACGGTTCACCGAGAATTCTCTGTTTTGACTGGCGGGTGGGAGAGGTGGACGGCTTACATTACCCTTCTGTACAAAGAGCAGAGCAGAAGTAAAGCGAGTGAACAGCAGGTACAGGAGAGAATTTGCAGCTCAGAGTTGAAACGAATCCTTGGCGGCTTTTATGTTTGATTACTCAAATGACGCCTGGCAGAATATCGGCTTCTGGGCCGACAACTGAACGATGGTCCTTGGACTGGTCTGCCAATGCTTGGTGCTTCTCTTGCAGGGGATCTCCCCGAAAACTCATCTAGAACAGTGTTTCTCAACCTTGGCCACTTGAAGATGTCTGGACTTCAACTCCCAGAATTCCCCAGCTGGGGAATTCTGGGAGTTGAAGTCCGGACATCTTCAAGTGGCCAAGGTTGAGAAACACTGATCTAGAAGATCAGTTAAATCCTCGTTGTTGGAGAGAGGTGCCACGAATCCACGAAAACCCCTCCTCTGGATTCCCCAGCTGCACGTCAGAGCAAGCCAACCAGAAATCCCCTGGGCAAACTCTGATTTCCTTTTAAAACAATCAACCCATCCATTACTCAAGTGGTTTGGGAGTCGCCCAGAGACACACACTGTGGTCTGCATGTTCACCGCGGTTGAGGTGTGCGACACCACCGTGCTTAGGAACTTACAGGAGGGAAGTCAGGAGGACCAACTCTCCACTTTCATCGTGCCTTGCGTGCCAATGAGGACAGACACGGAGGAATCGGCTCTTGAAGGGCAGGCAGGAAGTTACTGAATATGTGGGTGGCACATCCCAGAAGAGGCGAAACCAAGGGACACACCTCAAAAGTTTCCAGTAATCAGGGGTGGTGCTGCTACCTGGATGCCTGCGCCACGAGCCCTCCTGCCTTAATCCCACTGCGAATGCCGCCCTTTGCCAGCAAGGGGGACAGAGAGTAGGAAAAGGACGGGGAATTTGGGAAAATGGACGGATTTTCACCCTGCATTCCTACCCAAGGAACCATTTACAATAGGGTGCCACTGTTAGCTTAGATATAGCTGGGCGCTGCCCTGTTTGGGACCATAACATGGAGTGGAGGGGGGAGAGGGGTTCTCTTCTCTGCGGGATCCAGGCGGCTGCATGCCCCTCATGGTGCAGAGACCCCCGCCCAGCCTCGCCATTTGAGAACCGTCTCCCCCCCCCCCCCCCCCCCCCATTCTTGGCAGGAGCAAAGAAATCTGCGCTTGGGCCAAAGGGAGACAATTCAAACCTTCGAGTTGCTGGAGAAAAATTCCATAGAATCGGAGGAGGAGTGGATTGAGATTGGGGGGGGGGGAGGGGGAGAGTAAGTGACAGCTGAAAGCATCACCGGATTTGATGACGGTCATGAGACTCCATAAACAATCTGTGCAATTCAACAACTCAACCTGCTATTTCACGCGGGTCACAGGACTGTCATCGTTCGTTTACTCAACCGTTTCGTCACTTTGTTGTGATAAAAAAAATGGGTGTCGGGTTAAACCCGAGGATTTCATCACCTTTTATCACCTACAGGTGCAGCTGCAAATGCCAACACATAAACCCGGCTGGCACTGTGCCCGCTGGGAAATTTCCTCAATTTCTAAGCCATAAGGCCCTGGAATGGGCTTCTTCGGAGGCGGGAATCTTCCCCGCCAACCTGTTCTGGCCTTCGAGAAGCGGCCCGGAGCTCAAAGCCTGGACGAGAGATCCAAACACCCTACAGAAACTACAACAGGATTCAGGGTTTGGGCCTTTCAGAGATCCTTGCTCACATTCCTGGTCACATCTAGACAATTCGAGGGAGATTGGCGGCTAAGAAATATGAAATACCAATAAAGTAACTAAACTGACGTATTTCTTTTCTTTACTATGTTCTTAACTATGAATTCTTTGTTCAGGATTTCATGGCTCCCATGATGTACTGGTGACCTTTAGGTGGGGCTTAGGACACTCGGATGTTCACTACTCTTAGTTGTGACGGCCTGTAAACGGGAGGAGCGACCCCAGGACTCCTGCACTGCCCTGGTGACTGCTGAGGGGGGGGAGAAGCCATACCTGGACCGGCTGCCTGAGAAGGAGCTGTGCCTGGAAGAGCGACTAGTGTAGGAGCTGTAGGACGACGATCTGGAACGTGATCGCGAAGAACCTGATCCAGAGTAGGAGGAGGAGCGGGAGGATGACCTGGAAGGGGAAGGAAGAGGGAATTGAGCACCCGGAAGATCTCCCACAGACCTCCCGGCTTCCTGTCCTCGTTTCACGCAGAGGCACGGCCCGCCTCCCCTTCTCTTTCCTCCAGAGACCGTTTTCAGATCCCGCCAGAGGGAGGGACCGGGGCCTTCCTCTCCTTCTTTCTAAAAGCTACCTTTTGAAGGGACATCGGCCGTCTCCCTGCGTAGAACGGGACAGCACTGCAGTCTCTCTTTGCAAGAGGCCGCCCGGGAGAAACAGCCGGGGATCCTCCAGCTTTATACCTTGAAGAACCTGAGCCGGAAGCCGACGAAGCCGAGGCTTTCCGGCGCCTCCTCGCGTGGCTGGGGGAAGCGGACATGCCGTGCTTCTTTTTGGGCGATTTTGATCGGCGCCAAGGGTCCTTCCACTCATCCGCTCTCTTGGAATGAGAAGGAGTGGTTGTTGTTGTTGTTGTTGCCTCCTTCTCCTTCTTCAATGGCTCAGGCTGACGGCTGGAAGACGGACCGAAAAGATAATTAGAAGGGGGGGGGCAGCTTGCTCTGGACCTTCCAGTGGCACAACTGACCTCTTTTTCTTTTAAAGGGTTAAGGTTTGTTAAGGTTTTTTTTTTTTTACACACAGTTTTCCAAATAGAATTTTCCTTCTCTCCTTCCCTCCTCCCCTCCTTCCTTCCCTCTTTTCTTCTCTCCTTCTCTCCTTCCTTTCCCCCTTCCTTTCCTCCTTCCTTCCCCCCTTCCTTCTCTCCTACATTCCCTCCTTCCTTCTCTCCTTCCTTCTCTCCTTCCTTCCCCCCTTTCTTCTCTTTCTTCTCTCCTTCCTTCCTTCCTCCTCTCCTTTCCCTTCCAAATAGAATTTTAAGTGGCTTATCAGCAGAAAAAAAAAGGGATAATGCAGAGTATATAAAAACAGCAGCCATGAACCTTAAAAGATAGCAAATATAAAAAGAACTAAAAAGCAACAATTCCTTGAAAGCAGAATAATTAAAAACTCTTGAGATAGAAGTCACTTTAGCAGACATGATAAAGGGTGAGTGGAGACCAGGGGAAACTCCACAGAAGCTGGAAGCTTAAAGTTAGGGGCCGCCAGCTGCAAATCCCTGGAAAGCAACAGGAGAAATCTGCAGCGAAAGACAGGTGTCTTCTGCTTCCCAGGGCCCTTTTTTAAAAATTACTCTCCAGGCGAACCCCAGGGGACAAATCCTTTATTATTTAATCGATTCTTTAGAAACCTCCTTCTATGCCCTGGCTTTCGTTGAAAGGAAAAAGACGGTGGCCCGTGGCATCATCCGAAAGACCAGGAATGAAAGGAAAGGGAGTTTTGCCAACAAGAAAGAACTTCTGTAAATGGAGAACTCGGGGGAAACCCAACATCCGTTTCGCTTCTGGCCAGGCTATTCCCTGACTTTGCCAAACCCCCCCACCCCCCGTATGGAGGAGAAAGAGGTTTGGTCCCAAGCCTTCTGTCCCTCCCTTGGCCCATTTCTCTGTGTCCGAAATAGGAATATTTACAGAACGGCCTCTACTGAAGCAAGGAATCTTATGGGGACGAGTGTTGGTTTTGTAATTTTCCTGCCCCAGCAGCAGTTCCACCGCCAGGTAAGTCTGGATTTCGGACTGCGACCTCAGAATTGGCATTCTGCAAGCCCCCCCCCCCCCCGTCATCCTCTGAGAGACCGCCTACTGCCAATCACCTCCACTCGACCAATTAGATCCCATCGATTAGGCCTCCTCCGAGTCCCATCCGCCGGCCAATGCCGACTGGCCACCACGCGGAGGAGAGCCTTCTCGGTGGCAGCTCCGACCCTGTGGAACGATCTCCCCGTGGAGCTTCGTACCCTCACCACCCTCCAGACCTTCCGCACAGCCCTCGGAATCTGGCTATCCCGTCAGGCCTGGGGCTAAAGATTGTAACCCGCCCGAATGGTATGAATGTTGCGTTTTAATTATGTATTGTCTTATATGTTAAAAGTCTGTTTCCCCCCCCCCTTTCCTTTTGGATTGTGAGCCGCCCTGAGTCCCCCCAGGGAAAAGGGCGGCATATAAATAAACTACTCATACTCATACTCTGGTGGGTCTCCGCTAAAGTCATTTTTATAGAAATTTGGAAAGCTGCAAGGATAGCAGGGAGGTTCCAGGAACTCTTACAGGGGGTTTCTTTGATGCCTTGTCTTCAGGACCCCACAATTCTCCTTTCCTAATCCCCAACCCCTTGCTTAACTCAGAACGGGGCCCTGGTTTGTGGCACCAACATTCTCCAGCCAGGATTCTTAAGATTCTAACTCGGGATTCTTTACATTTTTAGCAATTCACCTGTAATCTCAAAATAGCTGGCTGTTCAAGGCGAGAAAAATATGCCCGTGGACACATTCTTCAACCTCCCGACCTGGCCGGGCGTTTTTTTCAGCAAGAACATTTCTGCTGAAAGAAGGAAGAGGATGCTTTTGGTTCAGCGGGAAAGCCAGAAGAGACCTCTGGAGCTGTGCCAGGGGAATAGAGTCAGGGGGAGAAAAATCCCATCCAAGGGCTTCCATGCAAATGACTGCCTGATTCAGACTGGAAAACGCTCTTCCACGCAGAGAAAGCTACTCCCCTCCTCCTTTCCCTTCGTAAGACATGAGGAAGCCCTTTCACTCCTGGCCTAATCTTATCAGGCACGGAAGCCCAATGACGGCATTTCAATGCAGGAAGACTGAGAGAAGGCGCACTTGCAAAGGCATAGCGCACTCGTAGAAAGGAAGTTAAAGAGAGGAAAAAGAACTAAGCTAGGTGACACAGTGACATCACTGCAAATTTCCCAGGATGGGGGACAGGAAATGAAAGTCTGGAAATGATTGCTCAACAGGGACCCAATTTAAAAGTCTGAATTCAATCTGCACACAAACTTTAAAAAATTTTGCCCTTTGAAAATATCACGGGCAACCTTTAAAACAGATGTTTAAAGGTGCAGGAAGGTGTTTCTAGCCCAAGGAAGGGAAAATCCACAAATGAGCAATAATCTAACACTCTCACCGGGAGAAATCAAACAAAGTTAACAAAAGACACACACACACACACACACACACAAAACAAATAAACTAGCTTTCAAAGTTACAATTCTTCCCCACCCCCCCGCAGGTTTGGGTGGCCACCGGTATCAAAGAAGAAACAGGGCTGGCTTACTCTTGGTCTGATATATTTGGGTGCAACTTGAGATATTTTGCGCATGGCACAAATCAACTTATATGTGAGTTGTTAGTGGAGAGATTATTCAATCCCTCGCGTGTGAAGGAATCTCAGACTGCAGGAAGGGCCTTTATCTATTGTTTTTCATTGTCTCTTGCTATCTATTTGGCTTTGTCCGTTACATAATAGGCAGGTAGGTACATAGATACAGAATCAGATATAGAAATACAGTAGATAGATGATAGATGATAGACAGACTGAGACAGATAGATAGATCATAGACAGATAGTCTAATATTTAATCGAAGGAAATTTAACTTATACTATAGTGGCTTTAACATTATTTTCATAAACACAGAAAACGATGAAGAACGGTTGCAGGAACGGGGAATGTCTAGTTTAATGAAAAGAAGGACTAGGGGAGACATGATAGCAGTCTTCCAATATCTCAGGGGTTGCCCCAAAGAAGAGGGAGTCAAACTATTCTCCAAGGCACCTGAGGGTAGAAAAAAGAAGCAATGGGTGGAAACTAATTGAAAGAAGCAACTTAGAATTAAGGAGAAATTTCCTGACAGTGAGAACAATTAATCAGTGGAACAGAAGTTGCCTCCAGAAGTTGTGAATGCTCCAACACTGGACGTTTTTTAAGATGTTGGATTTCCATTTGTCTGGAACGGTATAGGGTTTCCTGCCTAGGCAGGGAGTTGGACTAGAAGACCTCCAAGGCCCCTTCCAACTCTGATCTTGTATTGTATTACTGCTTTTAAGCATTATCTTTATGAAACGTAACTGATATTAACAAAGACTATTAGTATTAATAAAGGCTGGAGCTCAAAAAATATTGGTGATGTTTCCAACAAATCTCAAATACTCATTACTCTTAGGAATAATTGAAGCTCCCTATGCTATATTTCAAATGACTCGAGGGTGTGTGTGTGCGTTAAAAATTAAAAAGCGGCATTTGCTGGTTCTCCAAACTACTCAAAATTGCCACTACGAGTTCTCCAAACTACTTAAAATTTCCGCTACCGGTTCTCCACACTACTCAAAATTTCTGCTACCGGTTCTCCAGAACCTGTCAGAACCTGCTGGATTTCACCCTTGATTTCAGGCATCTACGGGAGAACCTGATACAAGTCCTTGTGGACCAAGAAAGAGGCTCTTGTTCGTGACTGTGTGATATTTCCTGTGGGTGAGGAAGATTTCTTGGCACGATCCAGGAAAGAAAATAGGACCAGCATCGACCAGCAGATTACTAATCAAGAGGGGACCTCATGACACGGAGGAATCCACAAATTGCAAGCACCCATTCTTGCTAAAGGTTGTGACTCTTTCGTTATGCAAAACACAACTGTGTCATTCCAGTTGCATGATCTTAGCGGGACACTCCCTTCCGGCAGGGAGCCTGACACTTTCTCATTTGCTAAGCTCGGCCTGGGACCAGTGAGTACAGAAACACCAGGAAGATTTGGGTTTCTTCCACGGAAGGAAAGAGCCTCCTCCATAAATTAAAAAAGATTCCTTGGATAAGAGGCTGGCATTAGGAATTCAAGATAAGGGGAAGAGAGAGGGGGGGGGGACTAGGTGGGTGGAGGAGGAAAAGGAAGCTGGTTTCTTTTTATCTCTAATGGATCTACATGGAATTTAAGTCCACATGGAATTTCTTACAGGTGAGTCATACTACTGTGTATTCAATATCATCATCAACCGGCATCTTATGAACTCTCCAGTCACCCAGAACAGGACAAATAAAATCAGCTTTCAGATGCCAGGCAAGATACAGAGGGAGAAATCAAAAGTTAGGCAAAAGCTTTAGAGCGGCTTTTTTGCAGGGATACTAAAAAAAAAACCACCTCACTATTTAAGTCCACAGATGTTAAATTTTTGCCAATTTTGTCTACAAGAGTAGAAGCAAAAACGCCTGCAGCCCTTTGTTCAATCTTGGCGCAGGCGATGATGGGGCCTCTGGCAAACCTTCACCCGGGACCAAACATTCAATGGTCATGCCATCAAGTGGCATGTGCTCTACATGGGGCAGCCCTTGAAGAGTATTCGGCGACTTCAGCTTGTCCAGAATGCAGCCGCGCGAGCGATTGTGGGTGCACCTCGGTTCACCCACGTAACACCTATCCTCCGCGAGCTGCACTGGCTGCCTATTGGTCTCCGGATACGCTTCAAGGCGCTAGTCGTCACTTATAAAGCCCTTCATGGTATTGGACCTGGGTACTTGAGAGACCGCCTGCTGCCAATTACCTCCCACAGACCCATTAGATCCCACAGACTAGGCCTCCTCCGAATTCCATCCGCCGGCCAATGCCGACTGGCCTTCTCTGTGGCTGCTCCGACCCTCTGGAACGAACTCCCCGTGGAGATTCGTACCCTCACCACCCTCCAGGCCTTCCGCAAAGCCCTTAAAACCTGGCTATTCCGACAGGCCTGGGGCTAAAGATTCGCTGCCCCTATTTCGAATGGTATGATTGTTGTGCTTTTTAACTATGTATAGTTTTGTGTTCTTGTTAAATTGTTTGTATCCCCCCCTTCCCTTTTTGAGTTGTGAGCCGCCCTGAGTCCCCTTAGGGAAAAGGGCGGCATACAAATTAAATAAAACTCTAAACTCTAAGTGCCAGAGCTGGGATTTGACTGGAATACAAGCAATCCTCGACTTACAACAGTTCACTTAGGGTCCGTTCAAAGTTACGACAGCACTGAAAAAAAGCGGCACGACCGTTTTTCACCCCTGTAACTGCTGCCGCATCCCCACAGTCATGGGGTCAAGATTCGGAAGCTTGACAACTGACCCGTACTTATGACAGTTGCAGTGTCCCCTGGGGAGGGTGTGTGTGTCCCGTGATCCCCTTTTGCGACCTTCTGGCAAGCGATGGGGAAGCCAGATCCACTTAACAACCGTGCAACTAAATTAACAACGGGAGGGATTCACTTTAACAACTTTGGCCAGAAAGGCGATTGAATGGGGGAACGCTGCTTTAACAAGTGTCTCGCTTAGCAACAGGAATTTGGAGCCCAACTGAACGGTACGTTGTAGGCCGAGGACGACCTGCAATCTGAGATTTGGTTGAAGAAGGCGGCTAACCTGGTTTCTAGAAAACCCAAAATTGACAAACACCTGTATAAAACCAAGTCCTGTGAGTCAGCTGCCCTTTTGAATAGACTCCTCCATAGAGCAGTGTTTCTCAACCTTGGCAACTTGAAGATGTCCGGACTTCAACTCCCAGAATTCCCCAGCCAGCATTCGCTGGCTGGGGAATTCTGGGAGTTGAAGTCCGGACATCTTCAAGTTGCCAAGGTTGAGAAACACTGCCATAGAGGATGAGTGGAACAAAACATAACAGGTATAATTAGGGGGGGGGGGGGGAACTGCCTCTGGGCATCGTTCTTCTCTCCTTGTATGCACTTTGGCAAAAATCCTTCAATTCCTGTATTTTTCAGACTATAAGACGCACCGGTGTATAAGACGCACCAAGATTTTAAACAGTTAAGGGGGGAAAAAAAAGGTTTTTTCCTCCCCGGCCCCCAGTAGCACTCCGCAGGCTTCAGCAGGGCTGGGGGAAGGCAAAAACACCTCCGTTTTTGCAAAATATGGACACCCCCCCCCCCCGCAAAAAGGGGGACATTTTTGCCTTCCTCCAGCCCTGCTGAAGCCTGCAGAGTGCTGCTGGGGGAAGGCAAAAACGCCCCATTTTTTTTGCAAAAAATGGGATTTGGGGGGGGGCATGGCTTCAGGAGGCCAAAAATGGCTGTATTCGGTGTATAAGACGCACCAACATTTCCACGTTCTTTTAGGGGGTGAAAAGTTGCGTCTTATACTCCAAAAAAATACGGTAGCAGAGATTATCTTAAAAAAAAAACAACAACAGGAAAGAACAACCTGTGATTAAATAGACCGAATTTCATGATTTTTTTTCTTTTTTTTTAAAAAAACCCAATTTTAGCCTGCTTCCTTTGGCAGTAAATCAATTTGCCAGCGACTGGCAGCCTTCCCATCGGTCTCCCTGCTGTTCTTGCCCTTTCCGTTCCCCCTTTAGTGGCCAGAGAGAAAGGCAGGATTCTTCTCAGTCCATCGAGATGACGTCACGGTGAGCTCCAACACGCCTCTGCACCGGCTACAACTGCCACGCCGCATCATTTGAACTTCCTGGCCCGGATTCTTGCCTCAGAGCTTCGGTTTTTCACAACCAGATACAAGTGACGGAGCAGCCAGGAAAACCCTCGGCTACATCACCACTTTCTGCCAGCTCACCTGGGCAGGTTTGCAGGGGAGCATCAGGCACCAGCTTCACCCAACCACCCTGCCGGGAGCGTGAGAATCCGAGGCCACCGGGTGAAAGGAGAGGTGTAAGGGGGGGTCGAAAAGGGATTTGAGGCGAGGCTTTGCCAGCTCTGCACAATGGGAAACCTGTGCCAGCTTCAGCCCCCACCCGCCCGCCCCCGTGCCAACGGATTCCGAGGAGGCTGGGAGGATGGAGCAATGGGAGAGCCCAATTTCCACTCAGACAGGAAGTTCCTTTGGGGTGGGGTTGAACCACCTGTGAACTCTCAGCCTAATTTACAGGGCGAAGAGGGAACGCGTGCCCTCCCCTCCCCTGGAGCATAGGTGGGGAACTGGTGGACGTCAACTTCCACCGTGGCAGCATGGTGGAGCATGTCTGCCTCAGGGCCTCTGGGAGCTGAAGCCCACAAGTCATCCAAGGTTCTCCCCCCACCCCCCTTCTCCGGAGCAACTGACAAGGAGCCACAGAAATGAGCAATCAGCAACACGGAGCCTCAAAGGCCAGGTGTGAGGAGCTCCTCAAGGAAGCCCAGCTGCAAATTTGCCACTTGTACCTTAAGCCCAAAACCATCCACAGGTAGTCCATTTTTAACTGTTTTAAATGTAATTCCAGTGCTTTTGGAATAGCACCCAGTGTGCCAATTACCACTGGAATAATAATAATAATAATAATAATAATAATAATAATAATAATAATAATAAATAATAAAACATGCACTGGCTGATTATTTAAAAGACACCCAAGAACATCTATTAATCGAAGTAAAGAACAAAAATCTACTGAAGGCCCAACAGACAAAACAAGAATACAGAAAAGATGTGATAAAATCAAGAATGGAGAGTTGGCAGAACAAAGCACTGCATGGACAATTTCTGGAAAAAATAAAAGATAAAGTGGACAGTGAACAAACTTGGTTATGGCTAAAAACAGGTACATTAAAGAAAGAAACAGAGTCACTAATCCTGGCTGCGCAAGAACAAGCTATCCGCACAAATGCCATTAAGGCCAAAATTGAAAAATCCTCTGATGATGCCAATTGCAGACTTTGCAAAGAAGCTGATGAAACTGTTGATCACATACTCAGCTGCTGTAAAAAAATCGCGCAGACTGATTATAAATTGCGGCACAATTCAGTAGCACAAATGATCCATTGGAATTTGTGCAAAAATTATAATATTAAAACAGCAACAAACTGGTGGGAACATCAGCCTGAAAAAGTCACCGAAAATCAGATGGTCAAGATCTTGTGGGATTTCCGTATACAAACCGACAAAATACTGGCGCATAATACACCAGACATCACACTGGTTGAGAAAAATAAGGTCACAATCATAGACATCGCAATACCAGGTGATAGCAGGGTCGCCGAAAAGGAACATGAAAAAATCGCAAGATACCAGGACTTAAAAATCGAAATTCAACGACTATGGCACAAACCAGCAGTGGTAATTCCAGTGGTAATTGGCACACTGGGTGCTATTCCAAAAGCACTGGAATTACATTTAAAACAGTTAAAAATTGACAAAATCACCATCAGCCAAATGCAAAAAGCCGCACTGCTTGGATCTGCACGCATATTACGAAAATACGTTACGACGTCCTAGGCCCCTGGGTGGGGCCCGACTAGTAACCAATGCCAAATCCGGCGAAACAACTGGCCGCTGTGATACAATTGTATAATAATAATAAATAAATAAATAAATAATAATAAAAATTGACAAAATCACCATCAGTCAAATGCAAAAAGCCGCACTGCTTGGATCTGCACGCATATTACGAAAATACGTTACGACGTCCTAGGCCCCTGGGTGGGGCCCGACTAGGAACCAATGCCAAATCCGGCGAAACAACTGGCCGCTGTGATACAATTGTACAACAACAACAACAACAACAATACATCGCAATACCAGGTGATAGCAGGGTCGACGAGAAGGAACACGAAAAAATCGCAAGATACCAGGACACTAAAAATCGAAATTCAACGACTATGGCACAAACCAGCAGTGGTAATTCCAGTGGTAATTGGCACACTGGGTGCTATTCCAAAAGCACTGGAATTACATTTAAAACAGTTAAAAATTGACAAAATCACCATCAGTCAAATGCAAAAAGCCGCACTGCTTGGATCTGCACGCATATTACAAAAATACGTTACGACGTCCTAGGCCCCTGGGTGGGGCCCGACTAGTAACCAATGCCAAATCCGGCGAAACAACTGGCCGCTGTGATACAATTCTGTTGTTGCGATAAAATAATAATAATTATTATTATTATTATTATTGTGTTTTTACACATCAGGAAATGTGTCTTATGGCAGATGACAGAAATGGAGTCAATCCTACATCAGAGGCATTCTGGAATCTCCATCAGGTCACGTGACTCTTTGGAAGCATCAGTCCAAAACTACGCAAGAGGGCAAAGTTGCCAAGAGCTGAGCCAAGTTTTAACGATTAGGGAAAGCACAGCAGTCTATAAATAAAGTCAATTAAAGTGAAGTCACTCCCACTCCAAGTAAGAAGCCGGTAGTTACACAGAAAGAATACAGACAAAAGATTGCTATAATTAGACATCAGCTTATGCAAAACACAGACGATGGGTAATAAAAGCATCGCATATTGAGTCAAAAGATTGCAATTAATTAACACGCTGTAATAAAAATAAGCATTCCTGAAAGACAAAAATAAAATCTACTTCCCAGTTGTTCAAACGTCAACCGAGTGTCGGTAGATCTGCAGATAAACTGATGAGATCTGCCGGAGTTGCAAAAGTCAAGAGCCACTTTCCTTGTTACTTTTCTTTGGGGGGGGGGGGGAGAAAAACCGTAAATGCAGGAGGTTTATTGAATGACAATTTGTACGAATCTTTACTCAGAAATAAGTCAAAGAATATTCTATTTTGAAGTTTTTTTTAATTTTTATTTCTCATATATACATTCACAATTATATAATCTCATAACTGTTGTTAATAATATGTATTTATAACAATTTTTCTCCCCTACAAGTGACAATATAATTGAGATTGCTTTCTTACCATCCCATACACCCATCTTATTTTACAACAATCCTACTTCTTCCTTCCTTCCCTCCTTCCTTCCCTCCTTTCTTCTCTCCTTCTCTTCCTTTCCTCCTTCCTTCCCTCCTTTCTTCTCTCCTTTATTCCCTTTCTTCTCTCCTTCTCTCCTTCCTTCCCTCCTTCCTTTCCCTCCTTTCTTCTCACCTTCTCTCCTTCCTTCCCTTTCTTCTCTCCTTCCTTCCTTCCTCCTCTCCTTTCCCTTCTCTCCTTCCCGTTCCTCTCCTCTGCTCTTCACCTCTTCTTACCTTTTCTCCCCCTATTTTGAAGTTTTTAAGATGAGATTGGACCACCCTCTCTGTCTGGGATGAGCTTACCATCAGGAAAATTGGTAGAGGATTTAAGCATGATTCTTCAGAATTAAAGGCATGTAACGTTTGGGCCAATTTCTGGAAGCTGAAGGCTGTATTTATTTTTAACTTACTTTAATTAATTGAATTTATACACCCCCTCCCCCTCATGAAAAGTGGCTCTGGACAGCAACCCAATAAACAGCATATACAGATAACAAATTAGTACCATTGTGTAGCAGTGATTTAAAAAGCATTAAAAACACGGAGCAACCTCAGGAAAACGAATCGAGTTCTTTTTATCAAATCCTCTCCAACGTTCTCCCCGCCCTCCCCCCCTTGGGAAATCAAGCCGAATTACGGAGGGTCACCTGGGGCCTTTGTGGAAAACTGTCAATGGGGAAAAATCTCTGAGGGACCACAATGCGACTTCCTCTCCAAGGCGGAAAGGCGCATGGGCCTGGGAAAATTGACTTTTAGCAATTGGCGTACATTTCGGTCTTACATCAACCGGACTTCACCAGATTATTCACACGCATTCGTACTGTAGAGTGAAGCAGAGGTTGGGACACAATGCACTTTCCTGGCACGCATCCCGAGCCAAGAGGCTGTTGGCACAACTCAAGGACAAGAATGCCAGAAATGCCAGGGGAGGGATCTGGCAGTCCTCGGGCCTGGCTCACTGCTCTGCCAAGAGCGAAGAAGGCAGAGCTGGAGAGGCAACTGGCATTGAGAAAAACACACCGCACAGAACAACAGAGTTGGAAGGGGCCTTGGAGGTCTTCTAGTCCAACCCCCTGCTCATGCAGGAAGCCCTATCCCATTTTAGATAAATGGTAGTCCGATTTCTTCTCCAAAGCCTCCAGTGTCGGAGCATCTACAACTTCTGGAGGCAAGTTCTCCCACTGATGAATTGTTCTCACTGTCAAGGAATTTTTTTTCTTAGTTCTAGATTGATTCCCTCCTTGGTTACTTTCCACCCATGGCTTCTTGTCCTGCCCTCGAGTGCTTTGGAGAATAGCTCGGCCCCCTCTTCTACGCGGCAGCCCCTGAGATATCGCTATGATGCCACCTCTGGTCCTTCTTTTCATTAAGCTAGACATACCCAATTCCAGCAACCAGTTCTTTATATGAACAGAAATAAAAGCCTGTATCTAGGACAACCCTGCGGGATGCATCGTTCCAATCTGTTCTCAAAAAAAGACGACAACCTTCTAACCCCACCGATACCAAGAAGAGCCCACATTCGGCACAAATTATTCAAGCTGCTTAAAAAGAAGGGAAGAAGGAGTTTTGGGGGGACAAAGGACAAAGACACAGGGAAACCACCAGAATCCTTCTGTAATTTGTGGCGGAATCAAGACAATCTTCCCAATATTTTCTAAATGCTCCATGGAGGGGCCTGTGCTTCTCCAGCCTTTGGGGATAACCCCGATCTTAACTCTGCCAAACACAGGCCTCTGGCTAGGCTCAACATTCCCAGAGCTGATCTAAGGAGCTGTGAGCCACCTGGAACCGAAGATCAGGTCTCCAAACTCGCAACTTTTAAGACTCGTGGACTTCCAACTCCCAGAATCCAGCAGCTACTGGGAAATTCTGGGCATTGAAGCCCACGAGTCTTAAAAGTTGCTGAGCTAGGAGATGCCTTCACGAGACCAACGAACGCAATCCATACCTGGCTGGCTGTGGCGATCGAGGTTTTGGCTTCTCTTTCTCTTTCTCGCGCTCTTTCTCCCGTTCCCGATCTCGGTCCCGGTGTGGGCGTTCCTTGTCATCTCGCTTGATGCGCTCCCTCTCCCTCTCCCACTCTTCTTTCCGTCTCTGGCGCTCCTTGTCCCGCTCCCGTTCCCTTTCACGCTCCCGCTCTCTCTGCCGCCTCTCTCGCTCCCGCTCCCGCTCCCTCTCGCGCTCCCGTTCCCGCTGCCGGTTCTCCCGCTCCCTCTCTCGCTCCCTTTCCTGGGGAAGGAAAGAAAAGAATAAGCCAGGTTACAGGTTACCTTTGACCCACAGCAAATCTTGAATCATGTCACACCAAGGGAAGTCTTCAGTTGGCTCAACGACACTCAATGGCTTCATTCTCTGGATATTTACTCCCAGAGGCCCACCATTAAACTAATAAAATTACAGGTTGCTCCTCACCAGGCTTTCTTCCAATCTCTGTGTGTATAAAAGCCACACTTCTTGTTTCTCAAAATTCCTGGAGCAATTTGACACACACAGGCAAAAAATGCTGGCTAATGGATGGAGAGGCTACAGCCAGTCCTCAACTTACAACAGTTCATTACCTTTAAAGCCCTACATGGCCTAGGACCTGGATATCTGCGAGACCGTCTTCTGCCGCATACCTCCCAACGGCCGATAAGATCGCACAGGGTGGGCCTTCTCCAGGTGCCGTCAGCCAGACAATGTCGGCTGGCGGCTCCCCAGGGGAGGGCCTTCTCTGTAGCTGCTCCGACCCTATGAAACGACTTACCCCCAGAGATCCGGACCCTGACCACTCTCATGGCCTTCCGAAAGGCTATCAAAACCTGGCTATTTCGGCAGGCCTGGGGCTGTTGACTTCATGACCGAGGTCCAGCCCCGATTAGACTGGGTGCATGATGTGCTTTCTTTTAATCCGTTTTCCTCCATTTTTTAACTTTTCACTTTTAAAATTTATTTTCTGTAAGCCGCCCAGAGTCCTTCGGGATTGGGCGGCCTATAAATTTATTAAATCAAATCAGTTCATTTAGTGACCGTTTGAAGTTACAACAGCACTGAAAAAAGTGACTGACGACCGTTTTCCACACTTACAACCCACTGGAGGATCCTCGTGGTCACCTGATCAAAATTCATACGCTTGGCAACTGATTCATATTTATGACGGCCGCAGTGTCCCTGGGCCACTGGATCCCTTTTTTGCGACCTACTGGACAAGCGAAATCGATGGGGAAGCCAGATTCATTTAACACAGTGTTTCTCAACTTGGCCACTTGAAGATGTCCGGACTTCAACTCCCAGAATTCCCCAGCCAGCGAATGCTGGCTGGGGAATTCTGGGAGTTGAAGTCCGGACATCTTCAAGTGGCCAAGGTTGAGAAACACTGATTTAACAACTGTGTTATTAACTTAACAACCGCAGTGATTCATTTTAAAAACATGGCAAGAAAAAAAAAATCATACAACGGGACGAGGAAAGTCATAAAAAGGGACCGAAATCTCCCATCTCGCTTAGTGATATAGGAATTTGGGGCTCAACTGTAGTCGTAAGCCGAGGACTGCTGGTACCGCTACAGCCAAATGGGCTCTTAAGCGTGAGCTGCTTCAGAACAAGCCCCTGCTCGAAGTAAGAGAGGAAACCCAGAATGGTGCAGCCGCTTACCTTGCTCAGCCTGTAGTTGCGGTAGGGGTCTGGATCGGTGTACTGTACCCGGAAGTTCTCGTACTGTCCTCCCCGCCAGAGGCGTTCTATTTCATAATCGTAGTAGGGATCGGCGTATGGATCGAGGCTGCAGGCCAACGGGAGGAACGGGAGCAATTAATCCCATGATTGGATTACTGTAACACGCTCTACATGGGGCTGCCCTTGAAGAGTGTCCGAAGACTACAGCTGGTCCAGAATGCAGCCGCGCGAGCGATAATGGGTGTACCTAGATACACCCATGTTATACCTGTCCTCCGCGAGCTGCACTGGCTCCCCATTGGTCTCCGGACCCGCTTCAAGGTGCTAGTCGTTACTTTTAAAGCCCTACATGGTATTGGACCTGGCTACCTGAGAGACCGCCTCCTGCCATTCACCTCCCAACGACCAATAAGATCACACAGGTTGGGTCTCCTCCGGGTGCCGTCGACCGGACAATGCCGGCTGGCGGCTCCCCGAGGGAGGGCCTTCTCTGTAGCTGCACCATCCTTGTGGAACGAGCTACCCACAGAGATCCGGACCCTCACCATTCCCCCGGCCTTCCGTAAAGAGACCAAGACCTGGCTGTTCCGGCAGGCCTGGGGCTGTTGATTAATTTCCAGCCCCACTTGATGGAATGGATGTTGTATTAATTTTTTTTAACATTGTATTTTTAAATATTTTAAATGTTTTTACTTTGTTGTGAGCCGCCCAGAGTCCCAAGGGAGTGGGCGGCATACAAATTTTATTAAAGTTCAAAGTAAAGTAAAGTTCAAAGTTCATGTCGTTCTCATCAGTTATTGGCTGCGGGGTCATATTCAGCCACCCCCACTTGAAAGCCAGAAATATGTTTCCCAGGGGACCCCCTTTTGCAATAATCACCCAAGCACAAAGAGCCACACACACACCCTCCAAAATTCCAGATTCAGGCAAATTGTATTAGCTTTTCAAAGGCCCACAGCCTTTTGGGGTTCATTTTTGAAAAACAAGTGCTGGGGGGGGGGCAGAAATGGGAGACAAAGCCCTGGTTAAGGACAGAAGATTTTAATGGGTCAGTAGACCATGCTTGGCTTATGTTAAGAAGGTTGCAGTTTGAGTCCTCTATTATATTTATCCGTACTATTAGTTCTGACTCCCTTTCTCTGGGGAAAAATGAAGCAGAATTAAGAGCAGACATGATTAGTTACTTAATTAGTACACCAACAATTAGCCCAAGCAAATACTTGAACAGAAGCCTTTCTGGATTATTCCGGAAGTCAGCACAGCGATAACTTTCTATGAAAAATGCTTAGCATAACCAGTGACTGAACCACGTGGAAATAACAACAAATGGATGTTCATCAAATGGAAAAAGTGGCGGTTAAAATAAAATAAAAATAGAAGAGGAAAATGAATATAAAGAAATTAAAATTGCTGAGACTTATTGTGATTGGTTTATTTCTGAAAATGGAAAGAGTGGAATACTGAAAGAGGAATTAAATGGAGGGGAAACCTTCCCCAGATGGGAAGATGCAGAAGAGGAAAAAATAAAAGAATTTATGGTCTTAAAGAGAGAAATCTTATTAGCAATAGTTTTGATAACACCACCGACAATAAAAGATAAGCAGATTAAGAAAACAGAAGAATGGCATCGAAATTACCTGAGAGATCTTATAAGCAAAGAGTTGCTAAAAGGAATCCATACAAAGCTGATTAAGGAGATGATTAGAGGATTGATGCCACAAATGGCAGAAGATATGACACTGTTTTGTTACTGGAAAGATACAGGTTGATAGATGGAAGAGTATAATTTAAAACTAGCTAAACTTAGCGAAATTTACTGACAGTAGATATAGTTAAATAAATAATTGATAATGATAATAATGTATGCAATTTGTAGTGTTATGATAAGTAATAACTGGATATGAATATTGAATGGCACCCATGAAAGAAAGATTAGAAACCCTTTTGGATTATATATAAAGATTAATAATAATAATAATAATAAAAAAGAATTAAGTTAGATTTAGTTAAGTCTTGATTACTAGGGGAGAAAATGATATGATGCAGGATATAGTCAAATAAAGGAGGGATAATGATAATAACGGATATATATGTATGGGAACAATATAAGGAAATGGGAATGTAAATTGTAAACAGTGATTTGGAAAGAAGGATAGAAAACTTTTTTATTAAATATTACGGTTTAGCTAGAATAGGACATAAGGATTTAGTGTCATTGGAGGATTTTAGAAATAGTAAATGTAATGCCAGTATGTGGTTATGTATCAAATTTTGGTATATTTTATGATGAAGGACATTTAAACAACTATAATCAAATGAAAATGGAGGCATGTTGATGGTAACATGTATAAATATCTGAGTTAAAATACTTGAGTTAATATAAATTATGCTTGATGAGATGCATAAGTCTTTTGTAACCAACTGATACACTTTCTACAGTATGTAAAGAAGGAAGATTTTATGTGTTGTGTTTGTTTTGAAAATTTAAAAAAAAACTTTTTTAAAAAAAGAACAGAAGCCTTTCTGGATTATTCTGGGAGTCAGCATAGTGATAACTTTCTATGAAAAATACTCATCATAACCAGTGACTGAACCAAATAGAAATAACCACAAATGGCCCCTGACAAATGGATTTTGGAAAGTGTAGGGTTGCTATTCTGCTCGCTCTCCTTCCTTCTGGCATGTCTTCAGGAAATGCCACCCATTTTCTGAACTCCTAGGTGTACGTAATTATTTAGAAGTCTTGCTATGGCTGTAAATGTTGCCAAGAAGTTGCCAACACATGGCAACCTCCAAACAGACAGGCATGCCAGCTCAAAAGGGCCAGATGGAAACAAAGAACTCTGCAACCACAGACGCTGAGCTAAGACTCCTGAAGAATCAAAGTGAAAGTAACATTGACCCAGTTATGAATGCATGAGCGATGAGGGATTGCTTACCCCAAATTAGCGTTCTCTTTGACATCCGTGTCACTGGTAGTTTTGAGGAAACCGGTGGAGAAAAAAAAACAGATTTATGAATCAATTAGCCATAATCACGTGTTAGTTACTCTCAAAGCAAACTGAAATTGTTTCAAAAATAGATTCTCAGGGAAGTGAAATGATGCAAACTGGGAAACATTTCCAACTGACCAAACCATTTGAAATGTGACACCTTTAAAAAACTATGTTATTTTAATCTTTGAAGTGGACTTTAGTCCAAAGCAGTAAAAATCAATAAATGCGTAGAATTTTATAATCTAACATTTGATAATCCAACAAATGAGCATAAAAGGAAGCTCCTGAAAGATCCTGCACCTCAGTTTTAGAAACAGAGAAGTTCCCTCCAGAAAAATATAGCAATGAAACATTATCCACCCTAGAAAGTTTCCTATGTGGATCATTTGAAGGGGTTATCAATAATATTTCAAGAAACGTAAAGGCATGTTTTAGAAGAACAGCCGATTCAGAGTAATGTCCTGAAGTGGGAAAAACAAATATGGGCCCATCACTAGGGACCTTACTAGGAACAATGGCCAGAGTGCTTGCAAATCTGTTTAGTCAACTTGGCTGGGTCTTCAATTAATAAGGACAACTTAAAAGAAAAGGTGTACCTTTGCAGAATTTATTTACTGTTATGCTTCTGATGCCAACTTCTGCATTTACATGTAATGCAACTAAGGATGTGAAGAAGAGCCACTGGCCCCATCATACCCAGCCTGAAGAGTGTTTCTTTGGCTTTATACTCCTAGAGAAGGGCTTTGTGCAGGAGATTTAACTCAACTGGAGTGACTCAGAAAGACTGAGAGGAGACCCCAGGTCAAAGGATCGATGATCCACACATACCAATCCACTCAAAGCTGCCAGAGACACTTAAACCTTCTCCACAAAGCTCTAAGAAGGCCCCAACTCTTTTACGGTTAGGTATGACGGACCAGGGGCCTCCGACTTCTTGAATGGACGGGCACATCTTAAACCCAGCCACTGCATTGAAAGATGCTCCAAGAAACGCAAGGGGCAGTCGGGGCAAAACCTGCCCGTGGGAAGCAGGCGTGGGCTGCACCAGGACCCAATGGCTTCCACATAAAAGCACCCGAAGCAGGCAGGCCTGGGGACGATTTTCAACAAGGCAGGAAAGGCAACGAGTGATGAAAGGCAGCAAGCCTGCGTTGCATGCGCAATGCTGCTGCCAGGATCCAAAGGATCGCTGGTGGCGCAGTGGTTAAATGCAGCACTGCAGGCTACTTCAGCTGACTGCAGTTCTGCAGTTCGGCTGTTCAAATCTCACCGGCTCAGGGTTGACTCAGCCTTCCATCCTTCCGAGGTGGGTAAAATGAGGACCCAGATTGTTGTTGGGGGCGATATGCTGACTCTGTAAACCGCTTAGAGAGGGCTGAAAGCCCTATGAAGCGGTATATAAGTCTAACTGCTATTGCTAGATAGATAGATAGATAGATAGATAGATAGATAGATAGATAGATAGATAGATAGATAGATAGATAGATAGACAGACAGAGAAATAGAAATAGGTAGGTAGGTAGATAGATAGATTAGATGATAGATAGATAGATAGATAGATAGATAGATAATAGATAGATAGATAGAGCCAAGGTGGCGCAGTGGTTAAATGCAGCACTGCAGGCTACTTCAGCTGACTGCAGTTCTGCAGTTCGGCAGTTCAAATCTCACCGGCTCAAGGTTGACTCAGCCTTCCATCCTTCCGAGGTGGGTGAAATGAGGACCCGGATTGTTGTTGGGGGCGATATGCTGACTCTGTAAACCGCTTAGAGAGGGCTGAAAGCCCTATGAAGCGGTATATAAGTCTAACTGCTATTGCTAGATAGATAGATAGATAGATAGATAGATAGATAGATAGATAGATAGATAGATAGATAGACAGACAGAGAAATAGAAATAGGTAGGTAGGTAGATAGATAGATTAGATGATAGATAGATAGATAGATAATAGATAGATAGATAGAGCCAAGGTGGCGCAGTGGTTAAATGCAGCACTGCAGGCTACTTCAGCTGACTGCAGTTCTGCAGTTCGGCAGTTCAAATCTCACCGGCTCAAGGTTGACTCAGCCTTCCATCCTTCCGAGGTGGGTAAAATGAGGACCCGGATTGTTGTTGGGGGCAATATGCTGACTCTGTAAACCGCTTAGAGAGGGCTGAAAGCCCTATGAAGCGGTATATAAGTCTAACTGCTATTGCTAGATAGATAGATAGATAGATAGATAGATAGATAGATAGATAGATAGATAGATAGATAGATAGACAGACAGACAGAGAAATAGAAATAGGTAGGTAGGTAGATAGATAGATTAGATGATAGATAGATAGATAGATAGATAGATAGATAATAGATAGATAGAGCCAAGGTGGCGCAGTGGTTAAATGCAGCACTGCAGGCTACTACAGCTGACTGCTAGTTCTGCAGTTCGGCGGTTCAAATCTCACCGGCTCAGGGTTGACTCAGCCTTCCATCCTTCCGAGGTGGGTAAAATGAGGACCCGGATTGTTGTTGGGGGCAATATTCTGACTCTGTAAACCGCTTAGAGAGGGCTGAAAGCCCCATGAAGCGGTATATAAGCCTAACTGCTATTGCTATTGCTTCAGATAGCGAGGGGATGGGTGGTGCATAAATCTAATCAATGAATAAACGGCTATGCAGATGGCAGAAACACACCAGGCTGCAGGCACACTGGGTTGGGCCCTGGAAACAGTAGACAGCACATGGGAGAACAGCCCAAGAGCGGCTAACTGATCAGCCAACATCGCCCTCTGGTGGCTGGCGGCGGGACTCGAGAGGAAGGCACAGAAGGAGACAGCACACACACCCCACCCCCTACCTTGTCTCCCGCACGTCCCGGGTGATGCGGTAGTTCCAGTCTCGTAAGAATTCGTTCTCCTTGTCGAATTCGTTTTCATCTTCCCCGATCGTTACTGTAAACCGTTTTTCTTCAAAATCGGGTTCTTGTTCTTTCCTTATGGTAGCTTTTTTCAGCACCTGGCCCAGGGGGGCGGGGGGGGGGGGAGAATGGCAGGAGCGTGAGTTCCCCAAAGGGATGAGAACACTGGCACAGCAGAAACTCCCCAGCCTGACACCTCCAGGAATATTTGGAGGGTGGGGGCAGTAACTCCAGAATTCCCAAGTGGCACATCCAGAATGCCAGCACGCCTGGCGCAGTGGTTAGAGTGCAGCACTGCAGGCTACTTCAGCTGACTGCAGTTCAGCAGTTCGGCTGTTTAAATCTCACCGGCTCAGGGTTGACTCAGCCTTCCATCCTTCCGAGGTGGGTGAAATGAGGACCCGGATTGTTGTTGGGGGCGATATGCTGACTCTGTAAACCGCTTAGAGAGGGCTGAAAGCCCTATGAAGCGGTATATAAGTCTAACTCCTATTGCTATTGCTATCCCTGGCTGGGAAAGTTGCTGTGTGTTTTGGAATAACAGGGAATTTTTGAGATTAGGATTCTGAACCACTGGCCCCCTTTTTTTTAGAAGCACCAAGGCTGAACCTTACTTCTGTATGTTAGAGGTGCACAACACACCTGGAAATAAACATGCCCCCCCCTCCCCCACAAATAGATGACTTAAACAACTTTGAGGATGAATCTTGAGTACCATTCATTCAGCGCTGTTGCAACTTCAGTCACTGAATGAGGGGTTGGTAAGCGAGGACTTCTCAGCCCTTCCTCTCCCCTGTTCTGCGCAAGGGGCAAGAAGAGCCAGCATATTACCTCCTTGGCGTGTCGGAGGCCCCGTTCCCAGGCACTTTCCGTTGGAGGGTCAGGAGGTGGGGGAGGGAAGATTTCATCCACACCGGGCCCTCCCTGTTAAGAAAGAGGGAAGGAAGATTCCAGTGAGGTTCACTGTCACAAAGCCATCGTTTCTACTCCAGAAAAGCTATCGGCTGCTAGGATGTTGCCCTCACGTGGCTCCTAGGTTGCTTGAAAGCAACTCCAGCCTTTCCCACGTGTGCAGCATGGCTCCTCAGGTGGACTGGAGTCTTAGTCCAGAAGAGAAACTGTACAAACACAGAAGCATCTGGCTTCTCTCTGCTCCAGAGAGCTATTAGATCTCACCGATTAGGCCTCCTCCGAGTTCCATCTGCTGGTCAATGCCGACTGGCAACCACGCGGAGGAGAGCCTTCTCGGTGGTAGCTCCGACCCTATGGAACGATCTCCCCGTGGAGATTCGTACCCTCACCACCCTCCAGACCTTCCGCACAGCCCTCAGAATCTGGCTATCCCGTCAGGCCTGGGGCTAAAGATTGTAACCCGCCCGAATGGTATGAATGTTGCGTTTTAATTATGTATTGTCCTATATGTAAAGAGTCTGTTTTCCCCCTTTCCTTTTTGGATTGTGAGCCGCCCTGAGTCCCCCAGGGAAAAGGGCGGCATATAAATAAACCTTCAAATCAAATCAAAATCAAATCAATCAGGGTGGCTTGTACAAGACTTCTCTGCTCTTCTAATATTAGACCCACAACGTTCTAACACACGATCCCCAAACGCACGGCACGCTTATTACGTGGCCAGGTGGCTCTGCCATCTCCTTCTCCTCCTGTATGTCCCGTGCTCACTATCCATTGGAAACAAGGGGTGGCAGAAGAGACATCTAGCAACCATCCAGGGGTGCTTGTGTTCCCCAAATCCTCCTACCACAGATAGGGCTACAGCATCCTCAAATTCAGGCAATAAACACTGATACAATACTGTACCCAAGGGTTGGCTGGCATCAGTGGGTGAGGACCAGGGCCAATAGGAGGGGCACCGTTAGAAGAGAAAGGGACTGGCTTGGTAATGAGAGAGTAGTTTCCTTTGTCATTCACACCAGGATGAATAAATCGGCAGTTTATGCCCCAAGTACAGTTCCCTATGGAGAAAGAAGCAGAAGGGTTTTAAGAAAGGCCCAAGCAAAACAAATCTCACATAAACCACAGGACACCCGTCTGAGGAAGCCTGTCAACACAACTCTTGCCTCGTCCTGTTCTTCAACCACTGAGTTACGTGAAGGAGATTCTGCTAGAGAATTATTGGGTTTATTTAAATAAATTGTATTCTGTCCTTCAAATGTTCTCCTTACGCTGCCTGCATAATGAAGTAAAACAACCAAAAAATGACTATATAAAAAAAAAATGATTCAAAAATTGAAACTGCAGCACAAATTGCATGAGAACCAAAAAAAACCACACCAAAGGTTTGTTTTTTTTAAAGTTGCCACCTAAACAATCAACAAGGGCTGCAGGAGGCAACTGTGCTCAATTCACGTTGATCAAAATAGTTGTGTAATGCTGATAGCTAAACTAAGTTTCCATATGCTGAGACTGTGTTACTGGATGAGGCTTCTTGTCTTTAAGCTCCATCTTTGGGCTTCTTTAAAGCATTTGAATTTTGGTGTAAGCATTTTGGTGCAAGGTGACCTCTGACAGCTAGAAACCATCTGAGGAACAAGGAGAAGCCACGGGATTCTGAAGGGTGGCTGTCCAAGAAACAGAGGCTCCTTGCTGTTGCTCAGGAGCAAGGGGCGCGATTGGCTTTAATGTGTACCTTTCACAAAGAAACGGCAGGTGAGACGTGGCCTCATTTTTCTGTCATTGGGATCTTTCACCTCTCCCTCCTCCAGGTCATCATCCTGAAAGAGAAAGACAGGAACTCAGAAGGCAGAAGTTGCAATGACAGCAACTTAAACCATGGAACCGGACTAAGAAAATGAGAAACCAGAGAAGGAAGATGGATTCCCACAGCCCATGTGCTCCTCAACGTGTGGATGGTTATAGGAGGACCCTCACATTTGGTCTCCCCAACCTCTTCTGATGCTCCTTGCTAGCATTCTCTTCTAATCCTCTTATGCGCTCAGGCTTTGGAAAGTGGTCAAGCAGAAAGTTGCCATTTTGGTTTCAACTTGGTTCTTCCTATAGGGCGGCCTATAAATAAACTTATTCCTATTCCTATTCCTTTCAGAACTCTCCTCAGCCCAACCCCTGAGGAATACGCCTTTCTTGCTCTCATCCTGCAGGCGTAACTGCGATAACGTCAGCACCATCTACCCTCGGAAAGACTCAGTAGAGGACTTCATTCACCTTCAAAAAGGTGAAGCAGATCTTGCAACATGGGGTAGGATAAGTAAGCATGGAACTGAAAGCGAGCACTAAGAAAATGGAATGTTCTTTGCAACGACTTTCTAAATTAATATTGGAGGCCTCAGATGATGAAACGCTGATGCCATTTCTCCAGAATCTGTGCCAATTTAAGTATTTAGCTCCTGCAACAACCAACGTCGTCAACGGAAGTCATGCTTTCCTTAAGCACTTTCAGAGGGAATTACACTGTAAGAAGAAACTTTCTGACTTCTGAACAAGCTGATATCTAACATGGATGTTAACGATCATCTGGCAGTAAAAGCTGTGGTTCAGAGTTTCTTGGCCATTTCAGCTCATCTGCACTTGTCCTCCTTGTCACTTCCTACTTCGAGTATTCATCACAACAACAGGTCTCTCTCTCTCTCTTTTCTCACAATTGCTGCTTTGCAGCCTCAGATGTTATCTGGGCATCTACAGGGCTCTTAGGACCACCCTTTTCCAATCCAGACCAAGGGCAAAACTTGCCAAGCTGGATGAGTATGAAATGGCGGATGGTTCCACTGCCATCAGGGGCCAAGTGGAGTGATAGAAAATGGTGCCGAGATTCAGCAACTGCTCCCAGGATTCTGAACGCAAATGTTGCTACATGCTGAAGAATTAGAGCAGCTTCCCAATTCTTGGCAATGGTCATACTGTGGAAAGATTGACAGTTGAAACCTAAGCATTGGAAGGTGGCCTGGCTTGAGAGTATTAACTCCACCCCCAACCTTTGGCTCTGCTTGTTCCGAAGCATTTGAGATTTATAGCAACTAAAGGGCTTTTCGGAGAAATGAGGTCAATAACATAAGCCCCCCACCCCACCCAACAGCTTTTCATAACCCAAACCGATCAGCAACATTTTGCACAGAAGCAGTGCAAAGTCTGTCATTATCATGTTGCTGTTTCTTCTGAGTAGTTAAGACATTTATAAGGTAGGGAAATGGCTAGATTAAAGTGACCTGGCAATGCTTTTGGAATAAGCTGGTTTAATGCACGTCTAGATCCCGTTTGAGAAAACAGCCCTTTATCGACCTCTCTGTCCTATAAAGCAGTGTTTCTCAACCTTAGCAACTTGAAGATGTCCGGACTTCAACTTCCAGAATTCCCCAGCCAGCATTCACTGGCTGGGGAATTCTGGAAGTTGAAGTCCAGACATCTTCAAGTTGCTAAGGTTGAGAAACACTGCTATAAAGGGTTGTGGGAATCTGTTTTCTCCCAGGGACACACTTGGTGGGGAGGAGGGGGACTGCAGAAGGGAGCTGAACTTACGTCAATCTCGCCATCATCAATTTCTCCATCTTCTTCCTTCTTCTTCTCCTTAGGAGGCTCCTGCCCTTCCTTCTCATTGTTGCTTTTGGGGGTGGGCTGTTTGTCATCTCCCGGAGGCTCGTCTCCCTTTTCTTCTTCCTCTTCCTCTTCCTCCTCCCCCACAGCCTTGTCGGCCTCGTCGTCTGCAGGAACAGTGCTGGGCTCCTCAGGAACCTCCTCATCATAGTCCAGTTCATGCTCATCCAGTTCCCGAATGACCGAGGAGGCTTCATCACCCAAGTCATTTGCCCCCTCTTTCACTTGCTCAACACGCAAGGAGGACTTGAGCGGTTGGCTTTGATCATTACGATCAGAGTCCGGAGACTTGGTTTCACTTAAACGCTCCTCTTCCTCTGAGGGAAGGCCTTCCTCCTCCCCATGGCTCAATGTTCTAGTTGCCCGATTTGCACCTTTTCCCAAGGAGGCACCCCGTCCTTCCTCCCCATCCTGCTCTGAACTACTCCCTTTCAAGTTTTCATCATCAGAGGGCTGGTGGTCATCCTCCTCTTCGTCTTTCTCACTGGGAGAGCGGGGGTTTTGCTCAAGTGTTTCAGAAACATCCATCAGGACCCACAAGTCTGGAAGAGAGAAAAGGCTCAGGTTAAAAAAAAGGACAAAAGTAGATTCATAGCTGCTTTTTAACTACTAGAGACTGTTAAACTGTCACGTCAACATTTTTAGCTTGCAATGCACTTCACCCATCCCATATTTAAATGCTGGCCCGTGAAAGTAAAAGAGGGTGAATGAGATTCTTAAAGAAGAGTTGTTTTGTAGCATCTAAAGGCCAAAGTAAACAAAAACATTAATTGACAAGTTTCCTGACAAGATTTTAACTTGCTTATCAGAAGCTATTTCTGACCACAAATGAAGCAATGTATCTATGAATTAAAGTGTGAAGAGGGAGACCCACGCTCCCCTCCCGCAGCCAAGTTAAGAATGCATCCCCTTCACCCTGCCAACACAAGCAGAGGATAATGGGATCCATGGTCCATTCTATGCCATCCAATGGAATATAACCCCATTGGGCCTTGGAAGAGACCCCAGTCCCAGCATCGCCCACCCCTCTTCCAGACCTTCAAAACACGGATCCCCCTCCCCAGCCCAGAGAGGAGCTCCGTGGCCCCGCTGGCCAAGGATGATGGGAGGCGCAGGCCGAGATGGCAGCCCCCGTCCGGGCAAAGGTCGCCCCTGGGCTGCTCCCAGCCCTCCCCGACCTTCGCCATCGTGCGATCGGAGCCAGCCCCGAGCCCATCCGGCCTGGCGGGCTTCACACGATGGGAGTTGTAGTCCTGCGCCTGCGGTGGTCCTGCGGCCCGCGGGTGCCCTCGAGGTCATCGCCTCCGGGCCCCCGAAGACCGCTCCGGGGGCGCCGGGGTGTGGAGGCCGCAGCCCCGCACGTTCGCCCGGGGCTCAGCAATCAGGCCGGGCCTCCCCGGAGGAGCCACGGAGCGACAGAGAAGCGACGCCCCCGGCGCCTTCCCCGAAGGCTCGATGCCGGCTCCGGTACCCCCCGGCCCGTAAGCGGGGCCCGCCGCTCCTCACCTGGCCGAGCGGGAGGGGGTCGGGGGAGGGAGCGGGGAAGCGGCTCCGGGAAGCGGCGGGGCGCGCGGCAAGGCCTCTACTGGCGGCAGAGCAGGGCGGCCATGGCGTGACGTCATGCACGCGCGACGCCGCCAGCAGCGGCGGCGGCGACGGCCTCCCCCCCCACCTGCCCAGCGCGCCTGCGCCGCCCGGGCAGCGCGAGGCCCATCGAGAGTTGGGCGGGGCCGAGCCGCTTCAGGGAAAGTGACAGCCGAGCCTGGCCCGCCCTTTAGAACCCGGATTAGCCAATCGGGAGACGGAGGGAGGGAGGGAGGGAGGGAGGGAGAGCGCGCGCCTGCGCACTCCGGGCTCCCTGCCCGACTTCTCGGAGAGACTGTCGGCTTCGGCTCCTTGTCGGCTGGGAGGGATGGGCTTTGTAGTCCGCCGGGTGTGGGGAACGATGGTTATACTGGTGCGGCAGAGGTGGCGGCGCGCGCCCGAGGGTGGCCTGCAAGAGGTCGCCTGAGCATGTGCAGAGCGCCTGGTCCCTTCCCGGGCAGGAGCCGTTGTCCGGGGAGGTTGCGGATCATGGGCTTCCTTGTCCCAGGCCGGTCGGAGCAGCTGTAGTTGAGAAGGCGCCGAGGCTCCCGCCCCATTCTCGCCCGCCAGGATGGGGCGGGAGCCTCGGCGCCTTCTCAGCTACAGCTTGCTCCGACCGGCCGTGGGACAACGAAGCCCATGCTCCGCAACCCGCTGGTTCCTGCAGAGGGGGGGCGTTAGCAATGAGAAAGAGCCCTTAAGACCAGCGGTCTTCAAACTTGGCAACTTTAAGACTTGTGGACTTCAACTCCCAGAATCCTCCAGAAGTCCAGAAGTCTTAAAAGTTGCAAAGTTTGGGGAGCCTTGCCTTAAGACTTCTATATTGAATTGAATTGAATTTTATTATTTATATGCTGCCCTTCTCCGGGAGGACTCAGGGCGGCGAACAATTCAAAAGGGGAAGAAGGGGAACATAAAACGAATACAAATAATTAAAATAAGCAAAAGTCACACAATCATACAAGTCGAGATTGCCCTATATTGCTTCATAGGGCTTTCCAGCCCCCTCTAAGCGGTTTACAGAGTCAGCCTCTGGCCCCCAACAATCTGGGTCCTCATTTTACCCACCTCGGAAGGACGGAAGGCTGAATGGACCTTGAGCCAGTAAGAATTGAACTCACGACAGTTAGCCTGCAATACTGCACTCTAATAGGAAGGAAGGGAGGAAGGAAGGAACTTAGTGCTTTCCAGCCCTCTTTAAGTGGTTCACAGAGTCAGCCCCTTGACCCCAACAATCTGGGTCCTCCTTTGACCCACGTTGGAAGGTTGGGAGGCTGAGTCAACCTTGGTATGTTCCTTGATCCAGAATCCGCTGCCCTTGGGATCTGCTCCAGGGCCAGAGCCGGGATCCCGGATTCGCAAGTCCTGACCCGATTCCTTTAGTGGCCACAGCTGGAAGGTGAGGAATTGGGGCAGCCCCACTGGCGTCTTTGTTGTGGACCCAGAGGGTGTTTGGCTCAGGGTTGACTCAGCCTTCCATCCTTCCGAGGTGGGTAAAATGAGGACCCAGATTGTTGGGGGCAATATGCTGACTCTCTGTAAACCGCTTAGAGAGGCCTGAAAGGCCTATGAAGCGGTATATAAGTCTACTGCTATTTGCTCCCTGCTCCCTGGGGCTCCCGGCGTCCTCCCCACTTGCCCTCCATGAGCCAAGCGGAGCCCTTTCCAGATGTGTGGGTTTCCCCCCTGTTCGCCCTACAGCGAGCCTGGCCAGAAGGAAGAATCAACGCAGGACCGGCGAGTCCCACCGTCAACACCTGCCTTTAAAAGATATTTAAGACCATACGGAACTTCATTCCAGCGTTTCTGATGTCCCTTCCTGACCTGCTCTGCATATAAAGAAACTCCACAATCCGACACTGTTTGCTGGTGATGGCATTCAACAGAAGAGGGAGCTCAGACCCAGCAGAGTTAATGCAGACAAACCTTCCTTGTTCTGGGCAATCCAGTGGCAGAAATATTTGCTGTAGAAAGACTCATAAAAGAAAGAACGTTTCTAAAACTGAATAATTTGGCAAAAAAAAAAACACCCCATAGAATTATAGGGGAGGAGTTGAATTAAAAGGTAATCGAAATGTAAAGGCAAGACAAAAATAGATTTAAAATGATGTAACTGTTAAATATGGTGACACAAAGATTGTACCCAGATGACATACCGTAAGATTAATGATGTAAGAGAGGTGATGGAAAAATAAAAAACTTTTCAGGGGGAAAAAAAGAAAGCATTTCTTCTGTGGGGACAGAGGAGGCCAATAAAAATCATGGCAGTGGGCCTCAGTGCAGGCATAGCCCAGTCTATATTCATTCCAAATCTGTTATTTTTAATTCAGTTCTTTTTGTAAACCACTCAAGGCAGTGAACCTACTTAATGCTTCCTCCTCTTCCTCCTCCTCCTCCTCCTCCTCCTCCTCCTCCTCCTGTCTTCCCCACAAGAACCTGTGAAGTAGGTTGGGTTGAGGGAGAGGGACTGGCCCAAAGTCACCTAGCCAGGTTTCATGGCAAAGGCAGGACTAGAACTCACTGCTTCCTGGTGTCTTATCTTGGTGCCTTAACCACTAGGCCAGGCAACCACATGCTGGCATTCGGCCCTCATTTCTTTAAGCACCTTGGGAGGTAAGACAAACATCTGGAGGTATGAGGGCAAAATCCCAAGCTTTGAATCTGCCACTTAAGGGTGTTTGTAATAAGTTACAAAGCCCATTTTCTAGAAATCCCACAAGGCACCATTTTTTTAGACAATATAAAAAATGACAATGCTTAATTGGAGAAACATGTTTGGGGGTGAATCTGTGGCTTGTGCTTCTTACCCAAACATGAATCTAATGACCACCAAACTACAACGTGGCACTTGATTGTTGGTGAATATCTAGGTATCTATAAATGTGAGAATCTATTTTAATATACATAGCTCAATATTAAGATTGTGATCTTATAGAGACACTCTTGGAAGTAAAACACCATAACCCCAATGAAGTTTATTTCACAATAAGTTTCCTATAACCTTAACCTTTCCCACCCACCCCACCCCCAAGTATAAAATATGTAGGCAACATTTCTGGTTTGCCATTTTTTTAAAAGTAGATTTTCTAATTCTTGCCAATCTTCCAAGGCAACTTCCAGTGTTTTTTCCCCTCATCGGAAAAGAATGTACTGTACGCTATGAAAGCAGTGGTATCTTCAAACGGAAGGAACAGTTCAAAGATGGCCTGCTGAGAATTATCTGCAGGCCTCCTCACAAAATGAACAGAAGCCGAAATAATCGTTTTTAAGGGGGGGGGGGAATCCATTATACATTAAAGGAAGAGCCCCAGTGTTGCTGGTTTTGGGCTTGAGTTCCTGTGGTATTTGTTTCATTCGCCTGAAGCGAAGAACAAGAGCTGGAGGAACAATTAGGATTTCTTTCATGAAATTCATATATAAAGAGTGAGATTCTGCACTGGGTGACAGGGATCTACTTTTGAAGAACCTGAAAAGAGTTCTGATAGCGCATCGGTTTTGGAAGACAATACCTTACTGCAATTTTTCACTGGATTCTTTGAATGTTAGCCTTCCAGCTGACAGCAGGAAGGACATCAGTTGCAAGATCTGAAAATGCTTCTTAACTTAGATACTCCATCTTTTCTCCCCCCCAGTAATTTATTTGTTAAATTTATTTGCCACCCACCTTACTCGGAATGTTACACTTAAGAGATATGGAACAGGCTGAGTCTGGAGAACATGAGACAGTGAGGGAGGGCCATCTGCTTTGTTTCAAAGAGATAGTGGAATGCTCATTTCCTTGAGCCGAATCCTGTCCACATCTGGCACAAGGAAAGCACAAAGATGAATCATTTTCAAATTAGGCTATCCTTTTCACATTTCATTCTTCTTTCCCATCCATCCATCCATCCACCCATCCCTCCCTCCCTCTTATCAAGGGACAGAGGGAGAGATAATTTCACATGATTGCCCTTAGAACAGGGGTGCCCAAACTTGGCAACTTTAAGACTTGTGGACTTCAACTCCCAGAATTCTCCAGACAGTTGGCTGGAGAATTCTGGGAGTTGAAGTCCACAAGTCTTAAAGTGGCCAAGTTTGGGCACCCCTGTTCGCATCCCTGCCTTAGAACCTTCTCCCTAATTCGCTCAGAACTCCTCAATCGTTTTCCATCTTCATTGGGCCAAAAGTCACTCACGATAGCGAGATGGGCAGCATATAGATTTAACAAAAGGAACACATAAATAGACATATCCTACCTGGGCCGAACTATTTACTAAGATGAAAGAGGAGGTGGTGGTGGGAAATTAGCTTCCTAAGAGTTCCAGGATCCTACAGGAAGCAAGACTCAAGTGTGGCTATCATGCCCAGCATTAAGAAGAACATTGCAAAAGTTTGAGAGAACCGGAGGTTTCTAACATCGGTGGTTGCTGGCCTCTTTCAGCACCTCCCTTCATGGACAGCACCATAGTTGGCATTCCCTGCTGGCTTTGGTCACTGGAAGATGTCTGCCCCCCCCCCCGCCTCCCACCTCACATGGACATCTCAACAAGGGAAAAAGTAAAACCCAAGGACCTCCTTCAACTGTTGCTTCAAAAGTGTGAACTGTGAGTACTCCCTTTGAGGAAAGAGAATTAGAAATTCTGGAATGTCTGGAATGTTAAGAGCAACAAGCTCTATCCAGCATTACATGGAAAGATGTTTTCTGAATGCACGCACGAAACGATAGACTCTTTAATTTACCAATAAAGGAGAATATTTGTAGCTCAGGGCTGAACTGAGGGGTCCCTGTTGCTGTTTGAAACGAACTGAGCTTGCAGGGCACCAAGGCCCCCTTGTTGAATTCCCAAGTACTTCTAAACTTTTAACCAAAAGACTAACTAGTGGGACACTGGCATACATTGGTAATTTTCTAACAGTTGCAATAAACACAGCCTAGAGATGGACTTTGAGTAGAATGGAACGCGATCTAAAATTATTTTCAGGGCCCAAAGAGCTTTAAAGGTCTCAAGCTTTCGGTCTTAGGAATTTCAATGAGCTTTATCAAGTGAAACTTTAAAAATTTCAAGATAACTTCTTGTGTTTAATATAAACATTTTATATAGCGTTAACAATATTGCTTTTCATTTTAAACGATATACACCATTGGCCAAATATTGCCAATAATCACACTGCATCAGTTCCATTCAAATGATTGAGCTCCATTCATTTAAAGCCAAGTTAGTATATGTGATCCTCCCTCTGAAAGTATACTCAGAAGTAATAAGTTTTCCATCTATAATTAAATCTCCAGTTCTAGAAAATCTTCTATCTTCCCATTTCTTGAACTGAATAAATTTATCCTCTTGCTTCAGAAGGAAAACAGTAAAAAAAATAATAATGCAACAAGACAGTAAGATCAAAAGTTGCTACCATATTTTAAAGTAAGTTTTAAATATGGATTTGAGATGGTAGGATTAATTTCTTAGTGTCAAGGAGGAATTGCAACTCCCAAACAGAGAGAGACCTCTGGGCTAACTCAGTTTGGTCCATCAACCAAGATGATTGACACTCAGTTGCTTAAGAGGAGCCTAACCCTAACCCTAACCCCTAACCCAACCCCTAACTCTAACCCTGATCCTGCGGCCAGTAAAATGGGTGGCCGGTTGGCCAAAACTTTTTGAGCCCAAATGCAAAAACGGACACCGGGACAAGATTCGGGGTGGAATTTCATTCAATGGTATTTCTTGCTGTTTTTAAAAATCAATCATTTTTGCACCCAGAAGAGGAAAAATCCTGATGCCGCAGTCCGAAAACTAGCAAAATAATTCTTGCTCCTGCAGTTTATTCATATTGTGCGCGTAATAAAAAGTGAATCCACATAAAAAGTCTAAGAATCCACTTCACTCCTGAGGCTCAGAACAAATTTCCAGGCTGATGATCTGGCAATCGGCAAAAGCTCACGTCAGGCCTCCTTGCTGCTTTAATGCTTGGCTTCACACGTGAGACTGTTGACTAAGACACAACTGGCTGGATTCTAAAGCAATTTACAAGCTATAGATCATCATTAAAAGGCCAGGATGGCTGCATTCAGACATGCTAAACCTAAACCAAATAAGCCCCAGGATGCAGAATCAGGGTTACTAAGCCAAGCCAAGCAGACCGCAAACCACATCATGGCTTAATCAGACCAGCTACCCTGCTGGCATTCTTTGCAAATTTTTATGTCCTGGGGAGGAAGGTCAGGGTGGGGGGGAACTCCCTAAGGAGGATGCTGAATCCCACACAAGAAATAGGGTCCTTTTTTTGTCAGTTTGCAAAATTCATCAGCCCGGGCAAAATTCTGCATTTAAGGATGGATCAAAATCCAGGCATTTCTCCCTTGTGACACCCCCTAAAACATCCTCTGCCTAACCAGGCAATGTGGGCACAGAAACCCAGCAGCAAAAGGCTGGCATGGCTTTGATTTGCTGCCCGCTGTCTTGCTTGCGCTTCTCCGCAGGTTTGTGTGCGTGCGCGTGTTGGTTTTTGCAGGCAGCGAGAGAGGGTCTCTCCTGCTTCCACGTTAGTCTGTGGAGGGGGCTGGATCAGCCGATGGGCAGCCCCTTGCGTCCCTGGGCAGAACCAGCCCCCCCCTCCCAGAGGCACAGAAGAGCCGGAGGCAGCAGCTGTTAAGAGGCAGCTTTCTGGGCGCTGCTGCTTCTCCCCCCAAAGTGGGCTTGAGGCGGGGGAGGCGGAGGGGGGGGGGAGAAGTCATTCTTGTCTTCTCTGAACGGTCTCAGAAGGCTCAGAAGAGGATGCGCGAGGAAGGCGAGTTCTGCAGAAAAAGTTTGCTGGTGGCAGAAGGTAGGTGTGTGTGTGTGTGTGTGTGTGTGTGTGTTATTTGTGTTTGTGTGAGCGTGTGCACGCACGTGTGATTGCCAAAGGAGGATACGAAGGCATCCCTTTGCGGAGAGTGTGTGTTTATCATCTATCTGCCTACCTCAAAAGACTACAAAGTCCGCGATCCGCTTTTCTCAAGACCCAGCAGCAGACTCCCGAGTCGGATCAGGGTCCAAAAAAAAGAGGGGGGGGAGGGATCCTTGGTCCTTCTTGAGGAGGGGGAGGCAAAGAGATTTCAGGGGATCTACCAGATCCTAAAGCAGGGCATTCAACCAAGCCATCTCTACTGGGGGAAGTGGTGAGCCTTGGCTGCTTGGAACCCTCCTGGGGGTCTTTTTCTAAGGCTGCTGGCTGAATAAAGTTCTACTTTAAAAAAAAGAAAATTCAACCAAGCCCAGCCATTTTTAGGTCCCCTCTTCCTTAACACTACTTTCTCCACCAGTTGCCCACCGAACATGGAAGAGCACCGCTTGGTGGGGGTGGGTGGGTGTCATCCTCAACTGGGAGAAACCTCTGTTGTTCAGGAGGGGAAGGGGTGGGAAGTGCTGTCACGGCTTAAAGGCTCCGGAAAGCTGGGTTGTTCTGCTCTCCCCCTCCCTTCAGGAAGAAAGGGGGGAAAAAAGGGGGGGGATGAGCTTTAAGGGAGGCAAAGCTTTGGGGCAGGTTTGCCAAATAGGCTTCATGGGGCTAAAAACCTTTGGCAGTGGCTGTGTATGCTTCCATCGGCTTCTGCTAACAGCAGCTGGAATTATGATTGCAAAGCCATCAAACGTGAAATGAGGGGCATGTTTGCTCTTCCTTGATTCTGGCATTGGTGATGACTTCCAAAACCTCTCCCGACTAGACACAGGGACAGCCCCTCCCCCTGCAGTGCCATCCTTTGGCTGAACCCCTAATTCTCACAGTCCAATCTAATAAGGCCTCTGCTTATTAACCCATACAAGGTGGCTGTAGTATTATTATTTCTCCTTCTCATCTTCTTCACTTCCCTCTTTTTTTTGGACAATGGCGATGACGGTTCGTCACACAGTCAGCCAGATGTTCAGTCTGGGTTTGGCATTTCTGTCCACCTGTCGAGTCCTCCCCGTAGGCCTGGGATAGGCAGATGTGGATGCTGATGGGAGTTACAGATCTCGTCGGTCGCAAGGATGGAAGCTGTTCTAGATCAATCTGCCTTTTGCAATTGACGGATGGGGAATTTGTCAATGCCGATGGGGATTCGGTGGCGCTCCAGTTATTTTTATAGCTGCCTCTGTTGCTTTGCATGGATATTGAGCACTTCTGTACCGGAGACAAATTCCTTACGTTATCTAATCACACTTGGCCAAATAAAGTATAAATTTTATAAATAAATAAAATAAATAAATAAGTATTCAGTTCAATTACATTCAGTTCGGTTCAATTCAGTTTGGTTCGGTTCAAAGCATCCCTGGAAGGTACAGTAGGGTAAAATCTAAATTAAATAAAACTAATTCCAGGGTAGAATAAAATATTTGAATAGGAACCTCAAAGATACAGCTACTACTGTTTGGGGGGGGCAGGGGGAGGGAAGTTTGCTTTTCTTGAAATGACCAGTCAGTCAGTGGAAGGCCACCCTTGGTTTTCCAGCTGCCTGAAAACTTTCATTGATTTGGGGGGTGCTGGAAGGTAGCAATGAGGTTTAAGATCAAAAGACAGGAGCCCTCCCCTCGTCACATTTCTCTTACACGCCAACTCTTTGACACACACAGAGCAAGGGAGGAGGGTGTTTAATAAGAGCTGTCGATGATTGAATGCTTCCAAATTGGTCAATTATCCCACTTTAAATGGATTAATCCAATCATTAGCCAATTACTTTAAGTGCTTGAATGCACTGCAGAAAAAGAAAAAGAACGAAAGAAAAGACTAAGGAATGTGGATGTGGGCATCTCAGTGGCAAGCTTTCCTTCCCTGCAGAAATAAGTGCAGGGGAACCTGGAGGAAGATCTGGGAGGCCAAAGGGACAGGGAGGGAGTGGGGCTCGTGGCCCCCAGATGTTCCCAGAGCCAAAAGGGAAGAATGTTGGGAATGAACGATTAGGGAGAACTACATGTTTCTCACCTCTGTTTTAGGTGATTTTTGTTTTCATTTGTTGCTAACATTTGAGAGCATTCTGAAACCAGTTGTGACGGAGGCTAGGCAGATGAGCACATGCAAGGGACATTGTGGAGCTTCATAGCATCTTTACCTAACATTACATTTCATTTCATTTCATTTATTGAATTTCTATGCCGCCCAATCCCGGAGGACTCCGGGCAGTTTACAGAAATGAAAAAAAGAATTAAAAAGAATTATTAAAAACAATGGGACACAACAAAGTTAAAAAGGAACACAACAGACACCCAATCAGACAGGGCTGGACCTCCATCAATGTCAGCACCTCTTCATTGAGTAATTAGGAAAGAAGACCACGAGACTCCATAGGTAGAAATCAAGTGTACTTTTACTAATTATAAATGATTAGAAGCGTAGCAAAGCGAAGACTGATTATTTAGGCGCGAAAGCAATTGATATATAGAATAACCCATTCCCCTCCCCTTGGCATCCCAGTTACAGTCCAATCATAATTCTCCCAAGTGTCAGGTGTGAGATAACTTCGAAAGGCATCACCCAGATGGAATGTCGGTGCCGTTGGCCTTGGCGGGAACCTCCTCCGCATGCGCAGTCCGACAGGCAGCAGAACTCCAGAATCTTCCTCCAGCACAATTAGTAAACCCCTCCCAAATACCATGCCCCCCCTCCCCGTTTCATGGCAGCCGAAGCAGCAGCAAAGCAGAGGCTGACAATCAAGGGGTCAACAGCCCCAAGCCTGCCGGAAAAGCCAGGTTTTAATGGCTTTGCGAAAGGCCATGAGAGTGGGTAGGGCCCGGATCTCAGGGGGCAGCTCATTCCATAGTGCTGGAGCGGCAACAGAGAAGGCTCTACTCCTAGGCGTCGCCAGCCGGCATTGTCCCACTGAAGGTACCCAGAGAAGGCCCATCCTGTGCAATCTTATTGGTCTGAGGGAGGTCCCATAGGTACCCAGGTTCTAGGCCATGTAGGGCTTTAAAGGTAATGACCTGTTCAACAGGCCCCCAGGACTTCCCCGTTTGCCCAATGGAGACCTCTGAGGGTCTTGATGGGAGAGGGGAGCCCTTGTTTCATCATACCCTTCTTTTTACCCCCCCCCCCCAGGCAGAGTCTTGCTCTAACGCTGGCCATGGAGAACTGCAGCAACCTCCAAGCAGCCTCTCCTAGCAACATCTCCTTGGGGTTCGGCGGCCTCCCCTTCAGCATCTTTGAATACAAGACCATCTCGGTCTTCCTGGTGCTCACCATATGCGGAGTTGGCATTATTGGCAATGCCATGGTGGTCACCGTAGTCCTGACCACCCGTGACATGAGGACTCCGACCAACTGCTACTTGGTTAGTTTGGCTGTGGCTGATCTGATCGTCCTCGTGGCTGCTGGCTTGCCCAACGTCTCCGACAGCCTGGCAGGAACATGGATCTATGGATTTGCTGGGTGCCTTGGCATTACCTACTTTCAGTACCTGGGCATCAATGCATCCTCCTGGTCTATCGCAGCTTTCACCGTGGAAAGGTAAGGGTGGAATTCAGTAAATCATCTTGTCCTCTACTTGGCATCCTTCAAATGAGGTGGCCCTCAGAATTTCAGCCGGCAGGGATCAAGGCTGGGAGTCTGGGAGTTGTAGATCCAAGCCAAGAGCCAAGGTGGCGCAGTGGTTAAATGCAGCACTGCAGGCTACTTCAGCTGACTGCAGTTCTGCAGTTCGGCTGTTCAAATCTCACCAGGCTCAGGGTTGACTCAGCCTTCCAACCTTCCGAGGTGGGTAAAATGAGGACCCGGATTGTTGGGGGCGATATGCTGACTCTGTAAACCGCTTAGAGAGGACTGAAAGCCCTATGAAGCGGTATATAAGTCTAACTGCTATTGCTATCTATCTATCTATCTATCTATCTATCTATCTATCTATCTATCTATCATCTATCTATCTATCTATCTATCTATCTATCTATCTATCTATCGGATTGTTGGAGGTGATATGCTGACTCTGTAAACCGCTTAGAGAGGGCTGAAAGCCCTATGAAGCGGTATATAAGTCTAACTGCTATTGCTATCTATCTATCTATCTATCTATCTATCTATCTATCTATCTATCTATCTATCTATCTATCTATCTATCTGATTGTTGGGGGCGATATGCTGACTGTGTAAACCGCTTAGAGAGGGCTGAAAGCCCTATGAAGCGGCATATAAGTCTAACTGCTATTGGTTGTCTGGAGTGTGTACTCAAAAACATTCATTGTTCTTCAGACATTGATCTATTGGTTCTTCTAGATCAATAGTCACTAAATACCTTCTGTTACAGCCTCCAAAGGTTCTGAAGACCTCCATTCACCTAGACCCACCTTCTTCGACTTAGGTTGACTACATTTCCCAGACTTCCCCAATCAGCCTAGCTAAGTTTGAAGAAAGCCTCTGTTTTGCTTGGCAATAGTTTACCTGGGTCTCTGGGAGCTTTTCCCTCACCTGTATCTGATCCTTCTACCTGGGAATGCTGCAAATTGAACAAGGGACCTTCTGGAGGCCAGGTAGAAACTCTCTCCTGAGCTCCGAATGATGCTCCCTGAATGTGTTTGTGCAAAGGGCTACCCAAGAGATAGTATCCTTCGCGGGTTGCCACTCGGTGCCACCCTTCTGCACGAGGCAGGAAGTGACCCAGACAAAGAAACCAGCGTAACGGTTCTTGCTAGACTAGACCAGAGGTGACTCTTCCTCCCATGTTGCCTTCCTTACGCCTCCAATCTTGCTTTTCCGGCCACCTCCTTCCTTAAACCCCTCTCTTCCCTTCCTCTCTTTCCCAGGTATATCGCCATCTGCCACCCGATGAAGGCGCAGACAATGTGCACCGTGTCTCGAGCCAAGCGCATCGCTGCCTTTGTCTGGCTCCTCACCTCGGTGTACTGCATGCTCTGGTTCTTCCTGGTGGACGTGGCAGCTAACAACAGCCAGCAACTGGAGTGTGGCTACAAGGTCTCCCGCAACCTTTACCTGCCCATCTACCTGCTCGACTTTGCCCTCTTCTTCATCGCCCCTCTCCTGCTCACCACCGTTCTCTACGGCCTCATTGGAAAAGTCCTCCTCCAGAGCCATGCCCTGCACCGCCCCACTGCCCAAGGGGAATGCTGGCGAGAGCGAAGCAACCAGGAGAAAAATGGCACCGAGGCTGGCAGCTCAAGAACCAGAGTGCCCGTCTCTTCCAGGAAACAGGTGGGCAGCGGTGGTTGAGTTTGGAGCAGAGGGGGAAGAAACCCTCAGGAAGGTTTGCGATGTTCACCCTGTAAGCCAGTTTCTCAACCTTGACAATTTTAAGACATGTGGACTTCAACTCCCAGAATTCCCCAACCAGCCTGGGAATTCTGGGAATCCTACACATCTTAAAGCTGCCGAGTTGAGAACAGCTGTTGCAACTGCAATCCGAGGTAGCACTTGAGAGGGCTAACTCAACACAGGGGGGTCCTTCCACCCTCACCATTTGTAGATGTCCCTGCAAACATAAAGTATTTGTCATTCCTCTTGAGTGCAACTAAGCGGAAGTATTAGGCAATCTCTACTCAGGTCTTCTTGGTACTCTGGGAACAGCCATCGCTGGACAGATGCTACCATGTGCTGTGACCAAAAGCACCATCGCATTGGTCTTAAATTTCAAAGCGAGAGATATAAACGAGACTGGAAAAAAATAGATTGATTACACTCAAAATAAATATGGGACTAAGAAATTCCAGATAGCTTATGATTAAGATCAGGAATGATATAAATTGTTTAAAGTTAGCCTGGCAAGGAGGAGCTAAGTTCAATTTAAAGATGTTATCAATTCCCTACTCTTTTTTCAAATATATTTTAGACTGTTTTTGTTAAAGATTTATACCGCGTATTGCTTCTGGGAAGTCAGGGGAGGGAAGGTTGGGGGGGGGGTTGGGGGGAGGGTGGGAGGGAGGGAAGTATATTAGGCTTGAGGAGGGGTGTTAGGTTTTAAAGTAATATGATTGCACATGTATACTGTCTTCTCTTATTTTTTCTTCAAAACCAAGATATTTTATGTATATTTGAAATGGAAGTCTAAATACCATCAGCACAGAATGGAGTTTGCTCAGAAGCTGAAATACACCAAGTGAATGAGAGGAAGAGTGGGAAGCAGAGGAGAGAAGAAAGATGGGAAGAGAGGGATAGGAGAGAGGGTGAAGGGGGAAGATGAGGTGTATAAGGAGGAGTGGTAAGGGGAGAGAGGAGAAGGAGAAAGGAAGGGGAAGTAGAGTAGAAAATGATGGAGGGAAGACAGGATGTAGAAGAGTGGGAAGCAGAGGAGAGAAGAAAGATAGGAAGAGAGGGATAGGAGAGAGGGTAAGGGGGGAAGGTGAGGAGGATAAGGAGGAGTGGAAAGAGGAGAGAGGAGAAGGAGAAAGGAAGGGGAAGTAGAGTAGAAAAGGTTGATGGAGGGAAGAAAGGAGGTAGAAGAGTGGGAAGCAGAGGAGAGAAGAAAGATAGGAAGAGAGGGATAGGAGAGAGGGCAAGGGGGGAAAGATGAGGAGAATAAGGAGGAGTGGAAAGAGGAGAGAGGAGAAGGAGAAAGGAAGGGGAAGTAGAGTAGAAAAGGATGATGGAGGGAAGAAAGGAGGTAGAAGAGTGGGAAGCAGAGGAGAGAAGAAAGATAGGAAGAGAGGGATAGGAGAGAGGGCAAGGGGGGAAAGATGAGGAGAATAAGGAGGAGTGGAATGAAGAGAGAGGAGAAGGAGAAGGGAAGGGGAAGTAGAGTAGAAAAGGATGATGGAGGGAAGAAAGGAGGTAGGAGAGAGGCAGAAGAAAGAGGTGTATGGAGAGCAGAAGAGCTAATAATGGGTTTTTTATCTTTCTGGGCGTTGATGACAAGAGGAACTGATGTAATTACTACTTAATACAATAGGATATTGGCTATGTAATAGTATACATGTGGTTTATATGTTATGAAAATGGAAAATAAAAAAGTATATATATATATTTTAAAAAAATTTCAAAGCTTGGCCCGCCACCTTCCCTGGCCTTTCAAAGCTGTGTCTCATTTCCCACGAAGCTCCTTCTTTCTCCTCCAGGTCACCAAGATGCTGGCTGTGGTGGTGGCCCTCTTCGCCCTGCTCTGGATGCCCTACAGGACCCTGGTTTTGGTGAACTCCTTCGTGAAGCACCCCTACCTGGACCGCTGGTTTGTCCTCTTCTGCAGGATCTGCATCTACACCAACAGCGCCATCAACCCCATCATCTACAACCTCATGTCCCAGAAGTTCCGCCTGGCCTTCAAGAGGCTTTGCAAGTACAGGGAGGAGGAGCTTCAGCGGCAACGTAGCTTATGCACAGCTTCGGCCGATGGCAGCACCCGGAAGGCCGGCCCTACCGGCCAGCAGGGGAGCCCGGCTGGGACGCCCACAGCCGCGGCTGCTCAAGAAACCCTGAGCCAGAAAGAGAAGGAGATGCAGTTTAGCCTGCTTTGAAGGCTCCGAGACCCTCTCTCTTTTATTTAGCCCCACCAGAAACTGACTTTGTCTTGCCCAGCACAAGTGGGAGCCTTTGAAGAACTTGCAGGCTTCAATTTTATGGACTTCTTGAACAGGAAACCTCCCCCCTCCCCAATTTAAAGGGACAATTGGTGCAAACCATGCCCTGGATTTGGCCAAAAGCGGGAAGCTGGGGAAGATCTCTCTTTTTGGGAGCCCACAGCAGGTCAGGTGACTCTTCAAAGTCCACCAGCATGTGGGGAAGAGGCACCTTTTTCTGGAATAGGACGGTGGGTTCCTCCAGAATAAGGTAGGGATTTGGAGGGGGGGCTTTCTTCAGCTGTACTGGAGCAGCCCCTTCTGGTTGGGAGGGCAGGACCTCGGATGCCTTTCAAAGGAGGCCAGGCAGAATGAGAGGGAGAAAGGCCTCCGGATTTAGCATCCACAGCAGGGAATGATGGGGGAGGAGTCTTTATCTCCATGCCCTGGTCGTGCCCTTCACAGAGATGCTTTGATGCCCACCGCACAAGTCAAGAATGTTGTCAAAAGATGGTCTAGTTATCTGACACACCGAGACTTTTATTGCTTTTTACTTAACTTCAACCGTTGGGCACCGATAAGGAGAAAAATCTCAATTCCCATGACTGGAGTGTTTCTGTAGTCCAACTTCTGTGCCCCTTCCTTCCTTCCTTCCTTCCTTCCTTCCTTCCTTCCTTCCTTCCTTCCTTCCTTCCTTCCTTCCTTGAAGACTGAAAGGCTTGTCAAAGGATGGACTTCGCTGCGTCCTCATCCATTTCGTTTGAACAGGTGATCTGTTAGAACAGCTGGAATAGAATCCTGGGGTTGTATGTACGTATTGCCTTTCTAAGTGTATTAAAATGTCAGCATGATCTGGGAGCTGTGAGACGATCAACTTCCAAATGAATGCAAAGCAAAATTTGAAAGGTCCCCAGCTCTTCATAAAACTCTAACCTCCAATTCTGCAAAATCAAAACAGAATTAAGCTACCAGACTGCGGCTCTCTATCTCCCGAGCATAATTGGAGAACGGGGGGGAAAAAGCGACTTATTTTTGCTCCCTCACCAAAGGGAAAAATGCTGTCTTTTCCGGCTGAGTGCTGCTTTTCATCCCCAGGCAAGTATGCTTAATTTGCTTAGGTTACCACGGCCACAAAGCACGCAGTGACTCCCATTTTTGCACATTTTTCTGCAGGGAAAAAAGAAAAAAACCCTGGGTGCCGTTGAGGGTTTTTTTTTCTGTCTCAGGCTGAAAATAATCCCAGTTCTGCACTTGGTTTGGAGCGAAATCAGGATCACAGTGGCAGCCAAGCCATATTGCAAGAGGGGGGGAACCACAGAGAGGTGGCAAAAAAGGAGTCACGGAGAAGAATGGGAAGGGTTTTTTTTAAAGGGAGCTTTTGCAAAAACCTTTCTATCTGAGCAAAAGAATCCTTGTGAGGAAGCTTTTCTGGGAATTCTGACGCCAACCGTACTTTTTGAGATATTGTTAAAATGGGCTTCACGTTATATGAATGAGAGATATAATTAGCCTGACACACACATTTTTTTTTCTGCCCTTATTTTAATAGGCAGACTCTCATCTTCAAGAGGAAATGATCAAGTAGAACCATATTTTGTAGCCAGCCCAACGCAGGAGCGTCTTCTGAATTCAGGGACGAAAGAATATCTTGCCTTGTTGTGACCCTCTTGGAAAGTCCCTGGACAGTTTCAGAAGGACAATCCTTTTTACTTGGGAAAATTGTGCGTCATTCACCTTGTGGAAACGTTTTAAAACTGCCCCGCCCCTGGGAGAGAAATAAGCTCTCCAACCTTGCAGAGAAGGGTGGGCTCTGTATCTCTCCCCATGATCAATAAATCAAAAGTGAAGTGGAATATTTTATTTGCTTCCAAATGAATGCCCCATTCAATTAGGAAATGTCCCTCAATAAGTTAAGAGATCTGGGCCAATTTTGGTGCGTTTAGATGTTAGTTTCTAAATTCACCCCTGGTGATTCAAAGGTCCTGATTTGAGAAGCGCAAGAAGTGTGACTTTTATTTCTTCTATTGATTTTGTTTCAGCATCTCCCCCTCTCTCTCGTTTTAATTTGTGCCCATCATAGGAGGTGACTGCTTTCAAAAGCTAAACCCCAAAAGGAGGAGACCATCAGTTCTCCTTAGAACAGGGGCCTCCAAACTTGGCAACTTGCAGACTTCAACTCCCAGAATTCCTCAGCCAGTCTTAGAAAAAAAGGATGTGTCTTCTTGAACAAGACTCTGTTTCACCAGCAGATGTGATGGCCGTTGGCAAAAGGTTTGTCGTAGTTAAGTCAAATCCAAATGCCTTTTTAAAAAAGGACCTCAAGCTAGACCCAAGGGTTGACAATTACAGTCGTAATTAATTTAAATTCGTAATTTAATGGGTTTATATGCCGCCCAATCCCATGGGGACTCAGGGCGGCTTACAAATACGAATGAAATTAAAAAATAACATACAGGGGGAGAATACAAACATTAACAAACAGTTTAAAACATACATCCAGTTTCAATGGGGGTTGAACCTGATTTGAATCAGCAACCCCAGGCCTGCCGGAACAGCCAAGTTTTGGTGGCTTTTTGGAAGGCCGCAAGGGTGGGAAGGGTCCGGATCTCTGCTGGTAACTCATTCCACAGAGCCGGAGCAGCTACAGAAAAGGCTCTCCCCTGAGTGGCTGCCAGTCCGCATTGTCCGGCTGACGGCACCCGGAGGAGGCCTAACCTGTGAGTTCTTATCGGACGTTGGGAGGTGTGTAGCAGGAGACAATCTTTTTATCACCTATGGACTTCAACTCCCAGAATCTCACAGTTGTAGGAATTCTGAATTTGTAAGTCATAAAGTTGCCATTGTTGCTTGGCCCCTAGCTAGACTCTGCACCAGTGTGAATAAACACCCATGCCCAGCATCGTTTCAATCATCAGCATTCAACCGGTGAATGCAACTAAATTGGAGCCTCCACTTATGGATCCAACCTATCCAGATAACCAAGGGAGGCTGTGGATAACTCCCACAGAGAGCTGCCATCAACTCTGCCTAACCTAATTTGGCAGCTTTCAGCTGCTGGGACTACATTGTCTATCACTCCCGGCAAGTACAGGAGTGAAAAACAGACCTATCTGGAGGATGCAAAGCTAAGGAAAGTGAATTGCATATTCTCCTCATGGGGAAGTAAGAAAGGTTGCCTCTCTTGTGATTTCCCCCCCGCCTCCCCCTCTTATTCAGTGCTGGGTCTGCCCTGCAAATCTTGTAATAAATGGTAAACGTGACAGGATTTGATTAATGTCTGCCTTCTTTGCAAAGAGAGAGAGCTTTGTTGACCTTCAGCGAAACCTCAAGATTCATGCACAGCCTCTCGCTGTGCGCACCAGCTACCGGCCACCCTTCTCACCACCCAGCTGCCTCCCTTATTAGAATTTCCTAATTGAATTTAGAATAAACTCACTCACGGTTTGCACAAGAAATAATGGGAAATCTTCCGAGGCCCGTCAGCAACTCCGCCATCCCATTCGCCGGCTTAAATTGGGTCCTGGGAGTATTTAGGAGGGAAAATAAAATCAGCCTCACAATAACCGAAAGCTTTCCAGGCAGAGAATAAAAGCTGGACGGTGCCCTCTGCCCGGCTGTTTTTCCAGCAGATCCAATTATAGGAATAATAGCCGGGGCTTAAACCTGCGAGTGGTATTCAGGGCTGCTACCTCTGAGTGGCCAAAACACTCAAGCTTTGTTCTGCTCCTTTTGAGAAGAAAATCACAGTTTCCATTTTAGAGACAGGAGCGCAAAGGACGATAGAAGGGCAGTTCCTCCGAACAAGCCTCGATGAGGCTGGCTCATGCCTGTTCCTCAAACTAAGGTAAGAAAAAGCAAGCAAGCCGCATTTTCAATCTAAAACTCCAAAGAGAGGAAAGGGGATTTAGCCACTTGATTGAATTTTGCGGCTTTTCATTCCAGGAAGACCCCAAGTCTCTCTTTCACACCTGCTTCCTGCAAGTTATTTTTTCCTTTCAGAGCAACTGTGGGGAAAAAAAAATAACCTCAGGAACTCAATGCATCAAATGTATTTACAGAACCATTAGTGGGCATAAAGAGAAAGAGAGAAAGAAGCAATTCAGGTCTAAGAGAGTTATAAACTGATTTTTACAGGACGTTGAAAACCACTTTGGGAAATATACTGGTGCTCTCAGCATGCTGGGTTAATTTGGGGATGGCACCCTGCCTGAAAAATTCAGATTGGGACGCCAGGAAAACATTCCAGAACAAGCCAGTCATAAACCTCTTCTCCAAAAGGTTGCCAAGAAAGCTACATGGATGGAGTGGATCAGGAAGGAGGCAACGGTGAGCCTCCACTGGCAAAATCTTGCCCAGAAAACTTCAGAGACTCATCCAGGGTCTCCCCAGGCAGGAGTCAACGCTAACTCGAAGGCATAGAAGCCCCCAAAACACAGTGTGAGATGGCAAATGAAATGGTCCAGTTTAAGAGGGGGGGGGGGGAATCAGGGACCAAAGTCAGGCAGAGAAAGAATAACAACCAGCGTTAGGTTTCTGTGATGAGGATGGAAGTGGAAGTCGGTGGGGGATCTTGGCAAGATTTGTGGCTGGTGGCAAAAGGCAAAATTCCGGGTTCCTGTCCATGGTCCTGAAAGACAAAACGGAGTGGGGGTGGTGTCAGGTCATTTAATAATCAGGAAAGAAACCACTCAACTCCATTTGTCTGAAATTAAGTGTACTTTTACTAATTACAAACGAATAGTAGCGAAGCAAAGCTGAGTCTGGATAAATGGGTGCGAAAGCAGTGAATATCATGCATAGGTCAATCCCCTCCCCTTGGCACCCCAGTCCATAGTCCAATTATAATGCACCCAACTGTCAGGTGGGAGATATCTTCAAAAAACATCACCAGGGTGGAATGCCGGACAGTTAACCTTGGCGGGAATCTCCCCTCCTCCACATGCGCAATGAGATGGTCAGGACAGCTTCTAGAATATTCCTCCAGCACATAATGATTCCCCTCCCAAATACCATGCCCCCCTCCCCATTTCAATGGCAACTGAAGCAGCAGCAAGGCAGAGGCTGACAGGTGGGGAGAAAAAATTTGCGCTTTCTGGTCCCAGGTGTTATTGCATGGGGTTATTTTTTATTTTTTTTAAACCCACCTCTATTCGCTTGCCTGGGTAGCAATAAAGATCTTACTTTTCCTCTGCAAGGCCCATAGTTAAAAGAAAGAAAAGGGAGAAATAAATCCAGATGCTTTCGAAAGAACTGCAGGTGAGCCCTGGCAAGATTGCTTTGGAACTCCAAAACATAAAATTCATAAAGAGCTAAAATTTTCCAAAACACAGGGGAATTGGGATTGAATAATTAGGGATGGAGGCTTAGAACCTTCCCCATTCCCAGTTCACAGCCTGATTTAGATCTGTGGAATTGCATACTTTGGAGCCAGGCACTCTGGCCCCTAACTAGTGGGGTGCTTGCAATGCCCTCCCTCCCTCCCTCCTCAAGCTCAGATTGCCCCATGGAGGGCTGCAAGAGGCAGGGAGCCTGCTGATGTCCACAGATCCCTTTTTGTCTTCTGTGCTGCTAAATCTGGCAACGGAGTCATCTCTCGTGAATCATGCTAGTTAATTCAGTGCTGTGGGGAATTCTGGAGCCCTCGGTCTGCCACAGAGCTGAGCAGGCCCGGGAGGGAAGCCTCCACACGAGACAGGGCCGTCTGCAAGCCAAACCACCAAGGAAGGCTTTGGTGAGCAATGAGGGGGCAAGGACTGAAGCTGTTGGGGAGTCATGTTGAGACTCTAGAAAGAGTGCAGACAAGAGCAACAAAGATGATTAGGGGACTGGAGACTAAAACATATGAAGAACGGCTGCAGGAACTGGGTACGTCTAGTTTAATGAAAAGAAGGACCAGGGGAGACATGATTAGCAGCCTTCCAATATCTCAGAGGTTGCCACAAAGAAGAGGGAGTCAAACTATTCTCCAAGGCACCTGATGGTAGAACAAGAAGCAATGGGTGGAAACTAATCAAGGAGAGAAGCAACTTAGAACTGAGGAGAAATTTCCTGACAGTGAGAACAATTAATCAGTGGAACAGAAGTTGCCTCCAGAAGCTGTGAATGCCCCAACACTACCAGTCTTTAAGAAGATGTTGGATAGCCATTTATCTGAAACGGTATAGGGTTTCCTACCTAGGCAGGGGGTTGGACTAGAAGACCTCCAAGGCCCCTTCCAACTCTGTTACTCCTATTCTATTCTATTCTATTCTATTCTATTCTATTCTACTCTACTCTATTCTTTCTATTCTACTTTATTCTATCCTATTCTATGTGCAACTGTAATAACCCTCTCTCCCTCACAAGCATCTGAGGTGGCTGGCTTAATTTCAAGGACTTGTGGGCAGGGGAACATGCATGCATCATCCCTGAATGGCTGGCAAGAAAGATCAAAGGCCACTTTGCCAAGTGGAGGGTGGCAACGTTTTCCGAACCCTGCCCAGAGGGACACCAGAAATGGGAGAGGTTCCCAAGGAATGGGAGGCAGGGGCCATTCGGAGCTCCCCTTCACCTGCAAATCCCCTTTTCCCCTCCCCTGAATAAACTCTTGCCCACCCGCTCTGCTGCAGCTGCCTTTCATCTCCATCCTTTCCTGCTCAACGCGGGATAAATCATCAGTGACGACTCCGTAAATGGCTTTTTAAAGAGTTTTTGCGGGGGATGGACAGAAACCTAGCCCGGTGTTTGCACAGCAGAGCGAAGGCACAGCTGGGAAAACCGACAGGGCAAAGTCTGGAGAGGCCATCTGAGTGCCAAATTAGCCACATCAGCCGCCCGGCTTCTTCTTTGCGGAGAGCGGCTGGAGACCCTGAAATGACCACAGTGGGGAGGGAGGAGCGGCAGGTTGAAATCAGAGCAGAGCAAAACATTTCCCACCACCCTGGCTCCACCTTGGAGGGGAAATTCAGTCTCAGGTCATGTAGATGTTTGCGCTCACCTGTTTCAGGTGCCCAACATTCTCAGATTTGGTTTTTTTTCAAAATGGAAGCCTTATTTAATCTGTGGCTGTGTTTAGATCCAGGTTGGTGGAATGCAGCCACCTTTTGCTGAAGAATATAGCTAGAAAGGTGAAGACAGCAATAGCACTTAGACTTATATGTCGCTTCACAATATTTGACAGCCCTCCCTAAGCAGTTTACACAGTAATTATATTGCCCCCAACAACCTGGGTCCTTTTTTTACCTTCCTTCCTTCCTTCCTTCCTTCCTTCCTTCCTTCCTTCTTTCCTTCCTCCCTCCCTTCCTTCTTTCCTTCCTCCCTCCCTCCCTAAGCAGTTTACAGAGTCAGCCATTTGCCCCCAACAATCTGAGTCCTATTTTACCCACTTTGGAAGGATGGAATAATATATATATGCTGATAAGGAGGAGGACCTGTGGCTTAATGGTTAAGACTTCTGCCTAAGATGCAATACAGCACAGGTTCGAATCCCAGTAAGGGTATGGCTAGCTGATGAGAGCTAAATAGCTTGAAATAGATCTATACTAGTCTCCCTTTATTTATTTATCAGCACAAATAAAAAACACAAATATAACAAAGGCAACAGTAAAAATATTGGGTTTCTGTCGTGATGGACTCTTGTGACGAGCCGATTGACAGATGATGGAAGCAGTTAGCTTCCTCCCATAATTGGGGCTTACCAGGGGTTGGGACACTAAATATATACCTTCTTCCCTGGCTTCAGCTGATAAGGAGGAGGACCTGTGGCATAATGGCTAAGACGTTTGCCTAAGATGCAATACAGCCCAGGTTCGAATCCCAGTAAGGGTACGGCTAGCTGATGAGAGCTAAATAGCTTGAAATAGATCTATACTAGTCTCCCTTTATTTATTTATCAGCACAAATACTACACACACAGACACAGATAGATAGATATAGATAGATATAGACAGATAGGTGTGTGTGTGTGTGTGTGAGAGAGAGAGAGAGACAGACAGACAGACAGAGAAACCCAGAAGGGAAACCGAGGAACAGTCAAGCATCTTCAACAAGTATTGGCTGAAAAACAAGCCATCCAGGGCTCCCCTCCCCCGTCCTCCCATCAAAATAGGAAGGGGAGGGGGTGAAGAAATCCAGGCAGGAGAAAAACCAAGAACTGCAAGCAATGGGCTGAATTGTTTCCGCCCATAATGGTCTCTTCGAGGTTTGTGCACAATAAATGTCGGCGGGTGTTTGGGAGGCCGGAGACCAGAAACCACCAATCGATAGAAGGAAGCAGGGCTGTTTGAAGCTGCCCAGAGGCTGCCCAGAGGCTGCTTTTATTAAGAGCTGGCTATTTGGACCTAGTGGGAAAAGAGGTGGGGGTGGGAGGGTGGGGGCTACAGGAGAAATCTTTGTCTGCACGGACCCCAAAGGGGAAGAGAGAGAAGGAAGCAAATAAAACCTGCCAGAACTCTGCCATGGAAAGCAGCGCACTTTTATATTTATTTCGGAACATCTAACTCAGTGTTTCTTAACCTTGGCGACTTTAAGTCCTGTGGACTTCAACTCCCAGAATCCCCCACAGCCCTGGAACACCGTCGTGGAGGGTGGAACGAGAGACTCCATGGCAGCAACTCATTTGATCTTTGCTGAGGACGGACAGGCTTTGTAGGCCACGCTAAGCTGCCTTGCGCTGGACCCCACATGGCGCTGGGAAGGTTTGTCTAGGCTTCCTAGGCCAAGTGTGGTGCATAGGATAAAAATCTGGCATGCTCGTCCTTCAAGAGTCGAGGTGGCGCAGTGGTTAAATGCAGCACTGCAGGCTACTTCAGCTGACTGCAGTTCGGCTGTTCAAATCTCACCGGCTCAAGGTTGACTCAGCCTTCCATCCTTCCGAGGTGGGTGAAATGAGGACCCAGACTGTGGGGGCAATATGCTGACTCTGTAAACCGCTTAGAGAGGGCTGAAAGCCCTATGAAGCGGTATATAAGTCTAACTGCTATTGCTATCTATCTATCTATCTATCTATCTATCTATCTATCTATCTATCTATCTATCTATCTATCTATCTATCTATTCTATCTATATCTATCTCTCCCTCCCTCCTTCTCTCTATATCTCTCTCTCCCTCTCTCTATATCTGTCTGTCTGTCTGTCTGTCTGTCTGTCTGTCTGTCTGTCTGTCTGTCTATCTATCTATCTATCTATCTATCTATCTATCTATCTATCTATCTATCTATCTAGGTGAAATGAGGACCCAGACTGTGGGGGCGATATGCTGACTCTGTAAACCGCTTAGAGAGGGCTGAAAGCCTTATGAAGCGGTATATAAGTCTAACTGCTATTGCTAAGAGTCACTTTGCCGTGAGAGCAAACAAATTTTATAATAAATAAATAAAGAAGGGTTTTGAATAATAGGCAACGGCTCTTTAAGATTGTAAGCCAAGAGCAAACTTTTCAGTCTCCATTGAGAGGTTTCTGGGTTTGAACCATGTTATTAAAATACAACGCCACACAAGAAGAGGTCAATGCAAGGACCGATTCCTTACAAATTGGTCTGGGGTCTGTAACCCCCCTCAAGCCGATTGCATGTTAAATGAGGGCTATTCTTATTTGTCCTTAACTGCCCTACAAGGATGGGCCCCCCACACTGGAAACCTTGCAATCCTCTCCATTTCTAATCTCGATTGGCCGCTTCAAGCCACCAATGTATAAAAAGAAATCTCTTTGACGTGCTTCACTCTTGCAAGGGAATGACTTATTCTTGGCAGCCCCCTCCTGCTGCCTCGTCTGGGAGGGAGGGAGGGAGGGGGGTGTCTGGTGCGCTTGTCATTTGGCCAAGGGGCAGTTTGTATCATCCCGGGACTCAGCACAGCTCTCCCAAAGGAAAGTCTTATTTTCTCCAGAAGAGTCAGACCCTCCGAGGTGATGCCGGCTGGCTAAACCGAGAGCTAAACCTGAGCAATGGCTGTGTGTGGACGGAAGAGCCAATTTGGGGCAAATCGAGCGACGTTCGTGCCCCAGGAGCATTGGATGGTAGAGCCAAGCATTGCTTCAGATTTGATCTCCTGAAGGGGCTTCAATATGGTGGAAGCATGAATAGAAGACCTTGTCAGGAGCTACAAAGAGTTGGTTAGAAGATGGGCAGCTATAGAAATATTGCAAGTAAGGAAATAAGGCAGCTCTCTCTCTTAAAACAGGAGTCTCCACAGACGTGGCAATTTGAAGACTTGTGGATGTAAACTCCCAGAATTCCCCAGCTGGCTGGGGAACTCTGGGACTTGAAATCCACAAGTGTTCAAGTTGCCAAGTTTGGAGACCCCAGCCTTAAAGAACATCCTGCTGTATATAATCCCCCAAAGCATTATTTATTTTCAATATTTGACTCCATATATATGTATATATATATGATAAGGAGGAGAACCTTGTGGCTTAGTGGTTAACACAACTGCTTAATATGTAATACAGTACAGGTTCAAATCCCAGTAAGGGTATGGCTAGCTGATGAGAGCTAAATAGCTTGAAATACATCTATACTAGTCTCCCTTTATTTATTTATTTATCAGCACAAATGCAACACAACACAACATATATATGTCTGTCTGTCTGTGTGTGTGTATGGATATATGTATGTATGTATTTAGTGTCACAACCCCTGGTATGCCCAAATATGGGAGGAAGCCTACTGCTTCCTTTCTCTGTCTATCAGCTCGTCACAAGAGACCATCACGACAGAAAGCCAATATTTTTACTGTTGCCTTTGTTACAGTTGTGTTGTATTTATCTCCCTTTATTTATTTATCAACACAAATACAACATATATATATATATATATATATATATATATATATATATATATATATATATATATATACACACACACACACACACACACACACACACCTTTTAGTCCAACTCATTACGCAAACCATTACACACCCAACAGTGAATGCAGCCTGACTGCCAGCCAAGTGCCCTGCCCGCCCCCCAACTCCCCCTCCAGGCCCCTCATCAACAGTTGGACCGAGCTGCACCATTCCGGGCATAGCTGGGCCAATTTCCAAGCTTCCGCCTGCCGTCGCTTCCTTCTCCCCGATTCCTGCCCACAATCCTCTTCTGTGCTGCTGTCAGCCACCTGCCAGTCTGGCCCGACGGCTGTAGCGTGTGCCAGCCAAGAGACCCTGGGCCAGGCAGCCAAATGGGGAGGAAGGCTGTAGAGCGCAAACTGCAGAACATCAGGAGGCCTGGCACACATCAAAACGCTGCCACTCTCCAGGACGGTGAATGAGTAACAATCGGCTCTAATGCGGCATTCGGCAAAAGATCAAAGCCATTTGCCCCCAGGGCTCCCAATTCCCCAGACTGCAGTGACAGCAGAGAAACTGAAGGAAGCATTTGGATCAGGAAGGCTGGTCTTTGGCCAATCTCCTTGGCTCTCTCCCGCAGGGAAGGTTTGTGACCACTGCCAGATGTTGGGGAGTTGCACGGCGATTGACTAAAATATTTCCAAGACCCCGAAAGTGGCCACAGATCCCTCAACTATGCCAAGGACCCGTGTCTTACGCTTCTTACCCCTCACAGAAAACAACGAAAACAATTTCGTTCCTGCCCAATTCTATCTCGCCTTACCTGCAGTCATCCTACAGGTCAAGTGTTCGAAAATTTGGCTCAGCAGAGAGAGAGAGAGAGAGAGAGAGAGGGAGGGCGGTTGTGCCAAGAATGAGTTGGCACCAGCTGGCGTCTTTAGAAAGGCGTTGGTGCCTCCGGTTCTTTTTAGAAAGCTCCCCAGTTGGTATAGATTTAGAGACAGGATTTAAACAACAGTGCTGTTCACAAAAACAGGCCATTCAGATTCCCCGGCATGATGGGCAGAACACAAGAGAGGATTTTAAAGCAAAGGAGCTTCTAGGTGATGGAATGGTTTAACACAAGAGGTCAGTTTTGCAGCCTTGAGTCCCCTTTGCTTCACCTGGCTCTCCTCCTCCTCCTCCTCCATGGGGCAGCCCTTGAAGAGCATTCGGAGACTTCAGCTCGTCCAGAATGCAGCCGCGTTCCGCAAGGAATAGGGTGGCATATAAATAAAACAAAACCTCAAATCTCAAACCTCCTCCTCCTCCATCTCTTCAAGGACCGTTTCTGAATTCCCCCTCCCCGTTTCCCCCTCCCTGTCCTTGAAGGACCTTCAGGCCAAAATACAGGCAGGTCCCTCCCCCCCCTTTAAAGTCAGCCAAGGTGGTCCTTTCTCGCTCTCCCCAAAGTGCCTCTCGGGGGCCATCTGGTCCCTGCACAAGAGACCATCTCTGAGTCATCGCCCTCTGGTCCATCTGAAGTCCAGGCGGCTGTTTGGCCATTTGATCCCATCCTTTAGAGATCCAGGGCCCTGATGGCGAACCCATGGCACGCATGCCCAAAGTGGCACATGGAGCAATGTTGCCTGGCACAACCAGCGTCTCCCATTGCATCCGGGTTTCTGGCGTGCATGACGATCAGCTGCCTTGGTGCGTGCGGCAGTGCTGGGAACTGGAAGAGCTGCTGGTCCTCTGTGTTTTGGCCTGGGCATCTCTACTGGCCAGCCGATGGTTGCACGGGCATGCATGCCAAAAGCCAGACTAGCTTTCCGGCACACATGCCCCTTTGGCACCTCTCCTCCCGGCTTGCAGGTCAGATGAGCACGTGTGCGCATGCTCCCTTTAAAGGTTCTCCATCACTGATCTGGGGCATCCCTCGCCAAACCTAAGCACCAAACCCAACCCCAAATCCTAGAGCTGCCACGGGGACGGGAAAACCCTCTCCACCTGCCCAGGTATCATTCCAGAGACTTGAGGTCCCAACTCCAGAGTGGCTCCCAGGTCAAATTCCAGCTCAAAGATGGTTCAGTCCTGAGAAATCCCCTCCCCAGAACAGCTCCGGGTTCAAGGGGTGTGCGTGGTTTGACCCAGCCCCTCAAATTCCCAAGCCGCTGTGATGAAGAGCAGGGCTCTGGCGACCTCCAGTGGCCAGTCTCAAGTTATGCAGGCAATTAGTCTCATTTCTCCTCTGTTTTCCTTCCCCAACTCGTTCGCTTCATCAGAAGTTCCTGGCTTTTGGGAAGAGCCGCAGCTTCCCGAATTATTTCATAACTTGACTCGGCTTCCTCAGTTATCCCTTTGGGCCACAGAAGATTCCCCCCCCCTTGGGGGTGGGGGAACCTGTTACAAGTTGAACCTTAAAAAATCAACCCAGGAAAAACAGATTGGAAAATATAACGAGGGAAAGCGAACGTTAAAATGCCAAATATAAAGTTAGAGCCGGGTTTGCTGGAATACTATCCCGAAAATACACCAGACGGAAGAGGAAAACAGGTAACCAGAAGAAGAGAAGAGGAAAGGAAGAGAGGAGGAGGAGAGGAAGATGGGGAGGGGTAGGAAGAGAGGAAGAAGGGGAAAAGGTAGAGAGGAGTAGGGGAGGGGGAAGAAGGAAAGGGAAAGGAGAGGAGGAGGAGAAAGTAGAGAAGGGAGGGAGGGAGAAAAGGAAAGTAGGGTGGCTTGGGATGGCAATCAAAGCAATCTCGATTGGATATTTTAGTTTTTCAGGTGGAAAAATGAATATTTAAAAGTGTTAGTATTTAATAAATTTATAGGCCGCCCAATCTCCGGGCGGCTTACAGAAAATACATTAAAAAAAAGAATTAAAGAATTAAAAAAGCAGAGAGAACAGATTAAAAACCACATCATGCACTCAATCCGGTCGGGGCTGGACCACAATCATGAGGTCAACAGCCCCAGGCCTGCCGGAATAGCCAGGTTTTGATAGCCTGGTTATTAAAATGTGATAAGTATAATAACTAAGAGAATGCATGTATGAGACTAAATGCATGTAGGAGACTTAAAAAACAAAGCGAGCCAAGAAAAAAATCCAACCTGCTTGAACTGGGATGCTGGAGAGGATCCTCCTCAATCCTTGGACGACAAAGGGGACCGATAAGTCCTGGAGCCCGTAAAACCCACCGGGGAAGTCATTAGAACAGTGTTTCTCAACCTTGACAACTTGAAGTCCTGTGGACCTCAACTCCCAGAATCCGACTTCAAGTTGCCAAGGTTGAGAAACACTGCACTAGAAGGCAACACCACCACGTGGTTCTCCCTTAATCCCCCCCCCCCCCGCATCTGGGGGAATTGGCTCAGAGGAAGCCAGGCTACCAAAGGACCCGGGAGCTGGACCCCATCAAAGCCGACACCAGGAAGAAGCGGGGGGCAAGGTCAGAAGTTGTGGAGAATCGCCGAGAACCGGACGCGACCGAATGGGTAACGTGATCCTCATCCTCTTGTGTGTGTGGGGAGATCTGTCGAACCTGGCTGACCTCCTTCACCCGGCCCCAGGGTTCGAATCCACCGACCGAGGGCCCTAGCTTTCCTTCCCGCCCCCCGCCACGTGTCCACGCAAAGACCAGTCCGAGACCCAGATTTAATGAACATTTATTTATATACAGGCTTATACACATAGTTCCCAAGCAGAGGGATTTCCCCCTCTGCCCCTTCAGTGCTGACTTGTCTGCATATCTCATTTACAGGCCACATCAATTCTACACAACCCACCGGACAACAATGGGGAGAGGGAGGGAGGGAGGGAGGGAAGGCAGCCTCTTCCAGTTCGCCCAATTCTGCCCAGGGACCCCTAAGTCATGCATGTTTGCCTGCTTATACCGAGCCGAGGTGGCGCAGTGGTTAAATGCAGCACTGCAGGCCACTTCAGCTGACTGCTAGTTCAGCAGTTCAGCTGTTCAAATCCCACCAGGCTCAAGGTTGACTCGGCCTTCCATCCTTCCGAGGTGGGTGAAATGAGGACCCGGATTGTTGTTGGGGGCAATATGCTGACTCTGTAAACCGCTTAGAGAGGGCTGAAAGCCCTATGAAGCGGTAGATAAGTCTAACTATTGCTATTGCTATTGCTGCCCCCCCCCCTTGGCAAGGAGGGGCCGCAGCCCTCCGGAGGAAAAGCTGCCGGCCACGCGGGCAGGATTCCCGAAGAACTAAGGACTTCCAGGATAGCAGCAAGTGGCAGGATCAAATGCTGGGGAGAGGGGCTGGGCACAGACCCCCGAGGGGGTTTCTGCTAGGCTAGGAGGCTACAGCAGCTGCCCCACACCTTAGAATGCCCCACAGAATTTATCCAGAGATGTGGAAGGCATGGCGGGGTATCGTTCCCTGCTAGGATCTCTCCCATCCCAAGAGGAGCCCCCCCCAAAGCCCCCGCCCCTTCCAAGCTTCTCCGGGGCTGGGGGAGGGGGAATGCACGACCTTTGACCTCCCTGAACAGTGGGAGGGGGGGGGTCTTGCTCTAGGAAAACAGGGCAGCCAAGCAGTACAGCAAGGTTTGCTCCCCACCATGATTTAGCTCCGTTATCTTTTTTTCAAATGGCCAGACCCGCCGAGGTCTCAGAGCATGCACAGAGTGTAAATCTGCACCCCGCTCCCAACCATGAAAGACCTGCTGCTCCTCATTAGATGATCTGAGCTTTGTTTTTAGTAGGTGTTCCAGAAAAGAATTGAAATTAAAGGTGCTTTGGAGACGTGTACGAAATGCCCAGGGATTCTACAAATGAAATCTGGATGGCCGTCCCTCATCTTCACCCTCAGAAGCCCCAATTCTCCGAGGGGGCCCTTGTGCTCAGGATTCAGGCCTTTTTGGCTTTGCCCTCTGATCTTGGGCCCTGCGGGGCGGTGGGGGGAGGAGGAGGAGGATGGGGGTGCCAGGCACGCCAAGGAAGATCTCCTGCCCCAATGAAGGGGAAACATGCACGTGCTTGATCCGAGGCCGAGATTCTGCAACCTGAAAGGGCTGTCCGAAATGTCTCTTGGGTCCCTGTGGTAGCAGTTACTCGGCAGCAAAACCACCACTAAGGGGGTAAGGGTCGGGTGGGAGGAAGTGCCAAAGAAACTGGAAAAAGAAGATGGAGCAACGGGGGCCTTCGATTCTTCCTGCAAGTGAGCTGTGTTGAGCTTCGGAGGGACGGGTCCTCCAAGTGGCATTCCGGTCGTGCAGCTCCTTCCGTGCAGCTCATATCTGCTGTTCAGATCCTACCTCAGCCAACCCTGAACAACGCGGCCTCGAGAGCAGGGAGAGTGGGGGGGGCACCCTAGTGTGCCGGGCTGAAGAAAGTAGTCCCCCGGGGACACACCTTGGGCCTCTGGGCTTCAGTGGAAGCAGGGTCCCTGCTGCGCCCTCAATCTTCCTCTCCCCCCTTCTCAGGCTCTGCTGCGGAAGGCTCTCCTCCACGGCTGCTCTTCATGCAAACCCAAAACCTTCCCTGGTTCCAGACCGAAGGGCAGAGAGCACATGGGGGGGAGGAGGGAGCAGTCCCCTCGCTGCCGTGACTCGCATGAGGCCTCCACTCCCAGGAAGGCAATGCTGCTCGGGGACAAGGACAGGCAGGGCTGGTGTGCTACTTGATGTGCTCGGCCGCGTGCGATGAGCAGTAGTACTTCTTGTGGGCGATGAAGGTGGACAGGCTGCTGAACTTGATGTTGCAAAGGCGGCAAAAGCGGTGGCTGCCGTTGGCCACGGGCGTGGCCAGCCCTTTGCCAGAAGGGGTCTGCGCAGCTTGTCCGTATGCCCGGAAGGGGGGGTGCTGGCAGGGCCTCGGGCAGGGGGGAGAGGGGCAAGGGGACGGAGGGGGAGAGGGGTAGGAGTGGCTGGGGAGAAGCTGTGGGTCGAGGGCTCCCATTGGACAGGGGAGGGACGGGCGCCTCTTTGCCGTTGAAGCTGTCCTTGGGCAGTCTGGGGGCCGGCTGTGACGGGGAGGTGGCTGGGAGGGAGGGAAGCGGGCTGCCATCCGCCAGCGTCCGGGTGGCCTCTATCAACGCGGGCCCTGCTGCTGTTTTGGTCACAAACAGTCCGTGCGTATTTCGGAAGTGCTCTACCAAGTCTCCCTTCACGGTGCCGTTGACGGGGCAGTAAGGGCACATGGCCAGGGGCACCTTGGCGCCTGCGAGGTGCTGAGCTTTGCCCTCCAGGTGGCGCTGCTGCTGAAGCTGGAGTGGCTCTGCGGCAGGGAAGCCGACTGGTGCAGCCACGGGGCTCACGGAAGGCACCACCTTCTCCACCTTGATCGATACCCCTTCGGGTTCCTCCGCCCGACCCTCCGGGCTGTCTTGGGCCTTCCGAGGGGCTGGGACGGCCCCCTTGATCTTCTGCAGCTGCTCCATGGTGCTGGTCTGCAAGGGCGTGGCCGGGCAGTAGTACTTCTTATGGGCCAGGTAGCTGTCGAGGGTGTGGAAGCTGATCCGGCAGGCCGTGCACTCGTGGTAGTCCGCCAGGGGGAGGAGGGCGGCGGGGAGCACCCGGCTCCCGCTGCTCAACCGGGGCTTCTTGCTGAGGTCGATGGGGCCCTCGGCATCTGGGCTCGAGCTGGGAGACGGGGTGGCCTTGACCACCGAAATGAGAGAGGGGACCACGGGAGGCGCCTCAGGGCGGGGAAGCTCTGGGGTAGCCCCCAGTTGTCTGCTGGCGTTGTGGATCTCGTACAGCTTGCGGCGTTTGCGTGTGCGGATCGGCTGGGGGAGGAAGGGCAGCTTGCCGGCCGCGCTGCTCCGGCGCAGGGGAGGGTCGTGGCGGGAGGCGCAGTAGTAGCGCTTGTGCACCATGTAGGTCTCGTGGCGGCTGAAGCGGATGTTGCAGGCTTCGCAGACGGTCCGGTTGGGGTCATCCTCTGGTTCCTCCACAGAGCTGGCCCCTGGGCTCGGGCTCCCCTCGCTGATGCGCCCGGTCCCATCCGTCTCTGGGGAGGGGCTGGCTTTGGCGGCGCCTTCCTCCCCTTTGACCTCTTGCTTGATCTCTAGGGCGGGAGGGGTGGCGTTTCCCTCCGGTTCCCCCTCTGGGGCTGCGCTGCTCTCTCCAGGCGAGAGGCGTGGCCCGGCAGCGGAGAGGCCTTTGGGCGCAGGGGGAGCCGCCTTGGCTTTGCGTGGGACGGAGGGGCTGTCCTCCGCCAGGCGCCGGCTGGAGCAGTAAAGGCGCTTGTGGACGTAATAGTTGTTGATGTTGTTGAAGGTGATCTCGCACTCAAAGCAGGTGGCGCCCTTGGGCACGGGGGTGCCTGGGAAGAGGGCGGGAGGCACCCCACCGTGGCCTTGCTTCAGGCGGCTGTGAACCAGCTCGGACATCTTGGCCAAGATCTCGGACGCCTGTGGCAGCACAGAGGCTTCGTGGCCGAACAGGTACTGGGGCAGAAACACGGTGCCCCCGGAGGTGCTGGCGCCAAGCTCGGTGGGCACCGGACTGGATCCTGGTGTGGGGCTGGTGATCTCAGACTTCACCTTCACCGAGAGCAGGCTGTGGGGTGAGGGCGCCCTGGGGGACGCATCCGCATCCGCCTCGGCTTCAGGAGCCGCCTCTTCTTGGGGGTCTCCTCGCGGCTCTTCCTCCTCGTCTAAAGGCTCCTCCTTGACCTTCACAGGGGGGGCCCCGTCAAGCCAGCTGGCAGCAGTGCTCCTTTCTTGGGGGGGAGAGGCGCCCCCCGCATCCTCTTCCGGGGACCCGCTCGCCTCTTGCAAAGGGGATTTGGCGGGGGTCTCTGGTGGGCTCTGCTGAACGGCTTTCAGCTCCGAGTTGGGCAGAGCCGCCACTGCGGGGCTGTGCAAGGCCACGTGCTGCTGGAGGCTGGTCAAGCCATTGGCCACGTAGCCACAGAAGCTGCACCTGAGCGCAGAGGGATGAACCCGGAGGACTCAAGCCTGCAGAAGGGAAGACAAACAGGGGGGGTTGAGCCTTTCTGGAAAAGCACGGGGGGCGCCGGGGGGGGGGGCTGAGCTCAGAGGTTGTGGGCTGGGCTCCTGGGTCAACATCATTTACCGACTGCATAAAACAGTTGACCAGCAACCTGGCTTAGCATCTTCTGGGAACTCAATGATCTTCCTGCTCTCCAAGAATCCAGAGGAAGCCATTTCTCCTGGCTGATTATTATTATTATGAACTTGACCAGGCAATCTGGCCAATGGCTGCCAATACCAATCCACTTATGGACACCTGTGAACTCCCCAGCCAGTTCATTCCCTACCTGCTATTAATTTTATCCACTGCCCATTTGATGAAACAGGTTCTTCAGAACTCTTTATCAGCCCCGGTTGGGACCTTCTAACCAGGACAGGGACATCATCTAGCGCTGATGAAACTACCGTATTTTTCAAGACTATAAAAAGCACTGGAGTATAAGATGCACCAAGATTTTGAAGAGTTACATTTTAAAAAAAAGGTTTTTTGCACTCTGCAGGCCTCCCAAACCCTCTGCATGTCCATTTTTGTGAAGGGGTTGGGGTTTCAGGAGAGCAAAAATGCTGTATTCAGTGTATAAGACGCACCCAGATTTTCACCCTGTTTTTTGGGGGGGGAAGGTGCGTCTTATACTCTGAAAAATACAGTAGGTAGCTGTAGGAAAACCACCAAGCTAAGCTCAGAAAGCCTCACCAAGAACCCCTCACTTCAACCCTGAGCTGCAAATCTCCTCCTCCGTTCGCAGGATACCTCTGGAAGTCCCTCACTTACCCGGGGCCAATGGCTTAGTGGTGGAAGCAGGGATGGTGGGGCCTGGGGAATAGACCTCTCCCTTGGCGCCAGGCTGGCAGATCATGTGATTGGTGACCAGGTGGCTGTAGAGGATGTCCCGAGTGGTGGAGATGAAGCCACAGCTGTGGCAGACACCTGGAAGAACAGGAAACGGCCTCATTCTTGGTCTGCAGAGCATCAAACGACCCCCTGGGGCTGCCAGGAGCTCCCCACACACTTGGCGATGGTGGGCACCGGCTAGCAAATCTGGAGGCATCTGCATGCAAAGCTGGTGCTCCACCAATGGGCTAGATCTGTGATGGTGAATCTGTGGAATGCATGCCAGAGGTGGCACACAGAACCCTCTCTGTGGGCACGTGTGCCGCTGCCAGCTGCTCTTCTGGTTTCTGGATGGTCTTCACAGGCACCAGAAAACGTCCTGAAAAATGGCCAAAAAACCAGGCCATTTTTCAGGCTGTTTCCAAGCTGGCTATTTTGAGTCAGCATATCGCCCCCACAGTCTGGGTCCTCATTTCACCCACCTCGGAAGGATGGAAGGCTGAGTCAACCTTGAGCCCGTGAGATTTGAACCGCTGAACTGCAGATAACAGTCAGCTGAAGTGGCCTGCAGTACTGCACCTAACCACTGCGCCACCTCGGCTCTTCTCGGATAGTGGTGGAGACCAAGGGCCCAGTGGATAGGAGGAAGCAGGTGGCTCTGAAGTGTAGTAAATGAACTTACTATAACCGCTTAGGTCTATCCAACTAATCTAAAATTATAGAGTAGGTGGGACTTTCCAGAGTTTCAAGCCAAACTCTTCTATCTGCAGATGCTGAAGTTAGGAGATTGAGCAAAGGCCGCTCACATCTGGCATCTCCAGGAGGCATCTAAGAGGGACCAAACTCTCTTCTCCCTCCCACCATAAGACCGTCCTGCTTTTCAGAGCTTTCCACCGCCAAGGTCTTCTGTCCAATTAGAGAAGCCCAGGACTTTCTCCAAACCCACCACCAGTGAACCTCCACCATGAAGGTGCTCAACGGGGAACTCTTGGGGGTAGGACAAAGCAAGAATGGAAGCTCCCACCGCCAGCAACGGAGCCTCCCTTGGGCCTTGCGCACAAGGGTTCGTGAAGAGCCGAGGTGGCGCAGTGCTTAGGGTGCAGTACTGCAGGCCACTTCAGCTGACTGTTATCTGCAGTTCGGCTGTTCAAATCTCACCGGCTCAGGGTTGACTCAGCCTTCCATCCTTCCGAGGTGGGTGAAACGAGGACCCGGATTGTTGTTGGGGGCGATGTGCTGACTCTGTAAACCACTTAGAGAGGGCTGAAAGCCCTATGAAGCGGTATATAAGTCTAACTGCTATTGCTATCTATCTATCTATCTATCTATCTATCTATCTATCTATCTATCTATCTATCTATCTATCTATTCTATCTATATCTATCTCTCCCTCCCTCCTTCTCTCTATATCTCTCTCTCCCTCTCTCTATATGTCTGTCTGTCTGTCTGTCTGTCTGTCTATCTATCTATCTATCTATCTATCTATCTATCTATCTATCTATCTATCTATCTATCTCTATCTCTATCTCTATCTATCTCTCCCTCCCTCCCTCTCTCTATATCTATCTCTCCCTCTCTCTATATCTGTCTGTCTGTCTGTCTGTCTGTCTGTCTGTCTGTCTGTCTGTCTGTCTGTCTGTCTATCTATCTATCTATCTATCTATCTATCTATCTATCTATCTATCTGGGTGAAATGAGGAGCCAGACTGTGGGGGCGATATGCTGACTCTGTAAACCGCTTAGAGAGGGCTGAAAGCCCTAGGAAGCGGTATATAAGTCTAACTGCCATTGCTATTGCTATAAGCAGGAAGAGTCATAGTCCCACAGCTAATGGGCACCTGAGAAGGACTCGCTCCATGCCGTACTTCCAGCCCCGAGAGGGCCAACTTACCATTCAAGGTATCTGTGTGCACTTTGAGGTGTCGCTCACAATTTGCTTTTGTGGTAAAGGCAGACAGGCAGATGAGGCAGACAAACGGCCTTTCTCCTGGGGAAAAAAGAAGCCAGATGTGTGAATTGCAGGGCTTGGGAGGAAAACGGAGTTATCTCCTCGCCCCAAATGTCAGGGCTTAGGGCCCACGGATTCCCACGTGGCCCTTGTGACATGGTGGAGAGGTTGGAGTACACCTGCTGATGGGAGCGCCTTAAAAAGACCAGCTGGACTTTGGCCGGGCTGCAGGAGGTCTCCATGGCTGAGATCTGACTGCCAGTGATTTAGACTTCACATTGGAGAATAACCTCCAACAGACCGATTAGATCCCACAGACTAGGCCTCCTCCGAATCCCATTTACCGGCCAATGCCGATTGGCTACCACCCGGAGGAGGGCCTTCTCTGTGGCTGCTCCGACCCTTTGGAACGAGCTCCCCGTGGAGATTCGGACCCTCACCACCCTCCAGGCCTTCCACAAAGCCCTTAAAACCTGGCTGTTCCGACAGGCCTGGGGCTAATGAGTTTTTGTCCCCCTCGAATGGTATGGTTGTTGAGTTGTTTTAAATTGTGGTATTGTTTTGTTCGTGTTCTTTTTTCTTATTTGTACCCTCCCGCCCCGACTTGGTTGTGAGCCGCCCTGAGTCCCTCCGGGGAATAGGGCGGCATAGAAATATAATAAACTCAACTCAACCGCACAATGCTACCCAGACAGTCTCAGACTGTGATGGTGGGCAGGACTGAGACCTTTGAAAGCAGGGGTGAGGGTGAGCCTGTGCCTCCAGCTTCCGCGCCTGAATTGGGGCCTCTTCTACCGGAACCTCCCCCAGCCCATGTCCCGGGGCCCTTTGGCCCCTTCCTACCCAACCAGGACGCTCCCGGGAATGGCGCCACTCTTACCGCTATGGCTGCGCATGTGGATCTCCAAGGAGCTGGCACTGGGGCAGCTTTTTTGGCACTGGGGAAAGGGGCAGATGCGCTCGTTGGGGTAGGCATCCTTGGGCTTTTCGTCCAGGGTGGGCGAGGTGGCGTTCTGGCGGCTGGCACAGTAGTACATCAGATGCGCCTGGAGGTTCCGCTCACTCCGGTACCAGATGCCACAATCCTTGCAAGGAAAGACGTCCTCTGGAAGGCAGAAGAGGATCAGAGGAGGAGGAGGAGGAGGACGGGGGTGTTTGCAGCCGGAGATCCGCCGAAGGACGTAAGATTGAGGACAGGAGAGCGACCGGCCAAACCTCCGCTGATCCTCCTCCCTCAGACCAGCCCCCAGGTAGTAGTACTAGTTGGAGGAGGGGTGTTGGATGATAGTACATGCATGCTGCTATTTTTTCTTTTTCATGTATATGATATGGAAGCATAAATACCATCAACACAGAATGGAGTTGCTCAGAAGCTGAAACGCACCAAGTGAATGAGAGGAAGAGTGGGAAGCAGAGGAGGAAGAAAGATAGGAAGAGAGGGACAGGAGAGAGGGTGAAGGGGGGAAGATGAGATGTATAAGGAGGAGTGGTAAGGGGAGAGAGGAGAAGGGAGAAAGGAAGGGAGTAGAGCAGAAAAGGATGGAGGGAAGACAGGATGTAGAAAGGGGAGGAGAGAGGGGGAAGAAAGTGTCAGATAAGGTATAAATATGTGTATGGAGAGCAGAAGAGCCAATAACTGGTTTTTTTCCCCCTTTAGTAGTTGGTGGTAAGATGAATTGATGTAATTACTTAATAATACAACTTGATATTGACTATGTAATAGTATACATGTGATTACTATGCTATGAAACCCCAGGGCCTTGACAACTGGAATCTATTTGCAATGGATGTAGCACCCGGGGGTTGTTGATCACCATCTGTGACCTTCTCAGCCAGCTTTCAACAAGCGAAGTCAATGGGGGGGGGGGGGGAGCAGATTCCCTAACGACAATGTGATTCACTTAACACACCACGCCAAATAAGGTTGTAAAGTCAGGCACGGCTTGCTGAACAGACGGCGGGCTTCTTAACAGTGGAAATTCTGGTTCTAACTGTAGCTGTGAGTCGAGGGAGCCTGTAATGATCTGATTAAAGGCCATGAAGTTGTGGTCTATTCTTAGGGACCTCCTCCGGCACTGCCCCTTCCTGGCGTTCCTTCATCCTCCCTCCCATGGAGACCCCACCAGGCACAAGGAGGCAGTCCAGGCAGACCTGGGGAAGGGCTCTCCAAGTGGGCACATGATGGAATAGAAGCTCAGAAAGGAGTTTGAAGAGGAGTCAGCTAAGAGGAACCACTTTAGGACCTGACTACCTGGGAGACCGCCTCCTGCCGTTAGATCACACAGATTGGGCCTCCTCCGGGTACCATCGGCCGGTCAATGTCGGCTGGAGAACCCCCGGGGGAGGGCCTTCTCTGTTGCTGCCCCGGCCTTATGGAATGATCTCCCCGTTGAGATCCGGACCCTCACTACTCTTCCGGCCTTCCGTAAAGCCACTAAGACCTGGCTGTTCGGCAGGCCTGGGGCCGTTGAATTAGCATCCAGCCCCATTTTAAGTATGTATGTATGTTGTGGTATTTTAAAACTGTTGTATTTCTATTTTTAATTTCTATTTCTATTTTAACTTCATATATTCCTTGTTTGTCTGTAAGCCGCCCTGAGTCCCTAGGGAGTGGGTGGCATACAAATATCAATCAAACTTCAAACTTTAAACACTGAGGTCAGTCCCAAGGGGGGTGGGGGGCAAACAGTCTAATCCAGCAGAAGAGCAGCCGCCAGGCGCCCGGACTTCAACTCCCAGAATTCCCCAGGAGTTGGCATCCACGGCTCGAGCAGGGATGGCTGCAGGAACCCATCACTTACTGTTGACAACTGCCGTGGCTAAGATAGCCGCCATCCCCGCTTGCTGGGGAAGCAGCTGGATTTCGGAAGGCAGAGTGACAGCGGGAGTGGACTCCCCGCCCTCAATCTTCCCGGCGTGGTTGGGGATCCCCATCGGCTCGGCCATGACGAACGCCTTCAGCGCTCTCCCTCGGAAAGAGCCTTGGTGGTTTACACCAAATGGAGTCATCTGGAAATGGGGGAGGAGGGGGAAAAAAAAAACAACACAATTACGGAGCCCCCTTTTCAGAAGCAGCATCGTCCAGCTTCAATTCTGTTTCTTTTATTTATTTTATTTATTTATTTTAATTTGTCAACAAGTGCAAGAAAACAAGTAGGAAAAAAAAATGGGGAAAAATACCGCAAACAAAATGGATAAAAATAAGCAAAACTTAGCTGTCATAAACACCTAAAAGGAGTTCATATCAATGGGGACAGTAGGACAGGCACACTGGTGCGCTTATGCTCACCCCCTTAGGGACCTCTTAAGAAATGTGTACGGTCCACAGCTTAAGGTTTGCTCTGGGAAATGGCCAACATGTTGCCCGGAGAGGTGATGATGTCCTTCCAATGGGAACTAAAGGTCTCCCAAGCAGCCTTGAGAAAAATCACCCCTCCCCGGAATTTTACTCCTGGTAGTAAAGTGGGAGCTGCAGCAGGCGGCCTGTCCCCACAGGGTTATCCCAGGGCCCAAACTCTAGGAGGTACATGGAGAAAAAGAAGCAGTAAAATAGTGGGATTTGAATTGATTTCCAAATTGAATTCTGCAACAACTTCGATGAACAGCCAAATAATCTGAAAGTACTCTTGGATTGTCCAATTTTAATAGATTTGTATGCCGCCCAATCCCGAAGGACTCCGGGCGGCTTACATAAAAACAGTTTAAAAGCATTTTAAAAAAGTTTAAAGTCAACGGTATGGATAAAGAGTGGAATAAAAGGTATATCTAAAATATTATAAGCATATTTTTATACTGTATTTATATATAACTCTCTCTCTCTCTCCTGCACACACACATTGTGTAGGGGCTTCAGAGGGATTGTTATTTATTAAATGCATAAAAGTGCTTCTTGGCATGATGTGCAATAATTACTAACGTTCCCATCTTGCCAAATACCCGGGAGAAACTCTCAAACAAGCCGACCCAAAAATTATAACACCCAGAACGTTAAGGTGAAGTTGCTCAGCCACTGAGATGCTTGGCGCCTCTGAGGATTCCAATGAAAGAAGGCCTAACGGAGCCCAGAGATTTTTAAAGGCCAGGCAGGAGCATCGCTGTCCTTTTAGCTGCCGTTCCAAACGCCTGTTCGATGCTTCCGAAACTTTGCTATCCTGCGCAATGCACACAGCCACAGAAAGGTGGCAGTGTTGGACCACCCATTCACAAAAAAATGGGACACTGTTCTTTCCCACTCCCTTCCCCCCATCACTTAGCACCTGGGGATCAAAATTTGGGTCCTCGGCAATCAGCACTTATGGTTGAAGTGACTCCAAAGGTCATAAGATGGGCTCGGACTCACTTAAGGACCGCCTTGTTTAGCAATGAACTCCTGGTCCCAATTGATTACCTGTATGGTTAACAACAGACATCAGGTGTGTGCAGGCATGAGGCTGCGGGGGAATTTGCTCCTGAAAACCAGGAAATTGTCTCTACCAGCCTTGTCTCTACTGGAAGGAACCCCTCCCTCTCCCCACTCCCCTCCCCAAACCAGGCAGGGCTCACCGCCCAAGTGCTCACCTTTCTTGTAGATGACCGAATTGGCATCCCCTTCGCCAGGGACCAAGGAAAGCTTGGCCAGCCAGCAGGTGTCGTCCTGCAGGATCAGGGTCACGGCTGGGTTCAGCTGGGAAGAGAAGAGACGTGGGTTGAACGTGCCGGTCACTCTCCCTTCCGGCAAAACAGGCTCTGAACTCGGCCAAACATGGAAACTGACCCCGTTGGAAGAGCAACTGGCCGGATCTTAAACTTTGGCTTTTACATTTCAAACCAGCCTAACTAATGGTTGGGAAGGCAGTCATGGTAGAAGCTCCAGGAGATGCTCACATTTCCCACACAAACGCCCGGCAAAGGTGGGATGGGCATCTCTGCAGGGTTCCTCTTCTCAACGGGTGCCCCTTCCCATTTGAAGGACTGGCCTGGCTCTACCCTCAGAATGGAGACAGCCTTGGACCAGTGGGTGATAATGGAGCTGCCTGGCACACATCCCCCCCCCAACCCAAAGAGGCAGAGATACGAATTGACTCAATGCTGGGCGGGGGGGGGGGTCTGGACTACGTGGCCACGTGTCTCCTGCCCCTGCCCAGGTCAGCGGGTGGCTTCCTTCCTCGCTCCAGTGGGACGTGATCCACGTGGCCACGGAGCAGAGCCCGGAGCTCACTTCCCTTCCGGAACGGCTGCTCAGCAGGGTCACGGGCGGCCCCGAGGAGTCAAGGGGGGGCCCCTCCGCCCGAGGACAGCCCCCCCTCCCTGGCGGAAAAGTGACCCCGCGGCCACTGCGGCCCCAGCACGAACACAACAAGCTTGTTATTTCCTCTTCTTCGTCACCCGCGGGCCAAGCCAGTGCCGGCCGGGGAGGAAGCAGCCACTTCACCCCTAACCTCGGTGGTGTGCAGGGAGGAAAAGAGATTAGAGGGGGCAAAGGAGGAGGAAGAGGAGGAGGAGGAGGAGGAGGAGGAGGAGGAGGGAGGAGGAGGAGGAGAGGCTGGATTGCTGGAGGGGGGCCAAGCTGGGCCCCACTTTAACAAGACAAAAGGAAGCGCTGGGACTCTCTCTGACCGGGCACGGAGCCTCTGTGTGTGTGTGTATTGCTGATGCAGCCCCAGATGTTCAGCAGTGATGGGAAGGGGATGGGCAAGTTTGGACATTGAAACCACCTTGCTTGAGCCCCCCCCCAGGGCACCCCCCAGAAGGACAACAAAGTTTCTGGAGAAGACAACGGTCTAAGCATCATTCCGGAATTGTCTCTCGTTGAATTCCCCGCCACCCAGTTTGTGCCGTGGAAGAGACAGTTGGAAGGTCCCGCCCAGGGAGGGGGCCCACAGACTGGGGTTTTTTTTTTGGGGGGGGGGTGTCCGTGCAGAGAACTGGAAGGTGAGCTTATGATCCCAAGCTAAGAAACGGATGAGCAAAGCAGAGAATAAACAGCCAACAGCTGGAAGGCCTCACGTCCATCCGAGGCAGAGAAAGATTCGGAGGGGCAGTGGATGAGCCCCCTACTCGCCTCAAGAGGACCCCCCCCCTGTCTAATGGATGCCTTCGAGGGGCACAGACCCTTGGAATCCTGCACTTTCACAGCCCCCCCCCCGACCAAACAATCAGGGGCATCTGGTTCCAGCGACCTGCCCTATCGAAACTAAATTTTTTTTTTTATTGGGATTTATATGCCGCCCTTTTCCCTGAGGGGACTCAGGGCGGCTTACAACCACAGGGGAGGGGAAGTGCAAGGTCAAAACAAAAACAATATGTGAACAACAGAAAAATAATAAAACCCAACTTTCATTCAGCAATCAAACAAACACTCGGGGCGGGTAATTAGGAGCCTATCCCCAGGCCTGCTGGGAGAGCCAGATCTTGAGGGCTGCGCGGAAGGTCTGGATAGTGGTGAGGGTGCGGATCTCCATGGGGAGCTCGTTCCATAGGGTCGGGGCAGCAACAGAAAAGGCTCTCCTCCGTGTGGTCGCCAGTCGGCATTGACTGGCAGATGGAATTCGGAGGAGGCCCAGTCTGTGCGATCTAATTGGTCGATTTAGGGAGGTAATCGGCAGAAGGCGGTCTCTCAAGTACCCAGATCCACTACCATGGAGTGCTTTAAAGATGGTCATCAGTATCCTGAAGCGCACCCGGAGACCAACAGGTAGCCAGTGCAGCTCGCGGAGGACAGGTGTAACGTGGGCGAACCGCGGTGCGCCCACTATCACTCGCGCGGCTGCATTTTGGACTAGCTGTAGTCGCCGGATGCACTTCAGGGGCAACCCCATGTAGAGCCCATTGCAGTATTCCAGTCTAGAGATCACAATGGCTCGAGCGACTGTTGTGAGAGCCCCCCGATCTAAATAGGGCCGCAACTGACGGACCAGGCGAACCTGGGCAAATGCCCCCCTGGTCACAGCCGACAGCTGGTGATCAAGAGTCAGCTGTGGATCCAGGAGGACTCCTAAGTTGCGGACCCTATCTGAGGGGTATAGAATTTGACCCCCCAGCCTAAGTGTTGGTATATTAGCCAAATTATTGGGGGGGAAACACAACAGCCACTCGGTCTTATCCGGGTTGAGTACCAGTTTGTTAACACTCATCCAGTTCTTAACGGCCTCCAGCCCTGGTTCATCACGTCCACCGCTTCATTGAGTTGGCACGGGGCGGACAGATACAATTGTGTATCGTCCGCATATTGATGGTATTTTATACCGTGCCTCCGAATGATCTCGCCCAGCGGTTTCATGTATATGTTGAATAGTAGGGGTGATAGGACCGAACCCTGAGGTACCCCACATGTTAGGGGCCTCAGGGACGATCTCTGCCCCCGACTAACACCGACTGCGACCTGTCGAGAGGTAGGAGGAGAACCACCGCAGAACAGTGCCTCCCACTCCCACCTCCCGCAGTCGTCGCAGAAGGATACCATGGTCGATGGTATCGAAAGCCGCTGAGAGGTCAAGGAGAACCAGGATGACGCATAGCCTCCATCTCTGGCCCTCCAGAGATCATCGGTCAATGCGACCAAAGCGGTTTCTGTGCTGTAACCAGGTCTGAAGCCGGACTGGAAGGGGTCAAGATAGCTAGCTTCCTCCAAGGTCCGTTGAAGCTGAAAGGCCACCACCTTCTCAAACAACCTTCCCAATAAAGGGAAGGTTGGAGACAGGACGAAAGTTGTTTAAATGGCTGGATCTAACGATGGTTTCTTCAGGAGGGGTCTCACCACCGCCGTTTGAGTACGGCGGGGAAGTGCCCCTCCCGAAGGGAGGCGGTGACAACCGCCTGGATCCAGCCATGTGTCACCTCCCTGCTGTTAGCCACCAGCCAGGAGGGACACGGGTCCAAAATACAAGTGGAGGCGCTTACAGCTCGGATGGCCTTGTCCACATCCCCAGAGGCAACTTCCTGGAACTCAACCCAGAGCTGATGTGGCAAATAGTCCTCCTGTGTCTCAGCTGGATCTACTGCGGTGGAGTCCAGGTCCGATCGAAACCGAGCTACTTTGTCCGCCAAGAATTGAGCATAGTCCTCAGCCCTACCCTGCAAGGGGTTTCCCGCCTCCCTCCTATTAAGTATTATGTAAATGTACGTTTAAGTAAATGTACGTTTTTGCCAAATTCCAGCCAAAGCCGGCGGTTTCTCAGCACGTTGCAATTCCCTCCCCGGGTATGAATGTGGTTTGCAGCTGACGGACCCACCCGGTGCGCCCCGGGGCTGAGACCCAAGTGGCAGATTTGGTTTTGCTTCCCACCCCCTGCCCTCTGTGGGCTGAGGAGACCCCTTCCCCCCGGAGACACTCCCCCCCCCCCCGACATTCACCCCTTCTCTGAGATTTGGAGGGCTCTTCCCCTCAATTTCAAGGCCCTGTCGGAACAGGCGTGGCAAATTAAGATGCCGACGAGAGAAAAATATTCTGCCCCTTCGAACGCCACGGACACACGGGCTCTTCTTTGCCAGGGGCCAAAGGGAAAAAAAACCCGCCACTTTTCTCCTTGGCGGTCAGGGGAGAGGTGAACTGCTGCTGGACATGGAGGTTCGAATTTGCACTTCCTCCAAACAGCCGCAGAAGGGAAAACGGCCCAGCACCCAGGAGGCCAAGCAGGACCTGGGAGGAAAAGGGTTTGGCCCCCTTTGAGGGAGCCAGAGGGGAGGAAGAGGAGGATCAGGGGAAGGTCCTGGGCCGTTTCCCCCTTGCCGAAAGCCCCATTTCGCTCCCGCTCAGCCTCCCTGCCTCCCTGCGCCGCTAATGAATATTAATGAGGAGAAAGGAGGGCGAGGGGGGAAATTAATCTGCCTGATCCCTTCAATGGCTGCAGCACCAACGATATAAAATCTAATTATCCGTCCCAATATTTCTCAACCCTCCACTCAGACTGACAGTCTTGGTTGGTTTTAAGGCTTATCATTCCAAGAAGCAAAGTGCTCACGGCGTGATAATAACACACTCGTGCAAGCACATCTCTCTCTCTCTCTCTCTCTCTTGCACACACACACAGCAAAGACACACACTTTTGCTGACGGCCCTTCCTACGACGCCTGGGATTGCACGTGCCCGAAAACGGGAGGCCACCCCCAATGCGGAAGGGAAGGGCAGCACTGCCACGTGGGTGGAAGGGACACCACTGGGAGATCAGCTGATTCTGCACTTGGGCTCTTCTCCCCCTCCTTCTCCCCCCCAGGCCTGGCATCTGAGCCCAGCTCCTTCGCTGCCATCAGAGACCTGGTGGGTGTGGAGCAGATGCCAGCTCCATGCAGTATCCCATTTTGGCCTGCAATCCCGTTGAGCACCCCAAAGTCTACGAGAGACGCAGGCCGGCAGCCAGCTGTGGCTGCTCCTCTGGTCGTTCTCCAGACTCTCTGCAGGAAGAGGGGCCCGGGGCAGCACCGCGATGCTGAGAACACCCCTTGTTTCCCCTCTCACAAAGGGGTCAGTGTCTGCAATCGGCAGTGGGCCCGATAACCATCGGAAACTCTATCTGAATAACATCCACCTGGGACACTTTATCCGGACCCCTCGCTAAACGAGGGAGAGGAGGATGAGCCGAGCCCACCACCCTGGTTAGTCGCTAAGCTTCACCCATGATTTGCTCCCCCAGCAGGAAGGGGCACTGAGATCTGGACCCTTACTACCCTTCCGGCCTGAGATCCGGATCCTTACTACCCTTCTGGCCTGAGATCCGGACCCTTACTACCCTTCCAGCCTTCTGTAAAGCAACGAAGACCTGGCTGTTCCGGCAGGCCTGGGGCTGTTGAATCATCCAGCCCCACTTTAAGTTATGAATGTTGCTGTAATTTTAAATTGTTGTATTGTTTTATGTATTCCCCCCTCCCTTTTTTATTGTAAGCCGCCCGGAGTCTTCCGAGAGTGGGTGGCATACAAAACTATAAACTAAACTAATAAACTAACTAGAGAAGCGTCCCTCTGGCCTCGGGCATTTCCGTCCTGCAGAAGGTGGCAGAGAAGAGGACTTTCATAGAATGATTCTGAAGCATCTCTTCAGATCAGGGTTTCTCCCCCTCGGTGGCTTGTTGAGAGGCAACCTTTCCAATTGCTGAGGTTTAGAAATATTGCTCCAGACCAGAGGGCTTCAAAGTTGACAACTTTAAGACTTCTGGACGTCAACTCCCCATCCAGCATAACTTACTCTCTTGTAATCCCTTCCTCTGCAATCTCTCCGTTTAGATCAGAGGTCTTCAAACTTGGCAACAGGCATAGCTGGCTGGAGAATTCTGGGAATTGAAGTCCACAAGTGGTTAAAGGTTTCCAAGTTTGGAGACCCCCCTGCTCCAGACCCTCAAATCCTTTACACGCATGTTCCGCTCAGATGCGTTTCTCCTCAGTTCACACCCCTAGAAACAGCCCTGGAGCAACAGGGTCTTCTGAACGGCAGCCTTGCAACTGTTTTGAGGAGGAGGAGGAGGACCACACCATTCATGGATCTTCTCTAGAGGAAGCACCACCCAATCTTTCAACTCCGCTTTGCGGAATCTGGTCTCCCTACCACTCCGGTTGCTTCACCTCTGACCCTTAAGGTCACAAGCCACACTTCCTCCTCCGTCCTACCGCAAAATCTCCAGTCTCAATTTTTGGTACCCAGATGCTAAATGTTTTGTCTCTGCTCAGCCGCCTGCGAGCGATACTGGGTGTACCAAGATACACCCACATTACACCTATCCTCGCGAGCTGCACTGGCTCCCTATTGGTCTCCGAGCGCGTTTCAAGGTGCTGGTTATCACCTTTAAAGCCCTACAGGGCCTAGGACCCGGATATCTGCGAGACCGTCTTCTGCCGCATACCTCCCAACGACCGATAAGATCGCACAGGGTGGGCCTTCTCCAGGTGCCGTCAGCCAGACAATGTCAGCTGGCGGCTCCCCGGGGGAGGGCCTTCTCTGTAGCTGCTCCGACCCTATGGAACGACTTACCCCCAGAGATCCGGACCCTACCCACTCTCATGGCCTTCCAAAAGGCTGTCAAAACCTGGCTATTCTGGCAGGCCCCGTGCTGTTGACCTCACGATTGCGGTCCAGCCCCGCTTAGACTGGGTGCATATGTGGCTCTTCTTTTAATCTGTTTTCTTCGTTTTTTAACTCTTTACTTTTTAAAATTATTTTTCTGTAAGCCGCCCGGAGTCCTTCGGGATTGGGCGGCCTATGAATTTATTAAATCAAATCAAATCAAATCAAATCAGTTTCACCACTCTCATTCATCCCTGTCTGTTCAAGAACTCTGCTCCACCATCTTACCACCTTCTCCTAGCTACCTTCTTCCTTCTTTGGACAACATTTTTTTCCTCTACAAGACACTCAGCCAACTGGAATTCATAGAGGACCCCCAACCACTCATCTTCTGCTTCGAAGGGGCTTCCCAACCAAGGAAATGGATCTCTCTTGCCAAAAGCAGGATGAGATGGGGACACAAGGAGGCTCCTGCACTGCCATCCCAGTTTTGAGGGACGCTCCATAAGACCCGATACCTGCTAGGCATCCAAGGAGGGTCCAGGAGAGACAGTCCCCAAGGACCCATCTTCCATTCTGGGCCACTCCATTCCCAGAGCATTCAGGGGGAAGAGAACTGGGAAACCTCCCCCTCCCACCCAGGACTGATGATGAAGGCGGAGGCTTCCGGAGAGCCACGAATGGCGAAAGGCTGATGGGGGCAGCAGGGTCTTCCTCCCTCCCGCCTCCCCCAGGAGTGACAACGCCAAGGAAAGAGAGCGCCGAAAAAAAGAGGGCTGGGGATTGTCAGCGTGGCTGGATAAGGGAAGCTGCTGAAACGGGAGCAAAAATATTTAGACAATAAATGGAGTATCAGAAGAAAGCAGCAGACTATCTTCAAGGAATCAATCATCCTGTACCGGTTGTCTGGACAGACGGCGCCACAGAAGAGATAGCCGCCAAACTGGCAAGATACGGGTTAATCAAGGATTTAATTCAGCACAAAAAAAGAGATAAATGGGGAACAGAGGGAGACGGAGAGGGAGAGAAAGTGGGGGAGGCCCACTTCGCAACAGCACGGGGAAAAGTTGGACCGGGTCCCAAGCCCTCGCCCGGCCCAGGCCACGATTCCCGGATGGCGCTGGGGAGAGGAAGGGGCTGCAGGCTCCCCGTGTTACCTCCAAGAGACAAGCAAAAGACCCTCAACAGGCCCCTGGCCCAGAGCGAAGCCCCCTGCTTCTCTCCAGTACCGGGCAGGTGTGGGGGGGGCACCTCGCCCATGTGCTCCCTTTCTAGATTTGGGGGTGTGTGTTTGCTACTGGCATTGCTGCCAGTTCAGTGCCTCAAAGATTCTTCTGTGCATGCGCAGAACCAAAAACAAGATGGCGGCCCCAGAGGAGAACCGGTTTCGGGAGGCGTGGCAGGAAGGGGTCGCTGCCGGTTCTAGTGTCCCAGGCCGCCAAGTTCCTACCAGTTCGGCTGAACCGGTAGCAACCCACCTCTGACTTCAATGCTCTTGCGTTGGCTCATAAATCATGCCAGGTGGGCAGGCTTCTTGGTGGGGATGGTGTTATCACTGCATTTTGAGTGATTTTGCAATATTTTTGTTGGAGAGGACACCCCCCCCCCAAAGAAATGATGCACCCACAAATGTCCCTTTCTTTGCTACCCGATCTCTGATTTCCCCTCCCCCGACTCCTGCTAGTCCTGCCAGAGAACAGGAATCGATTCAGACCAAGTCAGAGGAGGAGGAATGCACCCTCCAAGCCAATTCCTTGGTAGAAGCCAATCCAGCTAAGTACCGTATATTTCGGACTATAAGATGCACCGGTGTATAAGACGCACCAAGATTTTGAAGAGGTAAGTAAGGAAAAAAAAAAGTTTTTGTCCTCCCTGGCCCCCAGCAGCACTCGGCAGGCTTCAGCATGGCTGGGGGGGTGGGGGGTGGGGAGGAGGCAAAAATGTCCCAGTTTTGGCAAAAAAATGGGTGGAAATGGGCAGTTTTTTTCGCAGAAACGGAGGCGGTTTTGCCTTGCCCCAGCCATGCAGAAGTCTGCAGAGGGCTGCTGGGGGCTGGGGGGAGGCAAAAATACCTCAATATTTGCAAAAACTGGGCTGTTTTTTTGCAAAAATCGGATGTGGCAGTAGGGATTTGGGAGGCTGTATTCGGTGTATAAGACGCACCAACATTTCCACACTTTTTTTGGGGGGGGGGGAGAGAAAGGTGCCTCTTATACTCCAAAAATACGGTAGTTGCACCTCCTGGCACCCAAATATGTTGGTACTACAACTCCCCTGCCCCCTGTGTATCTGGGTCCCCTCTGTTCCTGTAGTGCAGAGGTTTTCAAACTTAGCAACTTTAAGACTTGTGAACTTCAACTCCCAGAATTCTCCAGCCAGCAGAGCTGGCTGGAGAATTCTGGGAGTTGAAGTCCACAAGTCTTAAAGTTGCTAACTTTGGGAACCTCTGGTGTCGTGTTTGTCATTCTACCACGACTGTTTCTTGGGTGGAGGTCCAGGATGGGTGGATTCTTCTTGGTCCTCCCTAAGTCAGCCTGTCTTCGGGGGGGGGGGGGGACCTTACCGGCTCGCTCAGTCCTGGAGAAGGAGGTTCGCTGTGGATATTTCCCGGGAACGGCCCCCCAAAACACTCCGCCGGGGATGCTGTCTTTGGCGCACACCTTGCTTTCCGCCTGGGAGGTCACAAGCTCCAACTTGTCTGAAAGAGAAGAAAGGGGAGGGGGGGTTGGAGGAGACCAAAGGGTCAACGAAGAGCCCGCCCTGGATGACCCCCTCCAGGGGTTTATTTCAGCTGCCCTGCTGAGGGATGCCAAGCCAAAGTCGGTGGGCACTTCAACATGGCAAAAGGTGCTCCTGGTAGTTAGAGGGTCTTTGGGGGGGACAGGTGGGGCCACTTCAACACCACCCTGCTGGAACAGTCAGGGGGAAGGGTCTCTTTGACAAGGTCAAATATTTAAAGTGGGGGATTTGAGGTGGGAATGGTTGCTGGTTCAGAAACACATGGAAACTCAGGTGAGCTACAAGAGTGTGTGCCATCACTCAACCATCCCTAGTGGATACTTCCTCATTTTCTTACTGGAAAGAGGAGGAGGAGGAGGAGGAGGAGGAGGAGGAAGAGGAGGAAGAGGAGGAGGAGGAGGAGGAAGAGGAGGAGGAAGAGGAGGAGGAGGAGGAGGAAGAGGAGGAGGAGGAGGAGGAGAGGAGGAGGAGGAGGAAGAGGAGGAGAAGAAGAGGAGGAGGAAGAGGAGGAGGAAGAGGAGGAGGAGAGATGGTAGAACAGAGGCAGGAGGAGGAGAGGAAGACGAGGAGGAGGAGGGGGAGAGGAAGAAGAGGAGGAGGAGGGAGAGGAGGAGGAGGAGGAAGAGGAGGAGAAGGAGAGGAGGAGGAGGAGAAGGAGGAGGAAGAGGAGGAGAAGGAAGAGGAGGAGGAGGAGGAGGAAGGAGGAGGAGGAGGAGGAGGAAGAGGAGGAAGAGGAGGAGGAGGAGGAGGAAGAGGAGGAGGAGGAGGAGGAGGAAGAGGAGGAGGAGGAGGAAGAGGAGGAGGAGAGGGAGAGGAGGAGGAGTGGGAGGAGGAGGAGGAGGAGGAGAGGAAGGAGGAGGAGGGGAGGAGGGAGGAGGAAGAGGAGGAAGAGGAGGAGGAAGAGGAGGAGGAGGAGGAGGAGGAAGAGAGGAAGAGGAGGAGGAGGAAGAGGAGGAGGAAGAGGAGGAGGAAGAGGAGGAGGAAGAGGAGGAGGAGAGGAGGAAGAGGAAGAGGAGGAGGAAGAGGAGGAGGAGAAGGAAGAGGAGGAGGAGGAGGAAGAGGAGGAGGAGGAATTCCCCAGCCACACAGGGTGTCCAGCTTCAGCCACTAAGACCTGTGGACTTCAACTCCCATGATTCCGCAACCATACGCGGCTGTCCAACTTCAACCACTCTGGGGACTTCAGCTCCCAGAATTCCCCAGCCTGCCATCCCTGGGAGTGAACTCCACAGGTGGCCAAGGTTGGAGACCCCTAGGCGACTGGGGAGTGCTGGGAGTGGAGTCCACGAGTTTTAAAGTGGCCAGAGTTGGAGTCGCCTGCCCTGGAGGGTTTTCCTGGCGAGGGGGCCAGGATGGTGCGAAGCTGCTGGCATCTCTCCCTGGGAAAAGGAGCCTCTTCATTAGGACCCTTGGCTGAGGCAGCCCGGAGGAGCTGTAATAGCCTCGATGCTTTGATAAGCCTCTCGGTTTAATTGGGGGGAGATAACATGTAAATTGGCCGGGAAAACTGGCCTAAAATGTTTTAGCTGCACCTCCATCATGCTGCCTGCTGATAAGATGGCAGTTAAACAATACTTCAAGGCAGGCTCAAGCTAGGCCTCCCCCTCCTCATTCCACATCTGGGGAAGGCCAGGGAGGGGGCGCCTGCAGTCCCCCTCTTTTCTCCAAGACCCCCGCAGGGAAGGAGGAGGGCCGGCTGGGGGTTCAGGCTGACCTTCTGCCTGGGAAACAAACCCTCCCTTCTCCCCACATCAAAGGGGGAAGAAGAAGAGGAGGGAGGGAGGGAGGAGAACCCAACCCCAGGGTTTATCGGGAGGGAGGGGAGCAGGCCACAGCTAGCAGCCTCGGGGGCATTGCCAGCTTTCATGACCGTCTTGGCAGACGTGCCAGATCTCACCAGGACCATACTGGCTGGAGAATTATGGAAGTTTTAGTCACCTGTTTTAAAGTGGCCATGGTTGAGGTGAACCAAATACCATTTAAGTCCCTGACGGGGGTGAATAGCCTGCAAAGCACAGATCCTTCTCACCCCCCACCTCCAACTCTATGGAAAAAATGGGAGGCAACCCGGGAGCTCCAGCTTCCGGCCGGTTCCTGGGATACCCAGCAGCCCCCTCCCTCCCTCCCTCCTTTGGCTTCTTGCTGGCTAATCAGCTCCTTTGGGTCAGGAGACCACGGCTGGCCGATAAGAGCCTCCTGCTGACGCTTCCCATGTCGGAACAGAGCATCTCCTGTGTATCAATCCCCAGCAGAGAAAACACTGGCCCACTGATAAAGGAGGCAACTCTTCCAGACAGAAGGGGACAAAAATAGGGCTAGGCCAGAGGAGGGGCCCTTCCCTCCCTCCCTCCCTCTATTTCTGCTGGAGGGTGTAAAGAGAGGGAGGTCAGATGGAAGGAAGAAAGGGAGGGAGGGAAGAAAGGAAGGAAAGGAGGAAGGAGATTAGGGAAGGAAGAGGAGAGGAAGGAAGGAAGAAGAATAGAAAAGAAATTGGGAGGGAGGGAAGGAAGGAAGGAGATTAGGGAAGGAAAAGGAGAGGAAGAAGGAAGGATAGAAAAAGAAATTGGGAGGGAGGGAGGGAAGAAAGGAAAGGAAGAAGGAGATTAGGGAAGGAAAAGGAGAGAAAGGAAGGAAAGAAGAATTCAAAAGAAATTGGGAGGGAGGGAGGGGGAGGGAAGAAAGGAAGGAAGGAAAGGAGGAAGGATATTAGGGAAGGAAAAGGAGAGAAAGGAAGGAAGGAAGAATAGAAAAAGAAATTGGGAGGGATGGAAGAAAGGAAGGAAGAAAGGAGGAAGGAGATTAGGGAAGGAAAAGGAGAGAAAGGAAAGAAGGATAGAAAAAGAAATTGGGAGGAGGGAAGGAAGGAGATTACGGAAGGAAAAGGTTGAGGAAGGAAGGAAGAGTAGAAAAAGAAAGGGAGGGAGGGAGGAAGAAAGGAAGGAAGAATAGAAAAAGAAATTGGGAGGGAGGGGAGGGAAGAAAGGAAGGAAGGAAAGGAGGAAGGAGATTAGGAAGGAAAAGGAGAGGAAGGAAGGAAGAATAGAAAAAGAAATTGGGAGGGAGGGAAGAAAGGAAGGAAAGGAAGAAGGAGATTAGGGAAGGAAAAGGAGAGAAAGGAAGGAAGGGAAGAAAGGATAGAAAAAGAAATTGGGAGGGAAGGAAGGAAGGGGCACAGTGGGCAGGGATGGTCTCCTGGTAATGGGCTGAGATGGATGCCAGTGGGCACCAACGTGGCTGGCTGAGAAGCTGGAAAGCAAGCCTGGACATTCCTGATTCCTGCCAGGGGGTCTCTAGCCCAAGGCCATCTCTGCAGAGACAGACAGATGGACGGACCCCCACTTCCAAGAGCAGGCAGGCTCCCCATCTGACCGTTCCCCCTCGGTGCCACCTCCCGGATCAACTGGCCACCACCAGGACACATCAATGAAAAGTACCGGCCGGGCCTAATGGCCAAAACAATGTTGTCGATTATCGCAAGGAGCAAAGTCCAATTTCCCCCCTCGGCTGGTGGCTGTGCGCCTGCGTCTGTCTGCCCCTAATCTCGGGATCGGTGGCGCTGGCGCTCGGTTTCACCACCCGGCAGGTTAATACAATTCCGCCCTTATCTATCTCCCCATCAGCTTCCTGGCCAAGCAACCCTCCGATTGGCTCCCGCAAGCCAGCTGGCCCAAAGTTATCAGAATAATTCTTATCTCCGGGATCATTAACCAAATTGGGCTGGTATCGGCCTGCGTGCTGGCGATAATGAAGTTGCAGGCGGAATGGAGGGAAGAGGGAAGATGGCGAGCAGATGCCGCCTGAGGAGGCTGGCATCCCTCCGGGGGGCGGGGGGTGGCTCTACAGAAGGGATGTGGGGCTGCCACGGCTGCATTGGAGCCCAGAGAGATGAGCGAGGGGCTGTGGGAGGAGGTGGGCTCAACCCAACCCAGGCCAGGAGTTCAGAAGCACCGTTTCATGACCCAGGTTGGGTTACTTGCAGATAGGGGGTCTCGGCCCCCTCTACGACTGGGAGCATGAAAATGGGGAGGAGGTCCATTCCTGTTGGGATGACACAACCTCTCATTCCTCAAACTTTTTTTTTTAAATATACCTTTTTTATTTTCCATTTTCATAACATATAAATCACATGTATACTATTACATAGCCAATATCCTATTGTATTAAGTAGTAATTACATCGGTTCCTCTTGTCATCAACGCCCAGAAAGATAAAAACCCATTATTGGCTCTTCTGCTCTCCATACACCTCTTTCTTCTGCCTCTCTCCTACCTCCTTTCTTCCCTCCATCATCCTTTCCTACTCTACTTCCCCTTCCTTTCTCCTTCCTCTCTCCTCTTTCCACTCCTCCGTATCCTCCTCATCTTCCCCCCTTACCCTCTCTCCTATCCCTCTCTTCCTATCTTTCTTCTCTCCTCTGTTTCCCACTCTTCCTCTCATTGGTGTATTTCAGCTTCTGAGCAAACTCCATTCTATGTTGATGGTATTTATGCTTCCATATCAATATGCTTAACATATCAACCTTTGGTGGCATGGAAGTCGTGCGGGCTTCAACTCTTGCCTAACAGGCTGGGGATTCTGGGAGTTGAAGTCACGCTTCTTCGAGTTGCTAAGCCTGAGAAATACCGTCCTAGGAGGAAGGCAGATATACGAATGCCAGAAGAGTAAACACCCATGCAGAGGCTGCCCTTTTGCCTACTTCCGAGCTGTTGCTCACAAAACCGACCCGGGGCATTCCATAGGAGGAGACTTGGCTCCTGTTGTGGCCTCTCTGGGCCTCCTTTGATCTCACCCACTGCCACCCATCGGCTGGGAAACCAGCCACCCTCCAGATGGCCCTGAACCACCACTGCCAGCGGCTCCGGCCCACTTGGCTAAAGGAGACGGACGCTGGGAACGCCAGCAGCCTGCAGGAGGGGCCGGGCTGCCCCCACCCACCAGCCTGGCTGTGGTTGATCCAAAGAGGATCAGCTGCGAACCAATTCTGGGGGACTGGATGCCCGGCCAACTTTATCTGGCGAGAAAGCATATCAGGAAGGGGTTGGCAAATGTGGCAGCCAAACTCCTTCACTTGACTGGAGTCAAACGGAGAGCCAGATCCTCTCATGCCTACACAAGAAACAACCCCTCCCCAAAATAAGACCCAAAAGCGCGAACGTCATAAGCGCGCCGACAACACCGCGGCGCTAAAACCGCGATTTCAAAAGCACGCCGACAACAGCGCGCCGACAGAAGCGCCATTTCATTTAAGGTAAGATTTACAGTTAGGTTTAGGTTTAGGGTTAGGTTTAGGTTTAGGGTTAGGTTTAGGGTTCGGTTTAGGGTTAGGTTTAGGATTGGGTTTAGGGTTAGGTTTAGGGTTAGGTTAGGATTGGGTTTAGGGTTAGGTTTAGGGTTAGGTTTAGGGTTAGGTTTAGGGTTAGGTTTAGGATTGGGTTTAGGGTTAGGTTTAGGATTGGGTTTAGGGTTAGGTTTAGGGTTAGGTTTAGGGTTAGGTTTAGGATTGGGTTTAGGGTTAGGTTTAGGGTTAGGTTTAGGGTTAGGTTTAGGGTTAGGTTTAGGATTGGGTTTAGGGTTAGGTTTAGGGTTAGGTTTAGGGTTAGGTTTAGGGTTAGGTTTAGGATTGGGTTTAGGGTTAGGTTTAGGGTAGGTTTAGGGTTAGGTTTAGGATTGGGTTTAGGGTTAGGGTTAGGTTAGGATTAGGTTTAGGGTTCCGTTACAGCGCACTTCTGTCGGCGCGCTTTTGTCGGCGCGCTTTAGGGCTAATTAGTCGCTCATTTGTCGCGCGGTTTTGTCACCGCGCTTTAGACACCGCGGTTTAGTCAGGCGCGCTTTTGTTGTGCGCGCATTTGTGGTGGAACCAATAAAGACGGGCCACCTGCTTCGATAGCAGGAAACTGAACATGCTTCAGCCAAAAAATATGCTAGCGGGTGGGCAATAAATAATTGAATGGTTATATATGGATACCCTTATGTTAAATTATGATGATGCCAGAGGTGTATTGGAATGTAATGCTGAACACCATCCATACTAAACGGAGTTTTGCTCACCATGTAAGCGAGTGGAAGAGGAAAGGAAGAGGAAAGGAGGACGAGAGGGGCCAGGAGAGAGAGAGAACAGAGGGTAGGAAAAGAGGAGGAGAGAGAGGAGGAGTGGAAGCAGGAGGGAGGAGGAGGAGGAGAGGAAGGAGAAGTAGAGAAGCGAGGGATGGTAAAGGGCGGAAAGGAGGTAGGGAGGAGGAAAGAGGAGGAGGGGCCAGGATGGCGGTGGATAGGGGATAATACGGCGCATGGAAAGCAGAAGAGCATATGATACTTCCTGTGGGTTGATCTGAAATAGGGACTTATATAATATTGGATAATGCAAAAGAGGGTTGGTTAATGATGTAATGGCATACTTGTGGTTACTTGTGTGGAAATAAAAACAAAAAAGCTTTTTTTTCCCCCCCAAAAAAGAAGGCCACCTGCTCTTAGATTCCTCCCTCCAAGCTCTATCTAAGCCAGTGTTTCTCAACCTTGGGGACTTTAAGTCCTGTGGACTTCAACTCCCAGAATTCCCCAGCAGCTATGCTGGCTGGGGGATTCTGGGAGTTGAAATCCACAGGACTTAAAGTCCCCGAGATTGAGAAACACTGATCTAAGCAGAGATGATTAGCAATCAAAACCAGCATCCAAAGAAACTACACACACACACCACACACACACACACACACACACACACAGAGAGGTCCTGCCTAGGACAAGTGCATCCACTCAACTAACGTACGAAGACTAGCCCATCATCCAATGGGGGTGTGTGTCTTCCTACCGCCCATAACAGCCCACTCTGTGGAGTCCTTGGAGGTCTCTGAGCTTGGTTATTTTCCTGCAGACGTTTCATCATTGCACTGATGACGTCCCCTAGTTGGGTAATGAGACGTCTGCAAGGAAGCAATCTGGTTCCGAAAGCACCCAGGTCCCCCACAATTCACGCCCGAGGGACAAAAGATTCTCTGCAATGGACCCAGCCCTCCATCTGTCTGAACCGAAGCAGCCCCCTCCCCTCTTGAAGCCATCTTAGCTTCACTACAAATGGCACAACGCATAAAAGCAGATTCTTCTGCCCGCTGGTCAGTTTAATGGGGAGGACTCAAGTTCCAGCAAGTTCCAAAAAGCACGAAGAAGGGAAACCTTTAGAATGAAACCAGAAGACCACAAGGAAGGGCCCACGAATGGGGTAATTGGAACCCAGGGCTGGGGAACGATCAACACGAGGCTGGCCAGGACTGGAACTTGGAAGGTGGATTGTCCAGTTGTGGGGCGTGAATGAAGGACAAACCCAACGTTGCATGCCAGGACTGAGTTTTGAGAAGCTGGCCTTCCTTCGGGAAGCAGCAAGCCCGTTGCAGCTGGAACATTAAAGCGCGCGGGCGCACACACACAAACACACACACACACTCCTGACAACTCAACCAGCAAAATGACGCACAATCGCCTGATAAGATGGAGGGGGTGATTGGGAAGAGTTTTAAAGCCGCCTGCAACCAGCGTTGCCTTCGCTCTTCACCTCCCTTGACAAAAGAGAAATATCTTCAAGGGGCTCAAGAGATTATCCCAGCTTTGCCCAAGTAATCAGGGGCAATACTTGGAATAACTGAAGTCTCCCCCCCCCTGGCACCCCCAAATCCGCTCTGAAAATTAGAGAAGGGAAAAGGAGAAGGGATGGGGGGAGACCCTTCCTCTTTGTTCTCCTCGCCCCGGGCAGCTTCTCTGGCCTGGAGACCAAGGTCAACTCGGTGGCCCACCAGGCAGAAGATGCGGAGGAGACCTGCCACCAGCCACGAACCGTCTCTCATTCCCGGCAAATTAACCTTAAAGGGAGCAGCCCTGTGGTCTTTTCTGAAGCCAGTTAATTGTGAAGGGAGAAGAGCTCCCCCAGGTTCAACAAAAGTTCCCCCCCTCCCCAAATCCAGGGCGGCACAAAGAGCTGACTCCGGGGATCAAGATGGCCTCGCAGCCACGCACGGTGCCACCCTAAAAGGAAGCACAGTTGCGCCCTGGCATGCTTAAGCGGTGCGGCGGCCCAGCAGGGCAAAGTACGGTCCGTTCCATGCCCCCCTCCAGCTCCTGCTTCCTTCCTCTCCTTGGGCAGAGTCTGCCCCTCACCTGGGCAACTGAGCAGCCGGGGGTCCAAGCTGCCTTGCACGGGTACCTGATTCGCCATGCTCTCCTCTCCGCTTCAAAGGGGCACCCCGGCTGGCCGAGGGCAGCTGGGCTGGAGGACCGGCTTTGGAGTGGTGCAGCCCAGACCCTCGGCCGCCCCCTCCCCTGCTTCCGAGAAAGCGCGGCGAAAACGTCAAGAGCCCCCCCTACCCCCAGGCAACGCGCGTCCGCGCCCGGCAGCTGCTGTTGGGGATTTCTCTCCTGCTATCGCAACCGAGCATCGCTGGGGATTTATTGATTTTTTGACACAGTTAAGAACAGCAAATCTTTATCGCTTCAAACCCTGACCCCATTAATGGAGGAGCTCTTACCAAGCCTGTGTAGCAACCGAGGCCCGTCTCTCCGCCCCCAGCAGGCACCGGATCAAGCGCAGAAGTTTTAGGCCAAGGGTCGATCCCAGGGGACAAAAACCGACCTCAGAGGGCCCTCGCCAAGGCCGGAGCCCAGCCCGGGTGGTTTCCCCCCCCCCCCCCCCCCCGCACAATCAAGACGGTTTTCAGGCCAACATTTAAAGTTGGGTTTGGGGCTCCAGGTTACGGGGGGGAAAAACATTCACGTTTCCAAGCGTCCAGTTTGCAAGGGGCCAGAGAGAGAATTCCCTGTCCAAGTGGTGGGATATCTGCATGCAAACACAGCCAGTGTTGGCTCTTTTGGGGGGGATTGGAAAAAGCTCTGTGTGTGTGTGTGTGTGTGTGTGTGTGTGTGTGTGTGTGTCAGCCGGTGCATCTCCGAATGACCACCTGTGCAATTTTGGGGTGGGGGCTGCAAAGCAAGACAGCCTCCCGGGGGCTAATCCGGCCTGAGTCTTCTTCCCAGCCCTAATCATCATGGAAGGAAATGTTACGAATGTGTCTGTGCGCTGGTGCTTTTGAGGCCGTCCTTCTCAACCTCGGCAACTTTCAGAGGTGTGGGCACCAAGCCCTAGAATTCTCCATCTGGGGCGTTCTGGGAGTTGAAGTGCAGGCAACGGAAGCACAGTCGGTCATCGAGGCTGGCAAGCACCGTTTTAAGGCTTTGCAAAAACTGGGATTTGCTCGGCCAAAGAACTCCCAGCTCTGTTTCTGCTGCAGAAGGAATGAAATGGGAGTGAGGAGCATTTGAGATTTTTTTGGGGGGGGGCTTCGCCCTCCTTCCCAGGTGCTCAGCCGGACCCTGCTGGTGCCAAGGCTTTTCCATCAAAGAGGGAAGGCAAAAGAGGCAAGCATATTGCATGGGGGCTGCCAGGAAACGGGGAGGGCGGAGGGAAGGATCCTGATCGTGGGATCCTGATCGTGGGCCCCCAAAGCAAGAGGGCAGCCCTCTAAAGGAGGGCATTCAGACCCACCAGTCACGGGGGCCCTTCAACTGGCAGGGAGGCTCTCCCCCGCTTCTCCCCAAGCCAGATTCCCTCTTCCCCCTTAGTCACAGAAGGTCTGGATTGCTTCTGGTGCCCACCTTCCTCTGCCCCTCAACTGGCTTCCAGCCTCTCCCCCAACTTTCAATCTGCCGAACCCTCCAAATCGCCTGTAGGAAGCCCGCCCTCCCCCCACTGAAGGCTGGGGGGGGGGGGTCCTTCCTCGCCCTCTTTCTCCAAGCCCTGCTCCGTTTCCACCTCCCCACTCCCCCCACTGCAGACCCTTTGGGAGACATTCTCATCAAGGGAAGCACTGCTGGACGATAGCATCATCCGAAGGAGGGAGGCGGCCTTGGAGAGGCTGATGATATCCTGGCAACAGCTGATCCTATCTCCCCTGCCAGGGTGGGGCGGCTGTGCCACGTCCAACCATCAAATCTCCGCTGGCTTTTCCTCCTGTTTTTATGCCACCGGCTAATCGTCCTCGCCACCACTGTCCTTGCCCTGGGAGATCCAGGAGGGTTTTCCTGCAGCCTCCATCCTACATGGAGCAGGATTCCAGGCAGCCACGATAGGAAGCAGCCGAGGTGGGCTGGGGACCCAATTCCTCCCATCTGGGTTTGTTCCATGCCACACTGCTTGGCCGGACACTGCAAGCCGGAGGTGGGCCACATCAAAGCGAAGATGTGCCGACTGGGTCTCCGGGTGACGTGAATGGCTAGGCACTCTGGAGTGTCCCTTGACCACTGGCCCTCCCTTGGTTGATCCATCCATGTCCTCTCCAAACAGAACCTCGTGAGGGGGCTAAGAGGAGCATGGCTGGGTGGCTAACTGGGGGGTCTCCCCCACCCCGCACCTGGCTGGTGCCAGCCCTTCAAGGGTACTGGGAGGCCTGGGTGGCAGTGTGCTAAACATCCCGTGCCTGGCGGATTGAGGCCACGTTATTCCCCCAGCATGCACTGGGCTCCCACCGCCTGGCTCTCTCTCCCCCCCCCCTTGTAATCTAAAACAAATATGACTATCTGGCGTAAAACTCTGCTAGGAGTGATAAAGAGAAATAGCTGGAATAATTTTTTCCCACCCACACATACCAATGAGAAGAGGAAGAAAGGGGTGTGTGTGCACACACACACACAACTCACACACACACTTATCCAGAGGATCCTGGGCAACCTAACCTGCCTCATCCATCCGAAGGGGCTGTCCTGCTCCCTCCCCCTCCCCCTCTTTCTCTTTCTGTGCTGGGCCACCTGATAATCAACCTTGAGGTTTGCATAGAAAACTTCGGGCAGAGAGAGATTACTGAGACAGGAGTCACAACAGAGATAAAAAAAGAAAGAAAGGAAAGAGAGTTTGGCGGTTGGGGGTGGGGGGAGAGAAAAATGGGGCAAAAATAGAAGTTGGAGAAAGGAAGGGGGGGGAAAATGCAGCACGGCTTAGAGAGGAGATACCAAGGGAGACTTTCGGGCAGGTTTGGGCTAAGCGGGATGGGGCAATTTAGCCGAAAAGGCAAAATGGAACACACACACACACACACCCTGTGTGTCGTGTGCGTATGTGAAAGCAGAACTCTCCCCGTATTCCTCTAACTCAAAGGCTGGGGAGCCTGGAGCCCCCCCTCCCTCATGTGTCCGGTCATCCTTAGGGAAGGCGCAAGGGCTCCAGGGAAGGAAGCCCCCCCCCACCAGCCCTGACTCCTCTACCTGCCTCGGTTTCCCGCCTGCCAGTGGCGGAGAGGCCCGGCTCCCAAGCTGGGGCAGCCGAGCAGATGGCTATCGCCTTGCCCTTTGAGATCGACGGGCTGGAGGGGAGGGCTCTGCACTCAGTCCACTGATCAGCTCCCATTAACTGATAAACCGGCGCTTGTCACCTTTAAAAGGCGCCTCAATTAATCAGCCCAGCCAGGATCACCTTCGTTAGGTTTAGCACAGGTGCTTCCAGGAACGGGGAAAAAAAACTAACAACCTCCCCCCCTCCCCCCCCCAGTTCCCACGTTTCCTGAGCAAGAGCTGGGAGGGGGGGGAGGGGGGGAGGGAGCCCTCCCTTCAAAAGCACCTGCGTTAAAAACAAAATCACCCAAACAAACGATAGAAAGATGTTTTTCCCCTCTAAAACAATTTAAAGCAAAGGGGGTTTCTCCAAAAGACAATGGAACTTTTTTGCTTTCCGCTTTGCCTGAAAACGTTTCGCTTCTCCTCCAAGGGGCTTCTTCAGTTCTCAAGGGGAAAACCCCCCAAAGAGCCCGCCTTGCCTTTTGGAAGGAGGAGCTTTTGAACGGTTGAGACACGTCTCCTTTGAGGTGTAGATTGACAGGAAACCGATTTGCACACCTGCAAATGAACGTCTGCATCCAGGAGCTTTTCCACACCACAGAACCTGGCGTGGCCAAAGGCCCAATGGACCCAGCTGGGTCTTTCCTTAGCTCAGGAGCCAAGGAGGGACCAAGGGGGTACATACTTGGAGGGGCCCACCAGGGAAGCCCAACCTGTAGTGGACAAGGCTGGGCCCCTGAAAACCATTCCAGAAAGTGGGAACTGCGCAGATGCACCCGGGGGCCGTCAGGAGTTGAGCTCCATGGAATTTGACTTACCTGGACTGGCAGCAGGTGGAAGGTGAGCCGTGAAGGAGACTTTGTGGAGAGCCTTGACAGGAAGGGGAAGAGGAAGGCTGGCGTTGCCTTGCCTGAGCAGGCCGATGAAAGGGGAAGGGGCTTGGGTCTCTCCAGCCTGCTCCTCCGTCCCTCTGGCCACTCAAGACCAACAGGTGGGGACTGGATCAAATCTCCCACGAATTAGAAAGCAACCTGGGGCCAGGTTACTAACCGGAACTGAGGAACCCAGAAACGGTACACACGAGCAGGGCAGGGTCAAGTCGGAATAATGTCGTTGGAAGGGAACTTGGAGGTCTTCTAGTCCATCCCCTGCTCTAGCAGAGAACCCTACACCATTTCAGACAAGTGGTTATCCATCAACCCACCACCACCACTGGATGCAGGAAGGACAAGCACGAAATACGGCACCGCCCAGACCCCAAAGCCCCATCGGGCCCCCGGTTTCTGTTCTTCCCAACGCCCAGGCAAGCAGCTAGTCCTCAAGAACCCCTTGAGGTTTCTACGACGAGGGGAAAAATGAAGTGGGGTGCCTAATGGATCCCCGGGTTTGCTTTTCATCCCTACTGGCGTGCTGGGGGCTCTCTGGGAAGATACCGAGCAGCGCCTAGCAAAGGGAGCCTCCTTCCATCCCAGCTCCATTTGGGGAGGGGGCGAGAGGGAGCAGGAAAGTCCCCCCACCCCACCCCTGCTTGGGGACGACTCCACTTGAGAGGCAAGAAACGCAAGAGGCTGTTCCCTCCGCCGCAACGGTGCCCAAGTTAAGGATTATAAATTGGCGCTATCACAGATTTGCATATCGGAATTTGAAAGCAGCCGAGACCCTTCCAGGCGAGCAAGGTCAAACCGAAGATTAAAAGGGAGGGAAGGAAAACATAATCCTGTCCCTCTCCTTCCCCTTGACTCTCCCATTGTGCTGGGCACAGCGGGCAGCGGCAGCAAAGCATCCTCCTGCCCCCCCCCCCCTGCCCATCTCCGGCCACCAGGAGTCTGTGCCGGAGCTGCTGGGGCTGGTGAGGGCGGCTGCATCTACGAATTGCAGCCCCCCCCCCCGAATGAAAGGCTCTCCTGCAGCCGCTTCTGCTAGCTCAGGAGAGCTTTTGGGTTGGTCGCCAATGAGCTGCTCCTTAGAGATAGACTTCCTCTGAACATGGAGGCTCCACAGAATTCCCCTCGCCCGTAGCTACTCCGAGAACCTCCCCGTCCCTTCCCCTTGCAGGCTCAGATTGGCATTTCAGGTGCATTTGATGACCTGGCTGGGTTATGTGACCCGGATATCTACGAGACCGTCTTCTGCCGCACACCTCCCAACGACTTAGACTTAGAAGTTTATTTATATGCCGCCCTTTTCCCTGGGGGGACTCAGGGCGGCTTACAAATCATAGGGAAAGGGGTTACAAACAATGTCACATAGGCACAATACATAATTAAAAAGAACACAACATTCATACCATTCGGGTGGGGGCGGATCAGATCTTTAGCCCCAGGCCTGGCGGGATAGCCAGGACTTGAGGGCTGCGCGGAAGGTCTGGAGGGTGGTGAGGGTACGAATCCCCACGGGGAGATCGTTCCACAGGGTCGGAGCTACCACCGAGAAGGCTCTCCTCCGCGTGGTTGCCAGTCGGCATTGACCGGCAGATGGAACTCGGAGGAGGCCTAATCGGTGAGATCTAATAGGTCGTGTGGAGGTAATTGGCAGTAGGCGGTCTCTCAAGTACCCAGATCCACTACCATGGAGGGCTTTATGGGTGGCAAGTAGCACCTTGAAGCGCACCCGGAGATCGACAGGTAGCCAGCGCAGCTCGCGGAGGATAGGTGTTACGTGGGTGAAGCGAGGTGCACCCACAATCGCTCACGCGGCCGCATTCTGGACTAGCTGAAGTCGCCGAATACTCTTCAAGGGCAGCCCCATGTAGAGCACATAACGACCGATAAGATCGCACAGGGTGGGCCTTCTCCAGGGGCCATCAGCTAGACAATGCCGGCTGGTGGTGCCACGGGGGAGGGCCTTCTCTGTAGCTGCTCCGGCCCTATGGAATGAGCTACCCCCAGAGATCCGGACCCTACCCACTCTCATGGCCTTCCGAAAGGCTATTAAAACCTGGCTATTCTGGCAGGCCTGGGGCTGTTGACCTCTTGACCGAGGTCCAGCCCCGCTTAGACTGGGTGCATGATGTGGTTTTTAATCCGCTTTCTTCTGCCTGTTTTTAACCTTTTTAAAAATGTGTTTTCTGTAAGCCGCCCGGAGTCCTTCGGGATTGGGCGGCCTATAAATTTAATAAATCCAATCCAATCCAATGTGCCCGTTGTTTTGACTTGCTTTATATCCAGCTGTTTCTCTGCAGACATGAGGGGATTCAGAGGAGACCCTCCTCCTTTCATCCTAGTAAGAGCAGCCACCATATATTTGTGATTGGCCTGATAGGAGCATCTGGACCTGAACGTAGAGCCCAACCACCATGGCAAATAGGTCCGGATTGCCTGGGCCGTCCTCAGCCTCAAACCATCGGTGGCACCTTCCCCAGGACAAAGGAGAGCCACAGCTGGCACCAAAAAAAACAGTCTCAAGAAGGAGACTATGTCCCCAGGAAGGAAGAAGATGCCAAGCTGGCGCTGCACCTCACCAGGAGAGGAGACTGCACGCTGGGTCCCTCTGGTCTCTCCAGATGTTGCAGAGGCCTCTGCCCACAGCTGCCCAGGGCCTTGGCAAGCTCCTGAATCTGGCCCCGAGGGAGACTCTGCTTAACTCTGCAACTTGGGCAAGGAGAGGGAGGCTGTTAAGGAAGGAAGGGGTGAGAGGAAAGAGGGAGGAGGGGGAAGGAAGGAAGGAGAAAGAGAAGGAAGGAGAAGAAGAAAGAAAGAAGTAAGGGAGGAAGTAAGGAAGGAGATGGATGGATGGATGGGAGGGAGGAAAGGTGATTGAAGATGAAAGGAAGTTGGGAAGGATGGAAGGAAGGAAGGAGATGGATAGATAGATGGATGGATGGGAGGAAGATCAGAGGAAGGGAGGGAGATAAAAAAGGGAGAGAGTGAAGGAAAGGAAGGAGAAAGAGAAGAAAGAAAGAAGGAAGGAAGGAGATGGATGGATGGGAGGGAGGAAAGGTGATTGAAGATGAAAGGAAGTTGGGAAGGATGGAAGGAAGGAAGGAGATAGATAGATGGATGGATGGATGGATGGGAGGAAGATCAGAGGAAGGGAGGGAGATAAAAAAGGGAGAGAGTGAAGGAAAGAAGAAAGGAGAAAGAGAAGAAAGAAAGAAAGAAGGAAGGAAGGAGATGGATGGATGGATGGGAGGGAGGGGAGGGAGGAAGTGTGATTGAAGATGAAAGGAAGATGGGAGGGATGGAAGGAAGGAAGGAGAAAAAGAAGAAAGAAAGAAGTAAGGGAGGAAGTAAGGAAGGAGATGGATGGATTGGAGGGAGGGGAGGGAGGAAGGGTGATTGAAGATGAAAGGAAGTTGGGGAGGATGGAAGGAAGGAAGGAGATGGATGGATGGGAGGAAGACCAGAGGAAGGGAGGGAGATAAAAAGGGAGAGAGTGAAGGAAAGAAGGAAGGAGAAAGAGAAGAAAGAAAGAAGGAAGGGATGGATGGGAGGAGGGAGGGGAGGAAGGAAGGGTGATTGAAGATGAAAGGAAGATGGGAGGGATGGAAGGGAGTGGGAGATGGATGGATGGATGGGAGGAAGATCAGAGGAAAGGAGGGAGATTTTAAAAAAGGGAGGGAGTGAAGGAAGGAAGGAAGGTTTGCAATGGCCCAAACTTGCTAGTTTCAGGAACAAAAGCCCAACTCCCAGCTTCCCTCTCTGATCTCCGTGTCTCCAAGCCTCTCTTGCCTGCCAGAGCTGACACATGGAGGATCCTGCCAGATAAAGAAGAAATTCAGGCTGCTGACAGTGTCCTTTTTTCCCTCCTTCCTTCCCTCTTTCTGCCATTCTCCTCCTGATAAGTGCGGTGTCTGTGTGGAGACTGATAGAAGGCCTATCGCGGCGGTTTGCCCGGAAAGGAAGGGCTCTATCACCCCGGCATCGCCGGACCGAGATCGACTCCCAGCCACACAGAAATTAATATCACTCCAATTACCGCAGCGGAGATGGGCTGGACAGAGAGATAATAAAATCTCTTTTACATGAAGAACGCAAAGAGACAAACGGGGTTCAGTCACAGGAATGGGGGGTGGGTGCATTTTCTAGGCCTGTTTTCAGCCTCGGGGAAGGTGCAGCCAATTAAGCAGGATTTTTCCATCAGGGAAGGACGGGGGGCCTGAACACAATCAGGGTCCTCGTCTCCTACTAACTGGGGCCTTTTGGGGTCCCAGTGGAGAATTATCCCCAGGGCACTTTTCAAGCCAAGGGGGCACAATCTATGCCAGTCTTTCTCCACTGGGGCAACTTTAAGGTCTGCGAGTTTCAGTTTTGATTTTACGTGGAAAGCACCTTGTGGGTGAGACCAAGAGAGGTTACTGATTCTGTGACAATTACAATTGCTTCTGATGATACTGCAGTAATTCAGTATGACTGAATGTCAGATCAAAAGGTGAATGTGTTTTAGATTTGCAACTGTATGAAAGGAAGTTTGCAAGTTGCTGTCCTTTGGTTTTTTCCCCCCTCTTCCTTTATCCCTTGCACTTTACCCCTCGCTATTTTTTTTCCTAATTTCTTTCTTCTTCTTTTTATCATTTATTCTTGAAAGAAATGTAATTAATTAAAAGATGTGTGGACTTCAACTCCCAGAATTCCCCAGCCTGCAGCACACCGAGCCTCCACCACTGATTTTGCAACCTCTTTCCATTGGTTCTCCCTTGCTTTTCCCAGGTGGCAATTGGCCCTGTGGGGGGGGCAGAATGAGGGGTTTCCCCTCTGGAAATGGGCCGGATAGTTTTCACTTGTGTCATTCTCAGTGAAGGTAAACTGAGCATCCAGTCAAGAGGGAAAACTTGATAAACTGTTGGTTAAAGAATAAAACCACCATCAGTATTTTGGAGGCCGGGAATGCCAACTGTCCGTCCCCGTCCCCCCCTCCCGGATGCTTACGATGTGGTGGGAAGGACGTCCTGGCATGGTGGGCCAAGGAGCATCACTGCCAGGGGCCGAGCAGGCTGGGCTCCCACAGGCCGAAGGTCAGGGATGGGAGAGAGCAGATAACCACGGAGAAGGTGTGGGCCTTCTGCAGATCGATTTCCGGCCAACACATCCAGGAAGAGCCAAGGATATCAGCCCACGTTTCCCTTCCTGGACTAGGAGTCAGATGTGGGGAGGGGAATTGGAGGGGAAGGAAAAGGGGAAAGCAGAGGAAGGCTGGCAGGAAAGCCATTCCAAAACAGTTGGGGAAAGAGGGGAGAGATGCCTTCGGGAGTCTCCACGCCATTTCCAGGTGGGGTGTGTTTCCAAAGTGACCCAGGTGAAGGAGGAGCTGGGTGTGTATGTGTGTGTGTGTCTTCTCCGTAACCCTCCTTTCTTTTCAAGAAACAAAACCCATAAGAACAACAGATGAAGATATGAAAATGCTTCAATTGTTGATATCCAGACTGGAATTTTTAAATAATGTAGTCTTTTAACCTTTTCCCAATTTAACAACAACGCCTCCCTTATATAATGTCTTCTAAAGTAACCATGTGATTTAGTACCCTTATACCATAAGAAAGCATGCCATCCCAACAGCAAGTCGTGACCTTCTACATTCAATAATCTAGTGTTTTTTAATAATATCCATTCCTTAATCCACATCAAGTTTGTTGCCTGATAGTATAGCTCCCAATCAGGTAGCCCAAATCCTCCTCTCGATCTAACATCTTGTAGTAATTTAAGTTTTATTCTAGCTTTTTTCCCTTGCCAAATAAATTTCCAAACTATTTTATTTAAATCTTGAAAAAAGTCCTTACCCAATCTGATTGGGATTGTCTGAAACAGATATAGAATTCTAGGTAGAATGTTCATTTTAATTGTAGATTATTAATTTAATTTTAGGTGAGCGTAGTTTTTTTCTTTGTTTGGTTGAAACCAGCCGCGAAAGAAGAACCACACATGGATGTGGGTGCGAATGCACGCATGTTCATCCATACAAGCGGATAACGTTTTGAGAAGCTCAAAGAGGCTGTAAGGCTATCCTTTGGCCTAGCCCATTCTTGCAAAGTTATGGTTAAGGTAAAATAGATCCCTTTCCCAATTACATATCCCAAGCTGTTTGGGAAAAGGTGGAGGAACACACAAGGAACGGCCGTCAGCTGTGTGGGGAAATGTTGGCGGCTGGGCCCACGCAATCTACGGACACCAGCGGTGTCCAGCTGTGCCTCTAGACGGAAAGAAGACATTTTCCAGACTGGATCAATCTCTGTTGAGTGTCCATCCTTCAAACAAGACTAAGGGTGTGTTAAGATGCTTTGGTGGTGGACCAAGGACCACGTTTGACCTTTGGATGGTTACACTAAGACAGGGGTCCCCAAACTTGGCAACTCTAAGACATGTGGACTTCAACTTCCAGAATTCTTCAGCCAGCAGAGCTGAGACCTCTGATCTAAGTGGAGAGGTTGCAGAGGAAGGGATTGCAAGAGAGTAAGTTATGCTGGCTGGAGGATTCTGGGAGTTGAAGTCCACAAGTCTTAAAGTGGCCAAGTTTGAAGACCTTTGGTCTATGTGGAGAGACTGCAGAGGAAGGGATTGCAAGAGAGTAAGTTATGCTGGCTGGAGAATTCTGGGAGTTGAAGTCCACACCTCTTAAAGTTGCCAAGTTTGAAGACCTCTAGTCTAAGTGGAGAGATTGCAGAGGAAGGGATTGCAAGAGAGTAAATTATGCTGGCTGGAGAATTCTGGGAGTTGAAGTGCACATGTCTTAAAGTTGCCAAGTTTGGAGATCTCTGCACTATGAGATGCTCTCCAACAAGCAGGTATTGCCAAAGACCTTTTGCATAGAAGGTGTGTGTTGTGTGATGACAACAGCCAATGGACAAACAGACTCCCTGGTCCCTTCCACTCCCTTTGGCCTAACAGGCAGCCTTAAGCTTCAGATTTTGGTTGCGCCTGGCATCTCCTGCCAGAGAGAGAGACACACACACTTCTCGCAAGGCACAAGAGCTACTCTGAGCCCCTTCATTTACATCCAAGCTACCATACACCTCACCCCGATCGGAGCCGCTGCGTATCTCGCATACATCTGAACTTCTGTTTTTACACTTCCTTACTGTTCTGTTAACAGATGGAGACCGGCACGCCCAACCATTTCCCCACAGACTGTGTCAGCTTACAGTCTAAAGTCCAAAGAAAACACCAGAAGCAGGATCCGGCTGTTTCCAAACCTCCCTACGAGGATCTTCCACGGGAGTCCCAGCTCCCGAACTTGCCTGAATTTGGAGACGCGGTTTGATGTGCCCCGAGTCACAGTAGACAGATGGTCCCGATCAACACGTGGGAGAAAGCAATCAGATGGGGAACTCCCCCTCAAATATTTCATCTAATATAACTAAAGGCCTTATTTTCATTCTACAATATATATTTAGTTAACATTAGCATTATTTTCCCCCAGAGAGTATACTTCTATTTATTGTTAACCTTGCATTTCATACCTTCAAACAGAGATCTCATTCCTTCATTGTTCAACAAGGCATCGCTGCCTATATATACCAGTTTTCATTTGTTCCCCTATTAGAATTGCTTTATCAGCAGCGACATATCATTATAATAAGTTCTTAACCTTATACATTATATCCCCAGACCTTATATTAATACTTCGTTGTGTCATTATTAGATTATTTCACAGCATAATTATATCATCATTTACTTGATGTCCCAAGCAAGTTAACAGAACTTTTTAAAGACCAGTGATGGAGGATAAAAGCTTGGTGTTCTGTGAGCTTCCACGGTTGGGCAGAAGAACCAAGCTGGATCTGGCACACAAAGCCAGGCATTCAGCTCTAAAGCTCATTGCCCTGTTCTGTGCCGAGGAGAAGAAGGGCGCCGTTGAGGAAACCAAGGGAGGAGATTTACCTGGTCCCGTCCACAGCTCGGCCTCCGGCGTTTGTGGCTTATCTGACTCTTCTAGGTTCTCCTCTTCAGCCTCTGAAATCAAAAGAGGAAGCATCACAATCGCACTTCAAAACCCACAAAGAAGATAGGATCAGTGGTTGGTTAGGGCAGGAGATTCCTGCTCAGCTGTTCGCCTGTCTCCCTCTCTCAAGAGTGCCCATACAGCAGTGTTTCTCAACCGTGGCAACTTGAAGATGTCCGGACTTCAACTCCCAGAATTCCCCAGCAGTGGTTAGGACAGTGTTTCTCAACCTTGTCAACTTGAAGATGCCGGACTTCAACTCCCAGAATTCCCCAGCAGTGGTTAGGACAGTGTTTCTCAACCTTGTCAACTTGAAGATGCCGGACTTCAACTCCCAGAGTTCCCCAGCCAGCATTCGCTGGCTGGGGAATTCTGGGAGTTGAAGTCCGGACATCTTCAAGTTGCCAAGGTTGAGAAACACTGCCATAGCGGCTTAGAGGTAGAGGACCAGAAAGCAAAGCTTCCGGGCGTTTCCCAGAAAGGCACAGGAACTCCGCACGGGAACGTCTCCCATTAGGATCCCTCCTTAGTTCTCCCAGGGCTTCCTCTTATCTTTTTCTTCTTCCTGCAGAAAATAATTTAAGGAGATAGAACTAAAGGAGCTAGGATAAAGAAGGCTGTTTTCCCCAAACAACAGTTGAGCTTCCCAACCTAGATATCTATATAACCTAGATATTATATTAAATAAATATAATAAATGTATAATAAATGAATATCGCTTCCTAGAAGAAGACTGTAGCGCATCAGGCGAAAGAAGGCTCCGGAACCTTAGAACGGGGGCCACATTTAAAAAAAACAAAACCCTTTTATAAAGAAAAGGGAGCTGTATATAACTTTCCCCCCCCCCCCGGCTCACCTGCGCTCCAAGGGACTTCTTAATTTAATAAACCATCACCTATCCTCTTTCACTGTGAATTGATGCAGTCCACCTCCCAAATTCACACTCTGGTGTTGAGAGGAATTGGGCCATCTGGCGTTTAAGGACCCGCAGGAAAAAGATTGATGTGAAACTATTTATGTCTCTCTCTTTTTGTGGGGGGGGGGGCTGTGATTTTATCGCTGTCTGTTGCCTGGGGTCCTTTACGGAATTGGGTGGCCTTATAAACTTAATATATAACGAATATATCCTCAGCAGATACTTGGCTTCGGCTCAGGAAGCCAAAGAGACAAATAAATAAATTGCAGGGAGGGGAGACAGCCTTGCCAAGCAAGGAAGGATTCAGACAGCAACAGGGGCGAGAAAAACCCTTGACACCCACATTGTGACCATTTATTGTGCCAACTCAAAGCCCCCCCAAGAATGAAAAAGGTCTTTTTTCTAGGCAGAGGAAGAATGGGAGGGAATGTAAGAGTAGGAAAGAGGGGAGGAATGGGAAGAAGAGGGGAAGGGTAAAGGGGAGGAAGGGGAAGGAGAGAAGGGAAAGGAGAGGAGGAAGGAAGGAAGGAGAGAAGAAAGAGAAGAAAGGGGGGTAGGAAGGAGGGAGGGAAGGAAGGAGGGAAGGAAGGAGGGAAGGAAGGAGAGGAGAGAAGAAAGGAGGGAAGGAAGGAGAGAAGAAAGGAGGGAAGGAAGGAGGGAATGTAGGAGAGAAGGAAGGGGGGAAGGAAGGAGGAAAGGAAGGGGGAAAGGAAGGAGAGAAGGAGAAAAGGAAGGAGGGAAGGAAGGAGGGAAGGAGAGAAAGAGGGAAGGGGAAGGCGGGAGGGAAGGAAAGGGAGTAGGAGAGAAGAAACAAGGGAAGGAAAGAGGGAGGGGGGAAGAAGAAGTAGGACCGTTGTAAGATAAGATAGATCTATGGGATGTTAAAAAAGCAATCTTCAAGTATATTGTCAACTGTAGGGAAAAATTGTTATAAATACATATTATTAATAACAGTTATGAGATCATATAATTGTGAATGTATATATGAAATTGATAAAATAAAATTAAAAAGAAAAGAAAATAAAAAGGTCTTTTTTCTGATCACCCGGTCTTTTAAATCAGGAATGTTGCCACGGGAAAGCAGGGGGGGGGGGGGGAGAGGAAAATAAAAAGATATTTTATAAAAAGATCCTGAATTCTCACGAGTCACCTTAAGACAGAGGGCATTAAAGGACACATGCCCAAATTTCACCCCGAATTCGGGGTTCTGGGGATCAGCATTAGAGCAGCCTCCTAAAACACAGATATGCAGTAAAAAAACCCATTTGTTTCACCCTCAGAGAGTGGGCTCATTCAGGGCAGTGATTTTCTCAGTGCTGACGAAAGTGACTTTTGACCATTTCTCACACTTATAACCATTCTGGCATCCTCCTGGTCACATGATCAAAATCTGGAATGCTTGGCAACTGAATCACACTTATGATGGCTGCGGGGTTCACGCGATTCTCCTTTTGCGACCTTCTGGCTAGCCAAGTCAATGGGGAAGCCCGGTTCTCTTAACAAGCGTGTTACTAACTCAGTGGGTTCCCAAACTTGGCAACTTTAAGACTTATGGACTTCAGCTCCCAGAATTCCCCAGCCACTCAGAATTCTGGGAGTTGAAGTCCCCAAGTCTTAAAGTTGCAATAGGTCAAAGTTTGAGTTTGAGTTTAATAAGATTTGTATGCCGCCCACTCCCTTGGGACTCTCGGCTGGCTGGGGAATTCTGGGACTTAAAGTCCACAAGTCTTAAAGTTGCCAAGTTTGGGAACCACTGTTAAACTAACTTAACAACTGCAGGGATTCACTTAACAACTGGGGAAAGCAAAAGTCGTAAAATGGGGCAAGACTCGCTTACACCAATGTCTGACTTAACAACAGAAATTTTGGGCTCCAGTCAAGGAATGCCTGTATTTTACAATTTGCCTTTAAGAACATTTGGGGTTCTACCTGACGACCAAAACCCCACAATTTGAAACAACAGAAATCCTTCTTTCGGTTTCTGTATTTACTTGGCCAACGAAGAAGATGAAGGAGTGAGGTCCTTGTTATGTTTTTCCTCTGGTTCACAAATAACACGCTTCTCAAGGCTACTTTGTGGGCCCCCAAGTCCTAAAGCCACAGCAGAGGTCACCTCCTTCCCCTCCGAGGGTGGCTAACAAATGCTTCAAAACAGCGATGACCACGATAAGACGGAACGACAGAACGACCAACGCGTTTGGGGAGGACTCTTAGAAATCAGCGATCATGCAAGCTTCCCCTGAAGGATTATCTCCAAAACCACTGCCTTGCTAAAATAGCAGGAGAACCAACCGAAACTCCTCAAAATAGAAGTTGAAGCTGTCAGATATGAAGAAAGGACTTTCTGCAGAGAGCAAGTTGTCAGAAAGGGGGTGGTGGGTGGAAGGAACGGATGAATGGCCACAGGGAAGCCCATTCCCACTTCTCTCTCACACCCCACATGTGCCCCAATACAACATCCGTGATATGTGCCCCCTCCCCATAGATGCGTATCTTGGTGGGCACAGGAGAAGAATTGGTTGAGCACAACACGCTCCTTAGAGGTGGCTTTCAGGTTGTCTAACTGGAATCCTTGATAGCAGGGGGCCTCCAACCTTGGCAACTTTAAGACTTATGGACTTCAGCTCCCAGAATTCCCCAGCCACTCAGAATTCTGGGAGTTGAAGTCCCCAAGTCTTAAAGTTGCAATAGGTCAAAGTTTGAGTTTGAGTTTAATAAGATTTGTATGCCGCCCACTCCCTTGGGACTCTCGGCTGGCTGGGGAATTCTGGGACTTAAAGTCCACAAGTCTCAAAGTTGCCAAAGTTTGGAGACCCCCTACTCATTAGGTATGGGACTAGGGGGAAGAGAGGTCCAGCTGTTAAACCTGGGGAGGGCAGGAGCTGGGGGCAACCTACCCTACGCCGGTTGGTCCCAAGGAGAAGCTCCTTCCTGGGCCAGCTCCACCTGGGCTGCCCTCAGAGCAACCGAGAACCATTTATTCTCGCCATTAACCTGCTGGCTGAGATAAGCCGATCTCGGAAGGTGGTGTGAAAGATTAGTGGGCACAGGGCGTGTTTGCCTTTCGAACGCTTGTTCCACGGGCCCCGTAGATGGCACCCGGGACAAGGGTGGGTCCGCGGGCGTGCTTGACGTCACCGCACACGGGCGATTATTATTAATCCAGGTGACCAGGGTGGGGAGGCGATGATTAATATCAAATCAATCGGCGGGTATAAAAGTCCCATTATTTGGGGCTATAAATCAAAGCGGCTGGCATATTGATTGTTATCCATCCTGCTGAAAGCTTCTTGCTATGCACCACGGGAGCAACAGTTATTGCAGCCGGCCCCTTATCATGCGCTATCGCCTCCTTTTATCACGGCGCTAGTGCCAGGTGCGCCGCTCAGCCGGGAGGGAGAAGATTCCTCTCTCTCTCTCTCTCTCTCTCTCTCTGTTTTCTCATCTCCCCCGCCTCCTCAGCCCCCACCAGAGGCTTTTGAAGAGAGCTCCGGTATCTGATGAAACCCCCTCCTCTCGCTTCCCTCTTGCAGACCAGCTGGGTGGGTCAAAGTCTGCCCGAGAGCAAGACCCTTGGCCTTTCAAAAGCCCTCCCCTCCCCCCAGCCCCATGCCCACTGCCCAAATATCCCCCCTTTTCCACCGCTGGGTGAAGGACGATAAATAACGCATGCATGCTCACGCTTTCTGCATACAATGCGTACGGTTCCCACGGTCCAGCTGCACGCATGCATCCGTAGGGAAGGGGGGGGGGCGGGGACCCTTGACGGATGGAAAGTCCGAGAGAGAACCACCATTAGGAGCCTTTCAATGCAAAGGGAAGCGGGGGGGGGGGAGATGGTTTCAGAGGTCGTTGTCCTGCTGCCGAGTGTGGCAAGAAACCCACCAAGGTAGTCCTTGACTTATGACCACATTTGAGCCCGACATTTCTGCTAAGCGAGACAGTTGTTCAGTGAGTTCTGCCCCATTTTTACCCCCTTTCTTGCCAGTGGTTAATTGAATCGGTGCGAGTTGTTAAGTTAGTAACACGGTTGTTAAATGAATCTGGTTTCCCCGTGGACGTTGTTTGGGAGAAGGTCGCGAAAGGGGAGGGTGCCACCCCCAGGACACCACAACCGTCATAAATACAGGACAATTGCCAAGCGCCCAAATTCCGACCAGGTGACCCTGGGGATGCTGCCTTGGCCCCTTAAGTGTCCCAAAGGGTCCTTTTCCCGGTGCCGTTGCAACTTCGGTCACTAAGCCGAGGTGGTGCAGTGGTTAGGGTGCAGTACTGCAGGCGACTTCAGCTGACTGTTAACTGCAGTTCGGCGGTTCAAATCTCACCGGCTCAAAGGTTGACTCAGCCTTCCATCCTTCCAAAGTGGGTGAAATGAGGACCCAGACTGGGAGGGGGGGCAATATGCTGACTCAATTTGCTAAAAAAATCTGTAAACCGCTTAGAGAGGGCTGAAAGCCCTATGAAGCGGTATATAAGTCTAATAAATAAATAAATAAATAAACAAGCGAAGTGCTGTCAGCCAAGGTCTTCGGCTCTAGTTTGGCTTGAACTGGTTTCCAGCGGCCGTCTGTGCCAACGCCGAGGGGCACCGGGCACCCTCCTCCAGCCACGCATGGAGGAAGCCCCACTGGGGCAAACCTTCCCCTCTCTAAGGCAGAATGGCCCCAGCGGATCTTGCCAGCCTTGAGAGAGAGGTCAGCCCTGTCCCATCCTGGGCAACCGTCTCCCTCGCCTAAGCCCAGCCGGAAGCCCCCACCGGCAGCCCAAGGCCTCTTCTGCCCACAGGAGAGGGAAAGCACGCCCCCCACCCCACAGGCGTCTTCCCAGGAGGGGCCACCAAGCAGCCGAACTCTTCTTCACCCGAGAACAACGGCAGGGACTGATCGTAATTGGAGGCAGAGCCGAGGATTGGCCAGCCCAAGACGCCTGCTCCCCCCCCCCGATGCTTGGCAGCCATTCCCCCCTGCCCCTACCCCCACCCCCCACCCCCCGGCAAGAAGGTCATAATTCACGAAATTCCAGGTCTGAAGGGCTGCTCCTCTCCCTGGAAAAGGGACCCTCCTTCCCTTCAGGACGGGGACCCCCGTCTGGGCTTCTCTATCGCGGCTTTTTTCCAGGGATAACACAATACATTGGGTGGGGGTGGGGGGAGCACTACAGGTAGTCCTTGGCTTTGTTTAGTGGCCATTCAAAGTGACAACGCCACTGAAAAGAGGGATTTACGCCTCCTTTCCACACTTACGACCCTTGCAGCCTCCCCAGGGCCGTGGGATCAAAAGGCTTGGCAACTGGCACGGACTTATGACGGTTGCACTGAACAACCACGCTACTAACTGAACAATTGCAGCGGTTCGCTTAACAACTAGGGCAAGGACGGTCGTAAAATGGACCAAACCCGCTTCACAGCTCTTTCACTTAGCAATGGAAAGTCTGGCTTCAGCGGTGGTCGTAAGTGGAGGACTACTGGTATTCAAGGGTGCTCCTGGGCATGGGTAAACTGTCGCCCCCCTCCCTCCCTCCCTCCCTCCCTCCCTCCCCGCTGGGCAAGCGAACCAAGGCACTCACTCTCGCTACACGGGGAGCCGGTAGAGTCGCCTTCCAGGGAGCCGTCATGATCCGAAGCGCTTCCTTCCTTCTCGGACAGGCCGTCGTCTTCCAGGAGGCCCCCCGTCCCTTCTTCCATCTCACCCAAGGCGCCTGCAGGAGCAACGGAAAGAGTTAGGCTAGGCGCTCCATCCCGCCTCTTTCAAAACCCCAGCAGGGCTGACCGAGGAATTCTGGGAGTTGAAGTCCACCGGGCCTCAAGTGGCCGAGGTTGGGCAGCCCTGACCTAGAGGTAGCAGAACCCCTACTTGGCATCGTAGCTATACGGATGGGGAGTCAACAGCACAATGGGGCCGAACTGTGGGACACAGAGCGACAGCCTGAGCCCATGTCAAAAGGGAATGGAGGCAGGCAGGTTGTGATCATGGCAGGAGAAGACTTGATTTAAAAAATAGTCCTTATAGACAGGGAACATTTTTTTTTTGAATTTTCAGAAGTTTTATTTTCTTTTAAAACAAACATTTCATCATTCCTCAATCAGTGAGACATCAGAGCACAATTTTTCTGTGTGTCAAAATAGTTCTAGTTTACCACCAAATTCTTGTCTAGCCTAATGTATACCCCTCCCTCCCTCCCCCCCCAACCCCCCTCCTCCTTCCCCCCCCCCGACTTCCCAGAGCCCGTACATGGTATGGGTTTTTAACAAACACAGTCTAAAATCTATTGAGAAAAAAGAAATAAAGAAGTTAATGACATCTCTACATTGACCTTAGCTTCTTCTTGCTGAGCTAACTTTAAACAATTTAAATCATTCCTGATCTTAAGCATAGGCTAACTGGAATTTCTTGGTCCCGTGTTTATTTTGTATATAGTCAATCCATTTTTTCCAGTTTCGTTTATATATCTCATTTGAGTGGTCTTTAAGGTATGCCGATATTTTAGCCATCTCGGCTAAGTTTGTAACTTTCAATGTCCCCCCCCTCCCCCCAAAAAGAGACAGGGAGCATTATGGCCAAACAGACACACCGGTGAAGACTACTGAGATATTCCATTTCTTTACGGATTCCTTGCTTCTGATACAGCCAACGGGGAAGACTCTCGGTCTTCCTCTTTGGAGCTGCAAGGACAAGATGAGGAAGCAACATCACAATGATCCCAAGGATGCTGTTGAAGGAGGCCTCCAGATTGATCTCACGCTGGACCAGGCTTCCTAGTGAAGGAGAAGGCTCACAGGCCCCATCTAGAACCTGAAAGGACTGGAACTCCTAATCGGAGGATATACATTTTTCAATCCTCCACAGGTCTGTAGGCAACTTAGGAGGCCACGATTCCAAGGATATGGAACTTCTCAACCTTCTCCAGCAACCCAACCAAGATGGTCTCGGAAGACTCTAAAGCCAGCTATGCTAGCAGTTATTGAGCCACCTTCTCTGCGGAGAATCTGGTCCAGGGGCCCTGGGGGGTGTCTCTGCCCTCCGCCCCCCCCCGCCGTCTGCCCCCTCCCCTATGCCAGGGGAAGGGCAGAGGGCAAGGGAAGAATTAGGGAAGGACCGAGGGGGTTAACTTTATCAGAACCAGGAGCGTGAAGGCGTGAAAGGAAAAAAATTAGCCTAACGAATTTACAGTGAGAGAAACGATTTGTTAGCGAGCGATTGTTTCTGAATATTATCAGGGCTTTTTTAATTGTGCTGGAACAGAAATTAGTAGCATTAGAATAAATTGCCTTTTCTTCTCCGGCAAGCTCTTTATTCACGCTTATTGTTGCCTGCTTTGTATAGATTATGGGCCTTTTGTTCTCGCAGAGTAAATATACATGCCTGAAGTCTCCGAGAGTGGCTGAGGTCTGGAAAAATGCATGGGGGTTCTCTCCGCTTCTGGGGGGGGGGGAGCTTTGTTTTTCTTGGGTGGGGTGGGTGGGGGGCGCAGGGCCATTTCAAGAAAGAGACGGGAGGGCTGATGAGAAGCGGGGGCAAAGCATCTCCTCTGCCATCTTCTCTGCCCAGCACGGAAACCCTCGTTCGGTGCAAGTTGCAGTGCTCGAACTTCCTTTGATTTTGGAAAAAAGCAGTGGTGAAATTCAATTTTTTTTACCACCGGTTCTGTGGGGCGTGGCAGGGGAAGGATGCGGCAAAATCCCCATTCCCTCCCCACTCTGGGGGCCAGCCAGAGGTGGCATTTGCCGGTTCTCTGAACTACTCGAAATTTCCGCTACCGGTTCTCCAGAACCTGTCAGAACCGGCTGGATTTCACCCCTGGAAAAGGGGTTATTGCTGTTTTGGCTGTGAAGGAAGCCTAAGAAATAGAATAAAATAAATAAATAAATAAATAAAATAAATAAAATAAATAAAAATCATAGAATACCCGTGGGATGCTGAAATATTCAGAAAAAGGTCCAGAGTTTGGACCTCTGGACCCTCTAGTGCCCCCCCCCCCCAAAAAAAAAAACTACCCATCAAGTCCAGGGGTTGATCTCTCCCTTTACTTAAACTGGGGTGTCACCACTTCTATGTCGGGGGGGGGCTGGACCTGCCCACTGCCTTCCGCCAGGATACAGTTAGAGATCTGTGATTTATGGCCGAGCCTGATAAGTTAACTCCAACAACTGTGGCTTATCCAGAAAACCACAACTTCACACAACCTGTCACCCCTTTGAGGCTTATGAGCTGTAATTTATGGCTTAAAAACTGCCGTGACATAATCGGGGAATCTCTTGGTGGAAACCTGGGCTTCTGGCTCAACCAAGAACCGGGGGCCGATTGGCAGAAGCCGCCCAAAACATTTGCAGCTCTTTTTCCTTGGGGGAAAAACCCCAAAGGGATCATTCCAGAGGTCCCCTCTGCTTTCATCTGCACCTCGAGGCCTTCTCCCCACTCCACCACCCCCAAAAACCCATCCCGGCTTCCCTGGACCGCACTGGGCTCTTCTTTCGGAAAACAGGATGGAGAAAGGAGGCGAAGGAAAAAGGGAAGAGTGTGGAAGAGGTGGAATGGAGGAAGGAAGGAGGGAGGGAGGGAGGCATCGTGTCTGTGGGATTGCTCGGAGCCTTAGAGGAGTTATCACTTCACGCAGACTCCCTCCGTCAGCCTGATCTGTCTATTCTTCATTAAGCAAATACGCTGAAATGGAAATGAAAACATAATAGCTATTTGATTTTGGGCGAGATATTTTGCATATTGGCTCACAGCTGATAGTGGAATTTCATCAACTCCCTTTCTTCATGCTTTAAAAACTGAATTACTAAAGGCTGGCTTTGCGGAGGGGGGGGGAAGGGGCGACCGAGACACACTCACTTCCCAGATCCTCCCGCTCAGACGATTAAACTGGGGTTCCTTCCCTCCCCCCACCTTCTCCTATCTCTCTTTCTCTCCCCACCAAAGAAAACAGGTTTCTTTAAAAAAAAAAAAATTGCAGCCATTGTAAAGGGAGAATTGGGGCAAATCTGAGATGATGGGGCCACAGTTACCCCAGCAGATGCTCACTGGCTTTCTGCCCCACTCTGTGGGGAAGGGGGAGAGACGGAGGAGTGGGGATATGTCCGTGTACAGAGAGAGGAGAAACGGAGCATTTGCAAAAAAAACCAAAGGAAAGTCCTCTGGGGTAGGAGGTCTATCCTGGATGAAGAATATGTCTGCTATGTACCACATTTCCCTGAAAATAAGACCTCCCTGGATAATAAGTCCAATTGGGCTTTTGAGTGCAGGCCCTTGAAAACAAGGCCTCCCCAAAAATATTGCAACACAGCAGTAGCCATGAGGTGACCCCGCTCCCCACCTCCTGCACCTTAAAAATAAAAAGACTTCCCCAAAAATAAGTCCCAGCACTTATTTCGGGGGTCAAAAGAAAATAAGACCCTGCCTTATTTTGGGGAAAACACGGCATCTGCAAACCCCTGGGGGGGGTCTGTTTCCTGGGCACGAGAGAGGGGTCCCCCAAATCTTTAGGATGAATCCGATCGATCTGGGACAAGGCTTTCATTTCTGCTCAGGGCAACTGGACCCACCACCGGGCCAACTCTGGCTGATCCCTACAGATAATCAGGGTCAAAAATGGCTACTTCCTGGAAGAGAATTAGAAAGCCACTTTTGCAAAAAATAAAATAAAATAAAATTCCAAGAACCTCCAGAAGATTTTGGGTCCTATCTCCTGTGGAGCCCTTGAGCTTGGCGGTTTTCTTGCAGACATTTCATCACCAAACTAGGTAATGGCATCAGTGCTACCTACGTATTCTTTATCAGCACCTCCCTTGTTGCAAGGGATGGAATTCAGTGATGGAGAACAGACTATAAAACTGTTTTGGGAGAGAACAAGGAACTCTGCTCCCTTACAGCTCTTGGCCTTCCTTATGCCACATCGGATTCCTCACTTCTGCGTCCCCTGTCCTGCTTTGCAGCCAATTCTCCAATTGAAAGGAAAATGTAATTATTGTGACCTCCCACTCCTCACATCTCCATCCTCTGGTCACCTCTGCCTGTTCTTATCAGTGATATCCCTTCTGTCTGACTGAGTTTGGATGAGAAAGTAAAGCTTTTCTCTCCTCTTTTAGCTAAAATTGGGAATTCAGGTTATTTAGCTTCTACGAATCTTGTTAGTGTGTTTGGTTGGGTGTTTAACTCAAATCCTACATGACCTAAGGAATGTAGCAAAAACTTTAGAATTCGGAGGGTTCCAGAGTTACGGAAAATCTGGTTTTCCAGGGTAGGAAACGAGCAAGATGGGATTAATTGCAAAAATTCCGGAAGTGAGATACACACTCAAGAGACTCTCCCAGATTCTCATCTGGAAACACAAAGAAAAACATTTTACCCAGAATCCTGCACCCCTTTTTCTCTTTCCGACTTCGTCCATACACCTGTCCCCCCAGTACAGAGAGGCAAGGCTCTTCCCCCCCTTCCTAAGACCTGGCCAGTCAACCCAGCCTTCCTTCCAGCTCCTTTCTAAACCTTCACAGAGGCCAGTCCGAATCATCAATTCCCCCTTTCTGTCCAAAAGGCACTGCCAACCGAGCATGTGGTATGCGAAAGAAAGGGGGCTTGTCAGCCAAGATAATTCCCTTGAAAAACAGCCCTTTGGGGAGAGAAGGAAGAAAGAGGAAAGGAGAGGAAAGAGGGAAGGGATAGAAAGAGAAGGAGAGAGGGTAGGAAGGGGGAGAGGAAGAGAAGAGGAGAGAAGAGAGGAAAGGAAGAAAGGGGAAAGGAGAGGAAGGATGTGAGGGATAGAAAGAGAAGGAGAGAGGGTAGGAAGGGGGAGAGGAAGAGAAGAGGAGAGGCAAGGGAAGAAGGGAAAGGAGAGGAGGAAGGAAGGAAATAGAGAAGGGGGGGGGGGGAAAGAAAGGAAAAAGAGTGGGGATAACATACAATAGGTGTATGGGAAGTTAAGTGAAGCAACCCAGAATGTATATTTTAACCTTTTATATGGAAAAACAATCATGCAAAAGTGATAAAGATAAATAAGAACAATAAGGAGGTGAATGCATACCTGTAACTGTATATAAGAGAACAAAATTTAAAAACTTTTTAAAAAAGAAGGGAAACAGTTCTTTCCAAGACTTGAATGTATAGTCATCTTTAGCCCTCCCCCCCACAGCTCCTAATTAATCGCAAGGGAATTGGGGGCTTCTGGGTGGCTCCACAGTGGGGCAAGGGAGAGGCGGAAAAAGCCCCATGGGAGTGAACGGGTGGCTTTTCAGAAAGCCCGGGGGAAGAAAGGGGCTCGATTGGGATTTGGGGCGCATCCTGTAGGTTAAACTTTGGTTTTGCCTTCTTTTCAAATAAGGGGGTTCAAGAGAAATCGGGTGTTGCCCAGGAGGACGGGGGCATCGGTGACAATATTATAAGCCGCCCGGAGTCCTACGGGATTGGGCGGTATATAAATTTATTAAATTACAATTAATTACAATTTCCTTTCCCTTCTTTTCACCAATGAGGGAAACAAGCAAAGATCCCCTCCAGCTGGAGGAGCCAATTGAAATCAAACTGTGGGGCTGTCAGCCTCTTTCCTCTCCTCTAAGCACAGCCTGGCACCTCATTTAAAATGCCATAGAGCTCTTCCGCCAAGGACGGCATTCCAGGAAACCTGTTCTGTTCCAGGTGTGTGGGACTACACCTCCCAACATCCTGTGCCTGGAGCTGAAGAGGATCCCACTTTCCTCCCCGTTCTTCCTTCCCCGGGGCCTTCAGGTGCACAATCTCCCTAAAGGGCCCCTCCCTCTCCAGTGGGTCCTTCATGAGCATCTCTCCCCATCAGGAGTAAGTCTGCCAGTCCTTCCTCTCTGCACAACCGTCCAGGGCTGCCCCACAAAGGCTAGGGTGCGGGAGACCAGATCACTAACGAAGTTCCCTGGTTAAGGAATAATGAACGAACTCTGGGAAAACCGCCAAGATCAGAGAGCACCAGGGACCCCCCCAGTTCAGCTCAGAGTTACCAACATTCCCTGCTCTTGGCATGAAACTTCTCCAAGAAGTTGGGAAGAGGTAGACCAGGGGTGTCCAAACTTGGGAACTTTTAAGAGCCGAGGTGGCACAGTGGTTAAATGCAGCACTGCAGGCTACTTCAGCCGACTGCAGTTCTGCAGTTCGGCTGTTCAAATCTCACCAGCTCAAGGTTGACTCAGCCTTCCATCCTTCCGAGGTGGGTGAAATGAGGACCTGGATTGTTGTTGGGGGCGATATGCTGACTCTGTAAACCGCTTAGAGAGGGCTGAAAGCCCTATGAAGCGGTATATAAGTCTAACTGCTATTGCTATTGCTAAGACTTGTGGACTTCAACTCCCAGAATTCCCCAGCTGGGGAATTGTTGAATTGTTGAAGTCCACAAGTCTTAAAGTTCCCAAGTTTGGACACCCCCCTGAAGTAGACATTCAGTTCAAATCTGTATTAGGAGTTTAGTTCATCCATCATTTCATTCACACCAAACGTCTCCGCTTGTTGCCTGAACAATAAACCTCTCTCGATCTTTCTCGTTTATCCAGTAAATTAAAAAAAAAAAAGAAATCTGGAGAGAGAGAGAGGGGAGGGGAAGGGGGGGAGGATTTTTTTCCAGGCTGCCAAGAAAGAGACCCTGACAGTTCTAAACCAGCCTGCAGACAAGAACTGCCCGATAAGACCGGGTGATAAGAACTAGAAAATAGCAACAGATTCAAACTTTCCCACCAGCTTAAGGGATCGGGGAGGCAGCCTCCTCCATGCCAGAACTGACAACTTCCCTCCCCCCTCCCTTTGCCTCTGCGTATCCATCAAGAGGGTGAGACTGGGGGGGGGGGTGTATATGTCTCTGGGACTGCAGAGCACCTGTTTTTGGGGAGAGGGGGGTCATTTTTAGGAGAGCGTTGTAGGTGGTGAGAAATGCCTTTTGGTTTTGCAAAACTTTTGCAAAGTCCTCTGGTGGGAAACGTTAATCTGAAGGATCTATTCGGTCTCCGCCTGAAAACCGGCTCCCCTCTGGAAGGGAACGTGGAGATCACAAAGAGAGCTGGCCCGCCAGAGCAAGAGATACACCCTCCCAGGAGAGATAAAAGCCAAGTCTCGGGGAAGAAGGCTTGCTCCCAGCCGTTATCCGAGGTCATTCCCACCAGACAAAGATTCGTCAGTTGATGGGATTTAAATCGGTTTTTCTCAGCCTTGGAAACTTTAAGCTGAGTGGGTTCCCCCTCCCTAGGATTCTGCAGGCTGGGGAATTCTGGGAGTTGAAGTCCACACATCTTAAAGTTTTCAAGAGTTTTAAGTTTAAGTTTATAAGTTTAATAGCATTTATATGCTGCCCAATCCCGTGGGACTCCGGGCGGCTTACAGTACAGAATAAATCAAGAAGAAAAAAAATAAAATAGAAGGAAAGAAAAGATAGATTTAAAAAACACACCATGCACTCTGTTCTAAATGGGGCTGGACCATATTTTGGGGTCAACAGCCCCAGGCCTGCTGGAACAGCCAGGTTTTAATGGCTTTCCGGAAGGCCGAGAGAGTGGGAAGGGTCCGGATCTCTGCGGGTAGATCATTCCACAGGGCCGGGACAGCTACAGAGAAAGAAGAAATATTGAAGAAATATTACTTTAGAGCAGGGGTGAAATCCAGCAGGTTCTGCAGAACCGGTAGCAAAAAAAAATTGAGTAGTTCGGAGAACCGGCAAATGCCACCTTTGGCTGGCCCCAGAGTGGGGTGGGGGTGGGAATGGAGATTTTGCAGTATCCTTCCCCTGCCGCGCCCACCAAGCCACATCTACCATGCCCATAAGCCACGCCCACAGAACCGGTAGTAAAAAAATAAAAATGAATTTCACCACTGCTTTAGAGGTGGATGGGAAAAGAGAGACAAGAGATTTTGGAGCCTCCATAATTATCCATTTACATCACCCTAAGCCAGAGTTGCCATTCGTAATTATGACTCCATCCAATTAGCGAAACAGAAACACGGGCAATTTATAGCACAGAAATACAGGTTTGAAGTTCAGTCTCGCAACTTTCCGAGAGGGCTCCTCCTTCCTGAGGACTACGACAAGAACCAAACCAAAAGAAAGTTTGGCTGCTACCAATACAACCATGTAAGAGGGTGAGCTAGAACAGTGGTCTCCAACGTTGGCAACTTTAAGACCTGTGGACTTCAACTCCCAGAGTTCCTCAGCCAGCAAAGCTTCTTCTTTGCTTTCCGTTTCTCAACCTTCAAAACTTGAAGATTGGTGAACTTCAACTCCCAGAATTCCACGATGGCTGGGGAATTCTGGGAATTGAAGCCCGCCCATCTTTGAGTTGCCAAGGTTGAGAAGCATTGCCTTAAATCATCAGTGGTCTCCAACCTTGGCCACTTTAAGACCTGTGGACTTCAAGGGAGTTGAAGTCCACAGGTCTTAAAGTGGCCAAGGTTGGAGACCACTGAGGTAGAGGCATGACCACCTCCATCACTAAGTCTTCAGCTCAGAAAAACATCAGGTCGCTGACCTCACCCTAGAAGACAAGCTGGGTCATCATCTCAACTTCTTTAGCCGGGTCCAACTTTCCACAAAGTTCAGAATTCCCCCCACACGACCCAATATTATCACACGCACTATCAGCTGCACTTCATTCAGTAATCAGGAAAGAAAACCACTGGACTATTCCACGTTTGACCGAAAACTGTTCAGTTCATAAAACACCATGACACACCGTTGGGTTCTCCGGCTGAAAGCCTCTTTGAGGTCGTCCATGAGTGCGCAGGCTGCTCCTTTGCTGGATGAGGCCTCCTGCCACAGAAGCAGCCCAGGGCCAATCAATTTAGTGCTGACAACGTGCCTATCAGTGTCAAAGATGGGTAAATGAAGAGACAGCTGGGGAGACCACCAAAGGGATGTTGGGTAGATAATAGAAGCTCTCGGCCAGACACACAGCTCTGATAAGAGGCCACAGGATGCCAACTTTGTTAAGGATCAGAAATCAACTGCCCACAGTGGGTTTTCTCTTCCCTCTGGAGGCAGCGAGACTGTTATGGCTGAGGAGCAAGACACATTTCTCACCCTTAATATAGCCTCTCTCCATGGGGGGGGGGGAGGAGGAGAGGTCATCCTGGCTGGGAATTCCAGGAGTCGCTCAGAAGTGGGGTGAGAAATTAGGACAGGTTAGCGATAGGTCCCTGGCCAAAGCATCCTCTTGACCTAATTGCTCCATGGATTTGCAGGATTCAGACTCGCCTCCATTCCTAACACTAAGCCCACCTCCCAAGGTGCCAGCAGGAGGAGATGGCGTGTAGTTGTAGAAAATTCAACAAAACAAGGGATGGATTTTAGATGAGGATGATTCCACACGCGGTGGAATACGGTGTCCAGCTTTGTTCCCGAAAAGATGTTGAAACCTTGGAAAGGTTGCAAAGAACAACTGCGATGAATAAAGGCCTGGAGACAAAAACATATGAAGAACGGTTGCAGGAATTGGGTTTGGCTAGTGGAGAAAAAAGGACTGGGGGTAACATGAGAACAGTGTTCTAGTATTTGAGGGGCTGCCATAAAGAGGAGGGGGTTGTCCTATTCTCTAAAGCAGTGTTTCTCAACCTTGGCCACTTGAAGATGTCCGGACTTCATCTCCCAGAATTCCCCAGCCAGCATTCGCTGGCTGGGGAATTCTGGGAGATGAAGTCCGGACATCTTCAAGTGGCCAAGGTTGAGAAACACTGCTCTAAAGCATCTGAAGACAGGAGACGAAGCAAGGATGGAATCAAGGAGAGAACTTGCCTTCATAAGTTGTGGGTGCTCCATCACTGGAGGTTTCCAAGAAGAGATTGGAGAGTCGTTTATTTGAAATGGCACAGGGTCTCCTGCCTGAGCAAGGGGTTGGACTAGAAGACCTCCAAGGTCCTTTCCAACTCTGTTCTGATTCTAAATTCTAACACGAAGGGGATCTGGGCATCTCAATCTCTTTGCATACACCAAATATATTCCCTGGAGGAGGAAGACTTGCCAAGTTCGGCTTCCTTTCCTGTTCTTTCAAACTCTCTCCATTTTGGCGAATGGAGAATCCCCCCATTTAAACGTACAACTATTCAAACAGCCTCGTATTCTTTGGAGCATTTAGATTTTGCAGTGAAGCGAAATAAAAGGGAGAGAAAAAACATGAAAGCCAGAACCTCCTGGGGGGGACAATGAAGCAGCCCCCACCCACCCCATCCAATCATGATCACACCAGCATTGGCACCGAGCATCTTGGCTTTTTCCGAGCCCTCCTGTTCCTCGCCAAACCCTTGAAAACGTCTCCCGAGATAAATGCGCCTATCGGTCTGGTGCGAGAAACTGATAATGGGTGGATGACGCCCATCTCAGAAACCAAGGAGATCATTCCTCTGTCTCAACATCTCTGCGTTTCGATCAGTCTTCTTCTGCCATGCTTGGAGACGATAAAGTGGCACGGCCTTCCTACGTGGGTCCCGAGACAGCAGGACAGAGGCTCCCTTCCCCGCAGACCCAGAAATCAGTTGTGCCACGAACGGGAGAAGGGAGAAGGTTTGCTCTGGCAACATCTATGACTTTCACTGCTCTCCCCTTCCGGGGTCCCGTGTTTAGTGTCATCTCGGATGGGCTTCATGTCCCAAACCCTGAGGACCATCTGCTTTCTCCCTAACTGGCCAAAGCATTGTTCCCCCACCTCCCCAACGGGAATATTTCCATCCTAAGTTTGACTCCAGTCTTCTTCTCGGGAGCAGATGGCCTGGTTCCCACAACCCATTTAAGTGGTTAATGCATTTTGGGAACATCAAAAAGAAAAGAAAACAATGCAAATTGAGGCTAACTAATCCTCCAGGGTGTGGGGGGGTGGTCTTTCGCCCCAGGCCGGCCCAGTGTGTTGTGTTGTCGGATTGTCAAACCGGAGGAGCCAAGAAGTGGAGAAAAGGAGCAGCTGAAAAAGCAAACTCAAACTCAAACTCAAACTTCTCAATTCTCAAACTCCTGCCCAGCTGCCTGGAACCCACCTCCTCAACACCGATTGGCTGTGAGGACCAGGTCATGCTTGCTGCAAGCAGGTATGGCTAGGTAGGCCAATGGCAGAGGAGATGAGGCCACGGAGCCTTGCCAGTAGGCGCGAAGATTCATGGGATGCCAGACCCTTTGAGGAGAAAGAGGGAGGAGGCTCAAAGAGACCCCCAAATGATTCAATTAATGACCGGGAGAGCTAAACCTGGTTAGTTAGTGGTTGGCTGGGTTAAGTCACCTCAAGACTGGATTACTGTAACGCGCTCTACATGGGGCTGCCCCTGAAGAGTGTTCGAAGACTGCAGTTGGTCCAGAATGCAGCCGCGCGAGTGATATTGGGTGTACCTAGATACACCCATGTTACACCTATCCTCCGTGAGCTGCACTGGCTTCCTATTGGTCTCCGGATGCGCTTCAAGGTGCTATTCGTTACTTTTAAAGCCCTACATGGTTTAGGAGCTGGCTACCTGAGAGACCGCCTCCTGCCATTTACCTCCCAATGACCAACAAGATCGCACAGGTTGGGCCTCCTCTGGGTGCCGTCAACCGGACAATGCCGGCTGGCGGCTCCCCAGGGGAGGGCCTTCTCTGTAGCTGCGCCGGCCTTGTGGAACGATCTACCTGCAGAGATCCGGACCCTTCCCACTCTCCCGGCCTTCCGTAAAGCCGTCAAGACCTGGCTGTTCCGACAGGCCTGGGGCTGTTGATTGATATCCAGCCCCGCTTAGATGGAATGTGTGATGTGAATTTTAATATTGTATTTTCTATTTTTATTTTTTTAAATTTTAAATGATTCTTTGTCTTATTGTGAGCCGCCCAGAGTCCCAATGGGAGTGGGCGGCATACAAATTCTATTAAACTTGGAAACTTGGAAACTTAAGGGTGCTGGGGATGTTGGCTTATATTTCCAATTAATAAACTGCAGCCGAATAAGCCACCTGCTTCTTGAAGAAAAGCCATTCCACTCCCAAACACGTGATTGGAGAATTTCTTCCCATGACATATAATTCTGGCTAGAAGTTGATTAACCAACCGAAAGCATCTCATGGAGATTAAATCAAATTCAGGGAGGACACAACCCTCCATGGCTCCCCCAAACAACAGCATCACTTCCTAAGCACAAAAGGATCAACTGTCGGTAGATCCCAGCCAGACAATGGTGCCATGGGGCCCTGGTCTTCTGTTCCATCCAACAGAAAGCAAAAGGCTAATTCTTAAGCTTCTCAACAACCAAGTCCACCTTCAAACCATTCGTGCTTTGAGGTGAAGCGAGGGAGAAATGTGGAACGCCGGCAAGGCTCGGCTTGCCTCCAAAAGTTCAAATTAGTGAGCATATAAAACATTTGCCCTTTGTGACTCCAAAGGAACGCCATTTTTTTCCCCTCCCAAGTGAAATAACAGCCCCTGGATGACTGCTGAAGGGTACAAACCATGGCTCAAGCATCAGGTCAACCGATGTGAATTAGGGAATTGGTGTCATGTGAATGAAGATGCCATGATGAAGAAGAAGAGGCCCTTGCTGGCCTTTCTCTAGTCTCTAAACCAGTGTTTCTCAACCATGGCAACTTGAAGATGTCTGGATTTCAACTGGGGAATTCTGGGAGTTGAAGTCCGGACATCTTCAAGTTGCCACAGTTGAGAAACACTGCTCTAAACACTTTCAAGATGGGTGGACTTCAACTCCCAGAATTCCCTAGCCAGCCCAGATTAATTGTTCTCATGATCAGAAATTTCTCCTTAGTTCTAAGTTGCTTCTCCTCTTCTTGATCAGTTCCCACCCATTGCTTCTTGTCCTGCCCTCGGGTGCTTTGGAGAATAGCTTGACTCCCTCTTCTTTGGGGCAGCCCCTCAAGTATTGGAAGGCTGCTCTCCTGTCACCCCTGGTCCTTCTCTTCACTAGACTAGCCAGGCCCAGTTCCTGCAACCATTCATGGTATGTTTTAGCATTAAGTCCCCTAATCTTGGTTACAGATTAACAGAGTTGGAAAGGACCTTTAGGTCATCTAGTCCAGCTCCCCCCCATCCAAGCAGGAGACCCTACACCATCCCTGACAGATGGTAGGTCCAATCTCTTCTTGAAAGCTTCCATTGATGAAGCTCCCACAACTTCTGAAGGCAACTCTTGTTCCATCGGTTGATTGTTCTCACTGTCAGAAAGTTCCTCCTTATTTCCAGGTGGAATCTCTCCTTGGTCCATCTCCATCCATTGTTCCTTCTCTCTGGCCTTCAGGGGCTTTGGAGAACAGGTTGACCCCCTTCCCCCTCTGTGGCAGCCCCTCAAATATTGGAAGAGTGCTATCGTGTCTCCCCTGGTCCTTCTCTTCGCTACTAGACATACTTTCTACTCTCTACCTCTAGGTCAACAAACTCCCACTCCTCTTTTCGCTGCGCTTGGTTCCTTCTAAACAAAACAGCCATGCTGAGACCTTCTGGGCGGCTTTCCAAAGATGGGAAGAAGACAAAGGCTTGTGATGGACAACCTACAAGAAGCCTACAAGAAAGGAGCCGGGGACTCAGTGAAACCCCCCCAACCCAGTCCTGTCCTTGAGCGCCGCCTGGACAAGATGGTGCCCAAAGGTCAAGAGAATATCTGGCTGGGCCACCTCCGCAGCCCCACTCCCTCCCCCCTGGCCTGCCCCAAAGCTCTGGGGAGAGGAAAGAGACGGGGTGGGGGGAGCCCCGGCTGAGAAAAAGCAGTTCCCCTCCCGCTATCAGGAGATTGGTTTCAGGCAGAGCTCTTCCCTCCGCCAAGCCCACATCCTATCGGCGACGGGCGCTCTTACTTAACATTCATCACAGATTGAACTCTGTAACGTTATCAGTGCTGAGTGTGGCGCCATCTCAGGGGCCGGCCATTCTCGGCTCTCAGATAGGACCGATAAACCACTGATAGATTACAAAAGATTGTTTCACTTCAGGGGACACGATTACTAATACTAATAGTGCAAGGGAGAGAGAGAGAGAGAGAGAGAGAGAGAGAGAGAAGCGGAGGAGAAGGGAAGGGCGAGAAGCAAAGGGGGGGAATAATAAGCAAGAAAATAGCAGGCCAAGAGCGAGGAAGTGATTTCACGCTGCAGATAGGGCCCCGATAAGGCCCTGATAGATTTTTTAAGGGAGGGAGAGGGTCTAATAGAGCTATCGGAGGCTCCCCGGAACATCAGATGGATAGGAAGCAACTTTTAATGCGCGGGGTGGGGGTGGCGTGGGGGGTGCTGTGGATGCTGAGATTCAGGGAGGAAGCAGAAAAGCCAGAAAGAAAAGCGAGAAGAGGGATTCGCTCCGCAGTCCTTCCCCTTTGAGCCCATCCTTGCAAACCTCAAATTATTGATATTTCTGAGTTGTAAATGTGTTTTTATTTTCCATTTTCATTTTCGTACAGTCACATATATACTGTGCAGAACCGGGGCCATATAACATTAAACAATAAACACAGCCATTCCTCTTGTCAACAATACCCCCCAAAATAGAAACCCAATGTACCTCTTCGACCCTCCATACACCCTTTCTTTCGCCCCCCTCCAACTTTCCTTCTTCCCTCCATCATTCCCCTCTACCCTACTTCCCCTCCCCCTCTACCACTCCTCTCTCCCGATACACTCCCTCCCTTCCTTCTCACCCTCCCTCCAATCCTCTCTCCCACCCTCTCTACCCCTCTTTCTTCTATCCCTCTACTCCTCCCTTCGGTTTTAATTCTTGATATTTCTTTCTCCCCCAAGTCCAGGGGAAAAGATTGCATTCGGATTCAGCCACGTATCGCCAATGCCATCTGAAAGACCTGCCTCCGGGTATCTCAAAAGGGGGCTCTTCAAAATAACAGTTCCCCCCCCCATCCCTTCCCCTCTTCATCCTTCTACGCCGATTTTGCAAATGCCGTGGAAACGGATGGATCGGCGGATTTCTGGGGCGGCCGTGGGAAGCCAATGCTCAGCGCGCACAACTGGGGAGGAAAGGTTCAAGGAGTTGCAAAGCCCTAAAGATCCTCCGTGGGGTTTGCTGAAATTCTGGGCAGTGGGGAAATCGAATCCCCCCCCCTCGGTTCTATGGGCGTGGCTTGGTGGGGGTGTCATGTGACTGGGTGGGTGTGGCCAACTTTTTTTCCCCACTTTCAGCTATTTTTTTTGAAGCATTTTTTTCCGAACCAGCAGGGGTAAAAATAGATGCTTTAAAAATCTTTAAAAATAGCTTGTTGGAAGCTAATTTTTAAAGATTTTTAAAGCATTTTTTTTTACCTCTGCTGGTTCGCCTAAACCAGCAAGGGGGAAAACACTTTAAAAATCTTTAAAAATAGCTTCCAACAATTCTGTGGCTCAGATGTGAGCCGCACGATCCCCGGAAGCTTTTTTTTTTTTTTTTACTACTGGTTCGTAGAACCAAGGACAATGATCCCTGCTGGTTCGGGTGGATCAGGGCCGAACCGGGAGGATTTCACCCCTGCTTCTGGGTCGGAAGGGAATGGCACAGTTTGCAGAACCATCTGCTCAGGAAGGTCCCAAGCCAGGCCAAGGTGCCAAAAGGAGCCCAAACCTCTTCCTTTGATATCCTGCGTTGGGTCTCATGGACTAGCAGGAGACGAGAAAGCATCTCAGTGGGACGTTTCAGTTGCCCAGCGGCAACCGCTGAAGGAAAATAGGTTTGGTGAGGGAGAGAATGCTGGCTGGGGAATTCTGGGAGTTGAAGTCCAGACATCTTCAAGTTGACAAGGTTGAGAAACACTGATCTAGTGGCACCGACTCTCACAGAGATTATCTTTAGAGCCCCATAAGGAATAGAAAAGGTTTCTGTCTGCATCATGTTTCTGCTCCCCCACCTCCAAACAATGGGGGGAGGGGGCTTTTGTAAATGCAGGAGACGTTTAGCTTTTAAAAGCCCCGAACATGCGCATCCCATTGCTTTCGTGCTACCCAGGTGAAACTTCTATGAAGCAAAGAGAATTAGGAGGGGAAACACACACCCCAACATTTGTGCATTCCTCAAATAAACTATAAAAAGAAACTCCCGTCTACAATGAGGTTGTGAGCTTGCAACGCAAGACTCGGTACTCCGAATATATTCATCCTGTGGTCCTTTTTCTCCAGGTTTTACTCTCCGATCCCCAAAAACACGGCGGATCTTTTGTCCACATTAAGAGAGCTCCCCCCCCCTCTGCTTCCTTCCCCCCCCCCGGTGTGTGTGTGTGTGTGTGTGGTGTGCCTTGTTCCCAGAGTTGTTTTGACTTCATTTGCAAAGAGGGAGGAGGAGTGGGGGGGGGGGGGTGGAAGGAAAAAAAAAATAGTGTACAATTTTAATTTTAATGGTAACATTTTATCACCAGTTCCATGAATTATCAAGGCACCCGGGTTTGTGTGTTTTCTGTTCTTGGCATTTTGGTGGAGCGAGATAAGGGTAAAAAACAACAGAGCTGCTCAGAGAGTGAAAAAAAGAGAGAGAGAGAGAGATAGATAACAAAGATATCAACTCCTACACAAAACAGCCCTGGACTTATCTCTGCTTTTTATCGCAGTTCTTTTAAAATAAGAGCGGAGGGGAGTGGGGTTGGGGGGGGGGGGGGAGAAGGAACAGCCCGGCTGGAATGGGGCAGCGGCTTGGAAATGAACTTTATCCTGTTCCTTCTTTTAGTTTAGAAAATTTAGCGGGGAGAGCATCATCGCAGACGGGAGGGCCTGCTTGCAAAGGTCAGCCCTGGCTTAATACGTCCAGGCTTCACTTTGTTGTAAGATGAAATAAAACCTGAGACCCCTCAAAGGGATTATTTATGGCTTGCAGAGACCCCCGCAGCCCTCCTGGGTGGGGGAAGCCAGAGGTGGAGTTGCAGGTTGCCTTTAAAAAGCATCGTATGCCAGAGACTGGCTGAGAAGCCAAATAACAACAACAATGGTTATCTTTAGGGAAGGCCTTGGCCATCTTGACCACTGGAGGACAGGCAGACTTCAACTCCCAGAATCCCCCAGCCAGCCACTGGAAGTCCACCCAGTTTTCCAGATGGCCAATCCCTGCTCCAGAGAGACATTTCTGTATCGGTTGCAAATGGATTTTCTCTCCCATCTCCTTGAGGGGCTCTGGGACCCAAAGGATTGCTTTTTTTTCTCCCCAAAACAAGGGGTCTGCCAAGCCGCTCGTTCCCTCCTCAAAAATCAAAAGCCCCCAGAAGTTAAAACCTTCCAAGGAGAGAAGAAAGAGAAGAAAGGGGGGTAGGAAGGAGGGAGGGAAGGAGGGAGGGAAGCAAGGAGGGAAGGAAGGAGGGAAGGAAGGAGAGAAAGAGAGAAGAAAGGAGGGAAGGAAGGAGGGAAGGAAGGAGAGAAGGAGAGAAGAAAGGAGGGAAGGAAGGAGGGAATGTAGGAGAGAAGGAAGGGGGGAAGGAAAGAGGAAAGGAAGGGGGAAAGGAAGGAGAGAAGGAGAAAAGAAAGGAGGGAAGGAAGGAAGGAGGGATGGGGAAGGAGGGAGGGAAGGAAGGGGAGTAGGAGAGAAGAAACAAGGGAAGGAAGGAGGGAAGGAAGGAGAGAAGGAGAGAAGGAAGGAGGGAAGGAAGGAGGGAATGTAGGAGAGAAGGAAGGGGGGAAGGAAGGAGGAAAGGAATGGGGAAAGGAAGGAGAGAAGGAGAAAAGAAAGGAGGGAAGGAAGGAGGGAAGGAGAGAAGGAGGGAAGGAGGGAGGGAAGGAAGGGGAGTAGGAGAGAAGAAACGAGGGAAGGAAAGAGGGAGGGAGGGAAGAAGAAGTAGGACCGTTGTAAGATAAGATGGATCTATGGGATGTTAAAAAAGCAATCTTCAAGTATATTGTCAACAGTAGGGAAAAATTGTTATAAATACACATTATTAATAACAGTTATGAGATCATGTAATTGTGAATGTATATATGAAATTGATAAAATTAAAATAATTAAAAATTTAAAAAAGAAAAAAAAAGTTAAAACCTTCCCTATTTCTCATAGGAAGGGAGACACGCTGGGTGCCTTATCCCTTAATCCGTGCTCAGCAATGGATATTCAGAGCTCCAGGGCTCTCTAGGCAAGCTCAGAGGTACCTTTGCCTCCCCGAGGGGCTGCAAGCATTGAAAATGGAAGTCTGGAGACCTTCGCCAAGCAGCTAAGACCTGCCCATCTCAGGGGGGGGGGGTTTCTAAAATGGCAGGGGAGAGGGAAAGAGAGGGGAGGCTTGGAAGTGGCCGGGATTAGGCGCACCTTCACCCTCTAACATTGCATATTGGAGAGAACCTATGGGGTTTGGGGGGGGGGGGTTTGAAAAAAAACCCTCTAACTCTGCCTCTAAAGACCAATTCCAATGCATTAGTAAAGCACCAAAGCTGAGTGAGGTTTCTCCTACAGCAGTGTTTCTCAACCTTGGCAACTTGAAGATGTCCGGACTTCAACTCCCAGAATTCCCCAGCCAGCATTCGCATTCGCTGGCTGGGGAATTCTGGGAGTTGAAGTCCGGACATCTTCAAGTTGCCAAGGTTGAGAAACACTGGTTTAAAGACACTCAACCCTCCTTCTTTTAGGAATAAGATTTCTGTTTGAAGGTATGCGGTACAAGGATAACAATGAACATAAGCATACCTGATAGTTGATTGGTGGAATTATGTATAATGGAAAATAGTGATATATAAATATTTAGCAGTTAGACTTATATACCGCTTCATAGGGCTTTCAGCCCTCTCTAAGTGGTTTACAGAGTCAGCATATTGCCCCCAACAACAATCCGGGTCCTCATTTCACCCACCTCGGAAGGATGGAAGGCTGAGTCAACCTTGAGCCGGTGAGATTTGAACCACCGAACTGCAGATAACAGTCAGCTGAAGTGGCTGCAGTACAGCACTCTAACCACTGTGCCACCTCGGCTCTTTATATAATATATAAATATAAATGGTTGGTAAAAGAAGGGGGGGAAAAAAGAAATCCTTTCCCCCCCCCCTTCCACATGGGGATAATATAAAGATATACTGTTATTAAATAGATAATCAAGAATGTAAGGGAACTATGATTTATTGGGGGAAAAAATAATATTAATCGTAATTGAACGTATACTGTACAATGAAAGTAAGGTATTTAGTTATACTAGATGAAAAATCTGTGATGGTAAATGTTATTTGAGAATATGGATGTTGAAAAACACCTATAACCAAACGACATGTTGTATGTAATGATGCTTTTTTAGTGTGTGTGTATATATTTTTTATTTTTTTCCTGTTTTTTATTGTTTATATGTATTGTTTGTGTAATAAAAATAAAAATTTATCAAAAAAAAACCCAAAACCTTCCTTCCTTTGAGGAGGAAGGAAGGAAACTCCCAAGCAAGAGTCGGGGAGCCCTACCAAATTATCCAATCTGGAATGCCAAGTCTGTGGGTTTATGGGGAGACGGGTCTCCCTGAGTGGCTAGTCGGCATTTGAGTTTTGATTCCTGTCTGTGTCTCCATCATCACCGGCCAAGGATACTTCTGGGTGGAGGGGAAATGAGTGCCAGGCCAGATTTGGGCAGGTTATCCAGCGTATCCCACCAGGTAACAGAATAGCTGGATTGGAAGGGGGCCTTGGAGGTCTTCTAGTCCAACTGCCTGCTCAAGCAGGAGGCCCTATGCCATTTCAGACGACGTTTGGAGAAAGGAAGCCCGCATGGATCCATATAGCAATAGCAATAGCAGTAGACTTATATACCGCTTCATAGGCCTTTCAGGCCTCTCTAAGCGGTTTACAGAGAGTCAGCATATTGCCCCCAACAATCTGGGTCCTCATTTTACCCACCTCGGAAGGATGGAAGGCTGAGTCAACCCTGAGCCGGTGAGATTTGAACCGCTGACCTGCTGATCTAGCAGTAGCCTGCAGTGCTGCATTTAACCACTGCGCCACCTTGGCTCTTGGATCCATCTCCTGGATGGGCCCTTTACTAGAAGATCTGGAAGAGCCACAGGGAAGGAAGTGGGGTTCCCTTTGTCTTCCGTGAGTTGACTACCAGTATCCAACCACAAGAGCCAACCGGCGCTACATTTGTCCACTTAATGCTGCGAAACTGTGAATCTCTGAGACGCAATCCCTGCATTGCTAAACACCACCCCCCAAACACACCCACAGACCCAGACCCACAGGCACAACCCCCCCCCCCAGCAGAAGGGCACCCCATGTTCTCTCCCCCTCTCTCTTCGGAGGGTTTGCAAAATCTTCCCAGTGTCCGGCTGGGCTACATGCGTGGCTGCATGCGCAGAGCCACAAAAGAGCCAGGCCTGGCGCTGGTGGGAATGTGGGGCAGAGCACAAGAGGAGGGAGGGGGGGGGGCAGGCAGGCAGGCAGGGAGAGCCGAGGAAGGGACTCAAGGCTCGTCCTCCCCTTCCCCTCCCTCTCCGTCCCTACCTTCTTTTTGAAAAACATAATTTATCTGTGTATTATCAAGAAATCCAGACACTTTAATCAGTGAGCTATGAAGTCAGTATTTCCATTCTTATCTCGTGGAGGAGTGGAAATGGAGGAGATCGGCAGCTCCCAGCCGGCCCGCTGGTGGGGAATGTTAATGGGGGAAGGGGCTGAGCGATTGGCTACTGAGAGCCGCTAATCTCCCCCATTATCAAAGCCTTATCAATGCACCCATCAGTGGTGCGGTAATGGGCAGTTCAACTTTCCGCATTATCATATCCGCTGAAACCGGCACGAGAGGGAGAGGGAGAAGAGAGGGGCCTCGGCTGGGGAGAACGCCAGGGGCTCCTTCGAGCTGTCCAAGGCAGACAGACAGAGGGAAGGGGAGGGAGGGAGGGAGGGAAAGAGGGGAGAAGGGGACCAGGGCCAGGGGGGCTGCGCCGGAAGGAGAGCCCGATGACTCAAGGCAGACGCCAGGCCAAGCAAAGGGACAGGTTCGCATGGACGCTCCTGGCTGGATGTCTCTGTGGGCTGGGCCACTTCCTTTTCCTGCATGGCCCCAAAGCCCGAGGTCTGTTTTCTTTGGAGCGCCGGGTGGTTGGTGAAGACAGGAGAGAAATCCCTGACCAACTGGCTGCCTCTTTCAGGGGATCCAATGAGGGCCACAAACCGTTGCTGGCCCATGGAACCGGGCTCCCTCCAGAGACCCCCTTGCTCTTTTTTCTCCCTAGGAATCTCCCCCACTAGGCAGACGCGCTTCCTTGCTGTGGTCAACTGTTATTTAACCACGGTGGATCTCAAAGGCCATGCTGGTTGAGAAGCCTGCAAGCTGAACTTCTCCAGAACTTCACGGGTGGAAAGCAGACTTGGGGTATCTCTCCCACCCTCCACCCCCACAACTCCTGGAGGTCCCATATAAGGCAAGGGACCCATTCAGTCCTCCCAACATCTAAAGCAGGCTGAGAAAGATCTTGCTCGGATCTTTCAGATCTGGAGATCGACGAAGTCAAGATAATGGCTGCAACTGTTCCCTCTGGAGCGGATCTGCTCCCTTTTTGTGTGCAACGCACAACTCTCACTGCACGGTTGTGGCCGCCCCCTTGTCTTTCTGGACTCCTCCCGTCCCTGCAAGCACCCCTGGCTATGCATCTGAAACACACACACACACACACACACACACACACACCGAGGCTAATTTAAGATAGGCAAAAGTGATTGAATCCCATCTTGCAACATGCCTTCTTCTCCCGCCTTTGCACATTGGGGAGATTTCAGCCAGTGAAACTCCCTTCCCAGGCAGAGCCCTGGGTGAGAAGGCAGGGAAAGGACCAACGGCATCTCCGGAGCCCACTCCATCTTCCTCTGTTGACAGCAGTGACCCAAGTCTCCAGGGCAGACTCACGCCGGTGACGCCTTCACCAGCCCAGGCTGACCTCACAGTGCTGGGACACTGTGGAACGACCGTTCCTTCCTCCCTCCCTCGCCTCCTCTTGCTTGGACACAGGAGAGACACCTCCCTCTCCTCTCCACCGCCCCCCAGCTGAGCAAGGTGCTGCCTGTGGGCACAATTCCTTCGTCCCACCATCTTTTCCCCAGAGGGATCTCCAGGAGAGCCTCTACAACAGAGAAGGCGGGGAGAAAGCCAGCACAAGCACCACAACCAAGGGGGCCACACAAAGGAACAGCATTATGAACAAGTGGCAAGCACACCGAGAAACCGGATGGTGGTGGTGGTGGTCCTGTGGGGGTCATCTAGACATTTTTCCTATCCCTCTTTAGCAGGGAGGTCTCCGAGGGCATTTCCCTACAGAAAGAGTTGTTTTGCAACACACCGATTCGCTGCTGCAGTCAAACCGGGATATTTCTCGGGAAGAAACTATGGTTTCAAAGGAATCAACGGAGAAGAGACCCTGGATAAGGTGGCACTAACATGGAGACACGGGAGTTTGCAGGTGGGTTGGGGTCTGCACCCCCCACCCTTGAACATTTTTGCCCATAGGGAGAAACCGCCTGCTACATCAAGTCAACCTTGGCCTGCAGAAACATGGAGAACTTTCGTAGCTTCCCAGCCAACAGATCAGACTCTTTAACGAGAGAGGCTGAAGGAGGCCCTCAGATGACTGAAACCAGATCAATCTTTGGGGAGATGGAGAAAATACACACCATTCTGCCCTTAAGCAGCCCCTTCCTCTGAATTTCCTAGCTCCTGCTTTACTGAAGAACACGAAGAAGTTGGTTTATACCAAGTCCGACTAGCTGCCTCCTTCCAATATTCGGCTGGGCTGAAGAGCAGCAACAGGTCCAAATTTCCCAGGGCTCTTCGGCTACACCCCTAATTGCGACACCTTCCTTTCCACACCACACTGACTCCTAAAACCCCCGAGGCTGGCTGCTAATCCTTATTGCCTGTGAAAGGGCATTCATTCCAGCCACCTAATTCTGCAGCCGTAACTGGCTTTCGGGTCCCGCCGATAGTTCTAGCCTAGCTAACCACTCCTCTGCTCCCCAAGTCCAAAAACATGTTCGCACACTCGGATAAGCCAGAGGCCTTCAACATTTTTGGAGCTCCAGGTTCAGATTTGGCTTTCGAGCTGGCTACGCCCCCCCTCCCCTCCCAAAAAAGCCAACAGGGCAAGAAGAAGCTTATTTTGACCTGTTTCTCATTGCATTCAGATGCAAGTAAGACTATTTTATATAATGCTGGCGGGCTCTGGGGCGGATTGGTGAGGTGCATGCAGCCTTTCTCAGCTTCATGCCAACATTCTGGGTTGATTTCTAAACGAAGGTTTGTTTAACTGTAATTAAATGACTCTCCAGTAACTAGCTGGATTCATACAAGACACAGAGCTTGATAGAAACCCACCCTCTTGTATGACACAACGGGAGGCAGCGTATCCAGCCTCACAAAAGGGATGCTTTGGGCGATGCACACCAACGCCTGGCTTTGGCTAATTTCCAGACCCGGGAAGGGGCGGGGGGAGAAAATGTGCTGGCTTTCAGAATAAGCACTCATCAGGGCAATAGGCGGAGAGAGATGATTAACAAACGAGAGAAAAGGCATTTCCTTCTCTGCTGGCAAATCAGGGATGTCACCAAAACTCGTTGATGTGAGAAGGGAGGAGATAACAGATATTTTGGAGAGGAGAGAGGGAGGAGGAATTATCTGGAATGACTCAGAAACATTCATTCCTTAACCCTATTCCAGCCAAGGTCAATCGCTGCATTCCTATCTCCTTTTCATCCTTTCCCCAAAACACACAGTTGCTACAGAACAATGAAAGAGTCAACTTCGCCTTTATTCCCTTTTCTCCTCCAAATGGCCAGTCTGGACAATAGCTGGGTTTCTGTCCAGCCTGGGAATGTTTGCCACACCAATGCAGAAAGGATCAATCCCAAGTCCTGGCACAATGGCTGGACTCAGGTGTGGTGGAAAGCCATAGCATGGTTGGTCTGGTTCCATGTGTTGTGGGAAGCCGGCCGTTCTGGCCCGTTCAACAACTATTGTTTACAACAGATTGTGGCTTAGTGGCTGTGTGAATCAAGAGTCTTATGGGAAGGTCTTTCTGAGATGTTGCAAGAAGAGCAACATCAGGTTATTCAGGTCAATGGCTGATCAGCCCAGCTCTGGTCAACAGGAGGCAACTGGAGGTTCACCAACATGGATGGGGAGATCCTGACCTCTTTCCCGGAGGTCTTTCATGTCCACTGTGGCTGGTATTCCGGGAGGAAATACGGCCACTTAAGAGTAGAAACCACAGGGACACGATCCAACAGGCCCTTCAAAAGAAACCACCACCGCTTCTGAAGTTCTTCCTTTGCTCCATCCTGAATTTCTGCACATCCAACAGGAATGGACAACCCCGATTTGTAGCTTTATGAATCAGAGGGAAAGATTTCCAGATCATGCATGATTTCAAGTCATGGGACTTTAGCTTCTTTAAAGGGGAGATATTTTAATGTCCTAAACTTTTAGTTATATTATCTTCCCCTTGCCTTCATGGCCTCCATTGGGAAGAGACGGGGCTGGAGGCAGGATCTTTTCAAGACGCTTCCCAGCATTATGGGGGATGTTGGGCTCAAGAGAGGAAGCCCGAAATTGAAATTGCGCAGGACCAGCAACCTAAGGCTATTGGGGGGGGGGGGGGGCTTCCACTGCTCAGAGAGGAGACAGTTCTCTGGGACCCAAATCAAGGCACTGGTCCACAGCCATGCCACCATTCCAGAGACAACGGAAGGGTCGTTTGTCCCTCAAGATGAGCCCTGTTGAGAGCATCTTCCAAAGATAAGACCCAGGGGTTGGAACTGCTTGTCACCAGGACCGCAGCTCAGTGTAGGGAGTGGGGGCTTAAAAACCCATGCACTGGCCTAGGCCTTGAGTGCTCAGCCTTATTGTTTCCGTAATCACTACTACAGATGTTTTAATACATCAAACTAAACTACCAGCTTAATAATAAAGTTCAGTTGGCCTTCAGTTGGAAAGCAGTTGTGTCTGCTTTCCCCAAACCCTGAAAACCAAGTTACTCCAGAGAGCTTCTGGGTGAAAGCAAAGGAGGGCCAGTTCAATAATTTTAATGCTGTTTATGGCTTCAGTATTTCACCTATTCTACCTCCTACCCTGAATGTCTTGTTTAGACTTATTCGTCCTTTCCTGATCTTGTGATGTGATGTGATGTGTGTGTGTGTGTGTGTGTGTGTGTGTGTGTTTTTAAGCTTTCAGCTGCCCACATTCATTTTGGAATTGGTTAGCCTTAGAAATTTGTTTTATAAATAAATAAACACTCTTTACTTGCAATTCCTGCACCTCTGAGGTCGTGGTGATTATATGGGAGGGAGGGAGGACGGGAGGAAAGAAAGAAGGAAGATCAGAAAAAGAGAAGGAGGGAGGGAGGAAGAAAGAATGACGGAAATAAGGAAGATCAGAAAAAAGGAAGGAGGGAGGGAGGATGGGAGGAAAGAAAGAAGGAAAGAAGATCAGAAAAGGGGAAGGAGGGAGGGTGGAAGGAAGAAAGAAGGAAATAAGGAGGATCAGAAAAAAGGAAGGAGGGAGGGAGGATGGGAGGAAAGAAAGAAGGAAAGAAGATCAGAAAAAGGGAAGGAGGGAGGGAGGAAGGAAGAAAGAAGGAAAGAAGGAAGATCAGAAAAAAGGAAGGAGGGAGGGAGGAAGGAAGGAAGAAAGAAGGAAAGAAGATCAGAAAAAGGGAGGGAGGAAATGTTCTAAAACAATATAAAATGAAACATAAATTTATAAGGGGTGCTACTCCCCGACCGAAGGGTGACTAGCCCTACCTATGGCTGAATCTTTTATTCACTGATAATATCCATCACTCACTTTGAATTCAGGAATCTGTTGTTCTGCCTTCCAAGCAGGAAATACAATGCTCTTTATTCACTCCTCCACATAAAAGATGCATTTTCAACCAGCCTTTCAAACAACCGCCTGGTCACCCAGCCCCCCCACCTCCTTCCAAGAGACCCCCCTCCCTGCCACCTTCTTGCCTTAAGAACGACCCACAAAGCAAAACATTTACACGGGGCGAGTCAGAAATCACACACGGGCATTAATTAATTAATCGGACCCTCCGATGCGGCTCCTTATGAGCCATTTCTGATACGGTTGCTGGAATGAAGCTTGTTGGAGCTTTAGTCTCCAGCATCCTGTACGCATGGAAAACTCGCAGGCAGAGTTGTGGCCATCTGTGACTCAGGAAAATGTGGTGGCGAGCTAAACTTTGCAACACAGCCACACGCTGTGTGAACGAGCTGAAAAAGTTCATCTACACAGCGTTCTTTGCCAACCAGAAAATGGAGAACGAGATCAGCCGTGATGGGCAGGCACACTGCTTCTCATGTGGCAATCACAGACTAGTACGAATAGTGCGCACACACACACACACACACAGATTCAAATCCAACTTTGCAGCCTGTAGTTATTGCTTTGCGACACGCTTCCGGCATGGGTCAGAAAGGACATGAAAACACAGGGTAAACATCTGGATTTAAACTTCAGTTGCAAGCTAGCAATAGCAATAGCAGTTATATACCGCTTCATAGGGCTTTCAGCCCTCTCTAAGCGGTTTACAGAGTCAGCATTTCGCCCCCAACAACAATCCAGGTCCTCATTTCACCCACCTCGGAAGGATGGAAGGCTGAGTCAACCCTGAGCCGGTGAGATTTGAACAGCCGAACCGCAGAACTAGCAGTCAGCTGAAGTAGCCTGCAGTGCTGCATTTAACCACTGCGCCACCTCGGCTCTTGAAACGTCCGGTAGAGATGCCCAAACTTCCCTGTCCTTTTATTTTGATACACACTGAGATTTGCAAAGAGACCCTGACTGGCACCAGAAAAAGCACGAGACACCACGGGGAGAAGCAAAAATCCAATTTCCTTTTGCCTCTCCCTACAAAAACCTTCCTCCTGGATCGATTCCTGTGATGTGTCAAACTGGGACCCGGGCTGGGAAGAGCCAGCCTGGCCCCCCAATACCCACAGCAGCCTCATCCTTAAAGGCGCTCTGGGTTAGCCAAGGCCCGGCCAGTCCCACCAGAAGATCCCAGATAACCATCAGGTTTCTGTTTGGGTACGACCAGTGCGTTTCCCCTAAGCCTTGACACCTCGCCTGGGCAGATTGCCTCCCGGCCCAAAGGATTACTTCGCTCCCTAGGTGGCCGGTGAGTCAGAGGCAGGGGAAGGGAGGATTCTCACCAACTGAAACTCTCTCCAGAAGTGCATCTTGCAGATGTGTGGCATGCAACTCCTCTGTTGGTGGAGAACAAATGGGACGGCCGGGTCCAGGCCGAGCAGGGTTTAGAACAGGTGCAACGCCGGCTTACCGCCATTCATTTAGCGACTGTTCGAAGTTACAACACATCACTGAAGAAAGGGGTTTGTGACCGTTGCATCCCTGCGAGCACGTGACCAAAATTCGCCTGCTTGGCAACCGGTTCATATCTATGACGGTTTTGAAACCTTATGACCAGCGCAGTCAACGTGGAAGCATGCAACAATCCATGCAGTGATTCGCTGAACAACCGTGGCTGGAAACATCGCAACGTTACCTTAACTGTCTTCCTTAGCAACAGAAATATTGGGCTCAATGGCGGTCGTAAGTCGAGGATGACTTGTACCCTTGCTGCTTGTAACCCGCCAAGCGCAGTTTCTCACCCGCTCACTCTTTTTTTTTATGTTCCTTTATTTTCCATTTTCATAGCATATAATCACATGTATACTATTACATAGTCAATATCATGTTGTATTATTAAGTAATTACATCAATTCATCTTACCATCAACTACCAAAGGGGAAAAAAAACCAGTTATTGGCTCTTCTGCTTTCCATACACCATATTTATACCTTATCCGACACTTTCTTCCCCCTCTCTCCTCCTCCTTTCTACATCCTGTCTTCCCTCCATCCTTTTCTACTCTACTTCCCCTTCCTTTCTCCTTCTCCTCTCTCCCCTTACCACTCCTCCTTATACACCTCATCTTTCCCCTTCACGCTCTCTCCTATCCCTCTCTTCCTATCTTTCTTCTCTCCTCTGCTTCCCACTCTTCTACATCCTGTCTTCCCTCCATCCTTTTCTACTCTACTTCCCCTTCCTTTCTCCTTCTCCTCTCTCCCCTTACCACTCCTCCTTATACACCTCATCTTCCCCCTTCACCCTCTCTCCTATCCCTCTCTTCCTATCTTTCTTCTCTCCTCTGCTTCCCACTCTTCTACATCCTGTCTTCCCTCCATCATTTTCTACTCTACTTCCCCTTCCTTTCTCCTTCTTCTCTCTCCCCTTACCACTCCTCCTTATACTCCTCATCTTCCCCCTTCACTCTCTCTCCTGTCCCTCTCTTCCTATCTTTCTTCTCTCCTCTGCTTCACCCGCTCACTCTTGAAAACCAAGCTGCTGCCCCCAGCCAGCCTGAAAGGGTACCAAGGCCGCCCACCCAAATTTGAGAAGCGAAAGTGGGGACCAGAGACACCTGAACAGAGTCCCCCCCGAGGGGAAGGATTTCCGTGGAAGGAAGCCTCATGTGAGTAGCCGAACCCAGCCAAATAACAAAACATGCAAGAGTTTATCCATGCAATCAGGTCAGTCACGGTGACCTGGGTGGTTGTGTCTTTCCACATTTTCTAAGGCACTTATATCGCCAATTTGGCTTAAGCCAGATCCTCTCTCTCTCTATCGTTGCCTCTCCAAACCACGCAGCCCTAATTGTAAGCGTTCTGTTGTTGCCCCATCTGGAAGCAGTAGCCACACCTGAACTCTCGAGGCATCTCTGGTGTTAGGAAACTGTCCATTGGCAGAGCTCCTTATCGCTCTGCAGGACAGGTTCTGCGTCCGGCCAGGTCAGTAGCAGCAGGCTGGCTCTGCCAACAGCTCCCACTTCATTCCAGGCTAAGGGCCACAAAGAAAAGCCAGGGACATCTTGGTCGGAGCACCGCAGGAGAGGCTGAAGACTTTCACCCTGAAACACCCCATGTGCTCTCTTCGGGGTTTCATTGATTGCTGGCAGAAAAAAAGAAGGCACCGGGGGGGGGGGGGTTCCTTCCCAGGGTGGTGGAAGAAAGCGATGGAATTAATAGCAATAGCAATAGCAGTTAGACTTATATGCCGCTTCATAGGGCTTCCAGCCCTCTCTAAGCGGTTTACAGAGTCAGCATATCGCCCCCAACAACAATCCAGGTCCTCATTTCACCCACCTCGGAAGGATGGAAGGCTGAGTCAACCTTGAGCCGGTGAGATTTGAACCGCCGAACTGCAGATAAGAGTCAGCTGAAGTGACCTGCAGTACTGCACTCTAACCACTGCGCCACCTCGGCTCTTATATACCGCTTCATAGGGCTTTCAGCCCTCTCTAAGCGGTTTACAGAGTCAGCATATCACCCCCAACAACAATCCGGGTCCTCATTTTACCCACCTCAGAAGGATGGAAGGATGAGTCAACCCTTGAGCCGGTGAGATTTGAACCGCCGAACTGCAGCTAGCAGTCGGCTGAAGTGGCCTGCAGTACTGCACTCTAACCACTGCGCCACCTCGCCTACCTCCCGGTTTTTGGAGAGCCACAACAGGGAAGGACTCCCTGGTCTCATGTGTCTGGATTGTTGGGACCAGAAGACTGAAAAAAAGAGCTGGAGAAACCTCCTAAATCTGAGGAGGCTGAAGATGGGAAGATATCACCAATGATGGCAACGTTCAGCCATCCACCTCTTCTCGTGGTCTTTTGTCTTTTGCCCACTGCACGAGACGGGATTGGAGGATCCCTCCCAACTCTACAAGTATTTGATCCTACCTGCAAAGGTAGCCACCTTCCTCAACATGCATCAGCCGTGGCCCTTCCCCATGGCTGCCACCTGGGGTTGTGGCCTCCCAAGGAGAGCCTTCTCTGTGGCTGCTCCGACCCTCTGGAACGAACTCCCCGTGGAGATTCGAACCCTCACCACCCTCCAGGCCTTCCGCAAAGCCATTAAAACCTGGCTGTTCCGACAGGCCTGGGGCTAAAGAGCTGTTGCCCCCGTCTCGAATGGTATGACTGTTGGGTGTTTTTAAATTATGTATTGTTATGTTTCGTCTTTTATTTTTTGTCTGTACCTCCACTTCCCTGATTTGAATTGTGAGCCGCCCTGAGTCCCCTTCGGGGGAAAAGGGCAGCATATAAATATAATATAATAAAATAAAATAAAATAAAATCAATCAAACCAAACAGTAGAAAACAGCCGTATTAAGTTGTATTAATACAGCCGAGGTGGCGCAGTGGTTAAATGCAGCACTGCAGGCTACTGCTAGATCAGCAGTTCAGCGGTTCAAATCTCACCGGCTCAGGGTTGACTCAGCCTTCCATCCTTCCGAGGTGGGTAAAATGAAGACCCGGATTGTTGTTGGGGGCGATATGCTGACTCTGTAAACCGCTTAGAGAGGGCTGAAAGCCCTAGGAAGCGGCATATAAGTCTACTGCTATTGCTATTGCTATTCGCCTGAACGCCTCGCAGCCAGGAAGTGACCTCATTCTGACCAAGATAAAAGGCAGCTCCTCCGGCTCATGAGACATAAAGGACAGGTATTCCAGGAGAGAGAGGGATCTAGAATGTTCTTCCGGCTCTGTAATAGTTTTCTTCTTGTGATGGGTGTGTACGGCTCACACAGTCCTCTTGAGAAATCCCTGACGCTGAGAAGTTGGAGGAGATGAAGGGAGAAACCAGTGGCAAGGAGGATGGGCTCAGATATGAAGACAATAGGGGCACCGTGGGAAGACCTGGGGGTCAAGGTTGAAGACAAATCTCCCTAAGACAGTGGTTCCCAAACTTGGCAACTTTAAGACTTGTGGACTTCAACTCCCAGAATTCTCCAGCCAGCAGAGCTTTTGATTTGAGCAGAGCTGGCTGGAGAATTCTGGGAGTTGAAGTCCACAAGTCTTAAAGTTGCCAAGTTTGAGAACCATTGCCCTAAAACAACCACATAGTGACATCTATCTATCTATCTATCTATCTATCTATCTATCTATCTATCTATCTATCTATCATCTATCTATCTATCTATCTACCTACCTTCCTATCTATCATCTATCTATCTATCATCTATCTATCTATCTATCTATCTATCTATCTATCTATCTATCTATCTATCTATCTATCTATCTAATCTATCTATCATCTATCTATCTATCTATTCTATCTAATCTATCTAATCTATCTATCATCTATCTATCTATCTATCTATTCTATCTATCATCTATCTATCTATCTATCATCTATCTATCTATCTATTCTATCTATCATCTATCTATCTATTCTATCTATCTATCTATCTATCTATCTATCTATCTATCTATCTATCTATCTATCTATCTATCATCTATCTATCATCTATCTATCTATCTATCTATCTATCTATCTATCTATCTATCTATCTACCTACCTACCTACCTACCTACCTACCTACCTACCTACCTACCTACCTACCTATCCATCCACGTATACAATTTGTGCCTCTGCCTACACACCCATGTGCGTAAGGGGAGTCAACCTCTTGTGACTACCTACCCACAACCAAGGGCTCCAGCCCAGACACAGGGTTTTATCGTTTTATCTGCCTTGTGGGAGAATCGGAATGAAACATTCCTTGCCATCCACAGGCAGAGAAAAATAATGCAAAAATAAGGAGGCCAACCCCCTTTTTCAACATTCACACACATTTAATAAGCCTCCTTCCATTTAGGGAATAAGGCCTCCAGGCAGAAAGGGCTGCTGGTTTTCTATTGAAACAGCATTTATAAAACCCCAAGAAACCAGAACATCTACCAGTGGCTTCTTTCCATCCGCAGTTGCAATCCAGTCTACCTGCTCGTTTTGTTCCACGTTAGGGACAAGGTCTTGTCAGATCCCACAGATAAGATCTTAGGAAGCCTCTCCCAGGTCAGGCAAGGAGATCGGCAGATTCCCAAGGCCTCCAATCCTCATCCCTTCCAAATTTGCTGGGTGAGGAATTTCCACCAGCGGAATTCTATTTTGCTCCCTGGGCTCAGCCACTTCAGAGACCTTTCTCCAGATTGCCACCCTGAAAATCCACCAGAGAAAGGAGGACAGCGACAGGAGGAGGAAGATGAAGGAGGGAAAAGAAGAAAGGGGAAAGGAGAGCAAGCAAGGGAGGGCAAGCAAGAGTGGGAGAGAGGACGAGAAGGAGAAGAAGAGAGGAGGAATGGGGGAGAAGGAGGGGAAGAAGAAAAGAGGAAGGAAGAAGGCAGAGAAGGGATGTTGGGAAGAAGGAAGGAGTAGGATTGTTGCAAAATAAGACGGAGATGCAGGGTGGCATGAAAGTGATTCCAATCGTGTCTTTTATATTCTTAAGCAGATTGTGATAAATGCTAGAAGTCAACAGATAAATGTGAATAGTATTTACAAGAATGTATATTTGTTAATGTATATGGAAAGAAAAAATCTTTTTTTTAAAAAAAGAAAAGAAAGACAATTTTCCAGAACAAGCGTATTCCTGAGCCCCAATCCTGCAAAATCGCCAAGAAAAATTGCCCCCCTTTTAAAGCTGTGGTTTGGGCAGCCCAGCACCAGCCTCAACCCAGGGAGGGATGGGGGGGGAGCCGATCCTTCCTGCGCTCTCATCTGTGGGGTATCCCCACAGTCTCTGCAGGAGCCTTGCAAGATGCAGACTGCTGACGAAATTTTTGCCCAAGGAAGCTGTGAAGTCAGCACTCCGTGCAGGAAAAACAGCTGGCTCCACAAAGCCGGAGCAGCCACCCCCACCCGCCCAACGAACCATGTATTAATTAGCACCTCATTACTGCCATCAATACTATGGGCAAAATCCACACTTTTCAGACATCAATTCCAGCAAGAGATACAGGAAAAACCATCCCTCTGTGTGTTTGTCGGGTGTGTGTGTGTGTGTGTGTGTGCAACTTGCTTAAAGACAAGTTCAGTTTCTCCACATCCTCGGACCCCACTTGCTTGACAACCCCCCCCCCCCCAAAAAAAGGATGCCAGCTATTTGCACTACTATATTTTTCGGAGTATAAGAAGCACCTTCCCCCCCCCCCCAAAAAAAGAGGGTGAAAATCTGGGTGCGTTTTATACACTGAATACAGCATTTTTGGCCTCCCGAAAACCCTGCCCCCTTTGCAAGAGGGTTTGGGAGTCTGCAAAGTGCTCCTGGGGGCTGGGGAGGGTAAAAAAACGGGATGTTTTTTGCTCGTTTTTGCCCCCCCCAGCCCCCAGGATCACTTTGCAGGCCTCTCAAACTCTCTGCATGCCCCGTTTTTCACAAAAAAATACCTCGAAGCATGCAGAGGGTTTAGGAGGCCTGCAGAGTGCAAAAACTATTTTTTTAAAAAAATGTTCCTCTTCAAAATCTTGGTACGTCTTATACTCCGGTGCGTCTTATAGTCCGAAAAAAATACGGTAGTTTTATTTGCCACGCCACAAATAACCCGCTGCGTTCAGCAAAGTGAGCCACAAAGGGGACACAAACATGACAACACAAAAAACCCTCTCAGCTTCCCATGGCTGGCCAGGAACCAAAACAGAAAGGAAGGGTTGTAAGCTAAAAACAGATGCCGGCTTGGCGATTGCAAAAAAGGGAAGACGAAGAAGGGAGCTCTAGTTGAAGCCGTTTCAGGGCACGGCGGCTGAGGGTGACCAAGGGTGCAAACAAGGTTTTAGGGTGGGAGTCAGCTCAGCCCTGGGACATACATGGGCGGCCTTAGAATGGGATGTCCTAAGCATGGACAGAGTATATTCCCAGGGCCATAAAAGCAAGGACTGTGTGCCACCCCGTATTAGAACCAATTCTGATGTCAACATTCGTAGCCTTGATAGACTTGGGGAAATGCATATATATTTGGGTGTGCCTGTCCATCGCCTCCTTTTGAGTTCCTCTTAGTTTCTTTGAACATTAAAGAAAAAGACAGGGGAGCATCATTGGAGGATTATAAGCACACTAATAATATGGCTTAAAATAGTCATTTCGCAGTAAAGTCTTTGGAATACATTAGTTCATAGGGTGTGCGACTCATTGATTCTAATCCAGAGGCCTTCAAACTTGGCAACTTTTAAGACTTGTGCACTTCAACTCCCAGAATTGAAGTCTGAAATTGAAATTCTGGGACTTGAAGGCCACAAGTCTTAAAAGTTGCCAAGTTTGAAGACCTCTGCTCTAATCTAAGGCTCCCCCAATTTGGCAACTATAAGGCTCCTGGACCAACTCCAGATGGCAGCAATCCTGCTCTTCCCAACCCCCCAAAAAATGCCAAGGTGGCAAATTGCCATGGCAAAACTACAGAGGGTGGGAGCTTAAAAATCAAAAGCTCTGCTGGCTGAGGAATTCTGGGAGTTGAAGTCCACAAGTCTTAAAGGTTGCTAAGTTTGGAGACCCAGAAATAACATTCCAGGTGTTATTTCCATATTTCACGGATCGAAGCCAAGAGCATGCATGGATCAGAAGTTCGATGTGCTTGCATGTCTGTACCGCCATGCTTGGCCCATGGAAACGGCCTGGTTAAGTCCAAAGCCAAGAGCTGCTCTGGAGCGCTTCCCAGAAATTTTGCTAACCTAAGGAAAGTGTGCAAACAGGAGATATTCTGGATGGCAAATATGGGCTAAAAGTTTCTCAGGCCACCACTGACGCAGTGCCAGGCCAAGAGGCACTTTGCCCCTCTCTTGCTGGGGCACTGGCCTTTTCACACAAGTCCAGGAGGAGCTCCGCCCCCCCCCCCCGGCCACAAAGGAAAACCAGACCTGAGTTCAAATCAAGCCAGAGAGAGAGCGTTTGTGCTGGTCCAGAAGGAGCCAGGCCCAAATCTCTGGTAGCCCATCCGGCTGGCTGGAGCACATTGCCAACCATAGATGTTGGGGAGGGGGAGGGAAATATCCTCCCCCCCCCCTTTTAATGCTTATTAAAAAGACGCATTTGCTACACTTAGCAAAAACCACCGATTAGGATCTAAAAGCTTACTTTGAACCCAGTCACATCTGGGCCTGATAAACAGACCCAGAGAGGACACGAGGTTTTTTTTTTTTAAAAAAGAAGAATTTGTATATCTCTTTATCTATTTCAGAGGGAGCGTCAGGAAAGCCCCCCCTCCCTCCCTCCAATCATTAAAATGCCTGCATTAATCACATTGGCAATGGAACAAATTGCCATGCCCCCCTCCTCCTTCCCTTCCCCCCCCTCCTTCCCAGGGCCTGTTCGCGCAGCCGACCAATCCTTCTGCCATCTGTTTGGTGGCGATAAAGCTCCTTTTATCTCACTCTGCCATCGTTATCAGGGGGAGAGATCAGGAACTCGGCTTATCGGTACCTCCGATCTCTTCGGCAGAAAGCGGCAGCGGAAGGGAGGGGGGCCGAAAGTGGGGGGGGGGGGGAGAGAGAGAAGTTCTACCAAACTTCAATGCATTCTTTTTTTTCAAGCCATCCGCCTAGCCAAATTGGGGGTGCCCGCTTTGGTATGCAAGAAAGCACCCTGTAAGCACACCACACACACACACACACACACACACACACACACACACACACACCCAACTGCAAGCAGATCGCCCTATAGGCTTTATCATACTCCCCCCCCCCCCTTACGAAGAACCCAGGACCTACTCTCGCCGCACACAACATCATTTTCCTCCTCTGCCCACACACCCCTGTTTGAAGTTAATAAATGTAACCGGCTATCTCCGCGGAGGATCAGCTCCTGGCCCTTTTCATTTTTTATTTTTTTTCCCTCTATCATTATCAGCTGTCCACATCTATCAAGCAGCAGAACAAAAGGGCCCAGAGAGAGGAGGGGAGGACGGAGGAAACAAAACAAATATTGCCAGATGCGTCCTGATGCTGTTCTGAAGCCTTTTCCTCCGAAGGGAGAGGGAAAAAAAAAAACTTGATCAGGAAGGAGAAGAAACAGGAGGAGGAGGAGGAGGAGACGGAGGATTAACAGGAATGGCAGCGGCTCTTCTATAGAAGGCGACAATTATTGGACAGATGACAGCAATCCTTCTCTTCTTTCTCTTCTTTCTTCCCCCCCAAAAAGCCAAGGTTGCAAATTGCCAGGGAGAAACTGCAAAGGGGTGGGGGGGTTAAAAATCAAAAGCATCAAAAACCCTCCTAAGGGGATGTTTTGGTCCCTCCATCCAAGGATGGCATCACCCTCCTCTTCCAGTACCCGCCAGCCTTTACTGCTACAACTCTTTCTAGCCCGCAGGAGACCATTGGTCAGAGCCAAGAGTGGCCGAATTGCCAGTGGGCATCGTGCCCCTTGGATTACCTGCAGCACCGGAGGGCCCATGGTTGTGTCTGTCTGTCTCTCTTTGTGTTCACCAAGCTGCTCCCACTGACCTCCAGGCAAGTGGACATGGCTAATGGGCCACCCCTTGGGCAAAAGCCAAAAGCCATGGAAGAAATTAGCCAGGGAGTCTTTCCTTGGGTCACGCCAAGTGAGACTCTCTTCCCACGTTCCAGAAATAAGTTGGGGGATTTCTGTACCCAGATTGGGATGGAGGCCTTTCTTGGGAGGGACTGGCATGGGCCGAATGATGGCACCCAGGCAGAGGGAACACGGGACAGGGCTAATGATGTCCTTCAACTCTTCCAGGGAGGGGGATTAACTATCCCCATCTCCACGCAGCCTTGAGGAAGGAGGCGGCAAGGATGGACCTGGGAGAGAAGCAAGGAAACGGCCACAGGAAGAGGCTTCCTGAGGTCTCAGTACCTGCTTAGCACCCTCTCGACTAATCCACCTGAGACCCTCCAGAGGCCTGGAAGGACACCGTTCTCCCTGAACGGTTCCACGGGTGATGCTAGGAGAGAGTGGGAATCCCACCAAGGCTGCAGCTGGCACCCTCACCTTGACTTTCTCTCTCTCTTTCTCTCAACTCCCCAGAAAGAGAGGAGGAGGTGGGGGATGTGGGAGGCAAGCAGGGGTGCCCCAAGCAGACGGGTGAGGCTGTGGGCTCACATGGGCAGCTGCTTGAGGAAGAGGCCAAGGGGCACATGTCCTTCAACCTCCAGGTTCCTGGACCAGGCCTCCGATGTCTTGAAAAACAATTTGCCAGCCAGGTGAGCTTTAGCCAAATGGAAGGGAGGCCACGCTCGTTTCAGAAACCTGCCCCGAATCCCCACAACCGCCCTCCAAGAAGAACGGACTTTATCCACCAGGCACGCATGGAGAGCAGGGACTAGCAGGCACACAATTCTTGATTTAACCAGCCTCTCACAGCCAGGCCAGGCTGGTCTTCCTCACGTACCCCTTTTCACTTGAAAGCACCGTCACAAAAGACTTCTGGTGAGTTAGTTCTAGAAGCTGAAGATTTACTACACCGTTACTATTAGGTTTATTTGCCGCCTGTCTCGTTTCCTGGATGGCTGTTAGCCAATGAAAATAGCAATATGGAAACCATGATATAGGAACAATTACAATTATGGAGGAATCAGTATAGATCAGTGTTTTCTCAACCTTGGCAACTTGAAGATGTCCGGATTTCAACTCCCAGAATTCCCCAGCCAGCGGATGCTGGCTGGGGAATTCTGGGAGTTGAAGTCCAGACATCTTCAAGTTGCCAAGGTTGAGAAACACTGGTATAGATTAAAGACACCTACAGGTAGCCCTCAACGTATGGCCACGACTGAGCCCAGAATTTCTGTTGCTAAGTGAGAAATTTGTTAAACGAGTTTTGCCTGATTTTGCAACTTTTCTGGCCATATTTCTAAAGCGAATCCCTGCAGTTGTTGTTATTAACCCGGTTGTTAAGTGAATCTGGCTTCCCCATTGACTTTGCTTGGCAGGAGGTTGCAAAAAAAGGGGGGGGGTCACGTGACCCCGGGACACAGCGACCGTCATAAATGTGAATCGATCGTCAAGCATGCAAATGTGAATCATGCGGCATGGGGGGGGGGGTTTGCTGCCGATGGTCGTACGTGTGTGAAAAACGGCCATTTTTTTCCAGTGCTGTGGTCACTTTCAATGGCCACTAAATGAACTGTGTTGTAAATCGAGGACTGGTTGAAACCCCCTGCTTCTAGGGAGAATCCTCCTTACTGATCTTCCTCTTGGGAGTCTTGGGACTTGGAGGGGTCTCCAGGCCAACATCTGCCTGGCCTTCTGAGAGTTACCCTTCCGGGAGGGAGCAGAATTAGGGCTGGTCGGACCCTCCCCACGGATTCCCTGGTCAGGGGCCAAAAGCTCTTTTCAAAGCCTGGGAGATGGGAGGAAGTCTTCTCCATGGGTGATCAGCAAGAGATAAATATTTTTGCCTCTATCCCAAGCAGGGGGTGGGGGGTGGGGGCTGCTGTGGATTGGACCATCTCTGAAGGGAGGGAAGGGCCTGGAAGATATTTATCTTGGAATTCAGGGTTTTCAGATAAGGGAGCCGGGCACAATACCTCCAAGGACAAACAAACAGCTGCCTATCCAAGCCGCCATCAGAAAAACGAAATGGCACCAATAGTTAAATATAATCCGGCAGCTGATCCTGATCTAATCAGCTTTGGCCTATCGCAGACTTCCTCCCTCTGAAAACGGATCTCCCATTCTTTCAACATTATCAGCCTCTCACATCCAGCACTGGGCAACTGGGTGGGGGGGAGGGGGGGGGCAAAACGAAGCAACGCCAGGAAGCCCCCAGAGCAAGTCAGCAGCTCTGAACCGACCAGGAGACCGAGATGACCTCCCTGTTTTTGGGCAAAACAAGGAAGGGGGCAGCTTTTACTCTGATGGACGCAAGAAACAAGGAAAATGAGGACTCCCCTTCCCAGCCTCTGCCCTGCCCCACCCCTGCATGCATTTTCCTGTTTTCCATCTCACCGGAAGGGGCAACGGAGCCACCAGGCGGGTCTCCCCCCCCCCCCAACTCTCCCCACTGCTTTGGGCTACCCCTCTCTGGAACCCAATCCCAGTCCTTGGCCTTTCTCCTGTCCATCTGGATAAGCCAGAGGGTGGGTTTTTCATGCCCAGGACTGCCCAGCTCATCGAAGCACCCCCACCCCCATCCATTTTCAGGTCAACTCTGCCCCCCACTTCCTAATTGGCAGCCAGGCCGGGCTGCCAATTAACGTAGCTGGAACGAAGCTCATAGCTGGGCCAAGCAGGTTTGAAAGTTGAAAGAGGACGACAGGTGAGCCAGAAGAGGGGAGCAGCAGAAGGCCTGCTGGGAAGGAAGGATCAAGACCCCCCAAGAGGAGCCAGAGCCTTCTGCTGCTCCAGAGGCCCAGGGTCTTGGGTGTCTTATGACAATCACACACCTAGCCAGCAACACCTTCTCCAAATAAGTCAACTAAAAGGAGCAGCTTTCTTGAGCTGATTCACACACACACACACACACACACACACACACACACCCATGGCTTCTATCTCTGTCCCCAAAGCATCAAACTTCGGCCATGGGGTTTATTTTGGCACCACTCGCACCCTTAGCCGGATGCTGGCATGTTGTTCCAGGTTGATGGAAAGTCACGCTGAATCCAAGTGCAAAATCTTGACACAGGCAATCCCAAACTCCCAGCATCTCAGCACAGCCTCGTCTGAAAACACACACCTCAATCTACTACGAGGTTCAGAAACGCAGGTGAGGTGATGGTTAAGGTAACCACCATCCGCAAACTCTTTCTTTGAGGACTCCAGCCAGGATTAAACCCAGAAGTTCTCAGGTGCCCCATTCAACTCCAGGACTGTCCTACCAGGGAGAAGGTGCTTAGGATTGACAGCGGCATAAACAAAGAAGGGAGGTGATCATTTATTATTAAATTTATACGCTATAGAGGACCCAGCCTGTTAGAGAGTTGCCTTTACTGTCGTTCCCCCCTCTCCCTACCATATCTCTCATCTTAATCCACAATCCACCAGATTTACCTGATTACCCAAATCCGGCTGAGGGCAGAGAATCGTTTCATTACCAGCCCAGGGAGGGAGGGAGGGAGGGAGGGAGGAATTTGCAAGAACAGCCAGAGATGGAGAAAAAAAAAATTAATGGGACTTGGAGTGGGGTGGGAGTGGAGGACAAGAAGAACTTTCATCCAATTTTTTTTTTTTTTTGAAAAAAAGTTTGCCTGAGTCTTATCAGCCGCACAAATCACCTGAGCAGGGAAACAGGTAGATGCAGCTTAGAATGGCAATTATTTCCCAGCGGAAGATAAAAACGCATTATCAGTGAGGTTGGGGGGGGGTGAGGGGGAGCTGCACTATCCAGAGATCTCGCTGGGCCTTATCAACCTGGAGATCTGTTCAGGAAGGAAGAGAGCAAGAGAAAGTGGGAGGGAAGGACAGGGAAAAGCAGCCAAACCTGCCAGTGGAAAAGTTTTTCTGGCTGATATTAAAAGGCACCCCAGTCCTCCCCCCCCCCGATCTTCCTCCGCAGCCCCCCTCTGCCCGCTTCCCCACAGCAGAAACTGGGGGTCAGTCTGGAATCTTTGCAAGCCGGATTTGATCAGGAAGGGCCAAGAGGAAAGCCGGACTCCGGGTGTCCTGGGAATGGGGAGGATACTTGGGCTGCCCTCTTCCCCCTAATTCAGGTGGGCTCTACCTGGGCCAGGTAGGAGGAAGAGGGGCTAGAAGAGGGATGCGGGGCGGCATCAACTCTCCAGGTTTCAAGCCTGGCCATGTGGCGCCAGCTTCGGAGTCCCACCGAGGCTCCTTCTTCCCCCGGAGGCAGCTGCTCCTCTCCCTCTTTCTTTCTTTCTTTCTTTCTTTCTTTCTTTCTTTCTTTCTTTCTTTCTTTCTTTCTTTCTTCTTTCTTTCTTTCTTTCTTTCTTTCTTTCTTTCTTTCTTTCTTTCTTTCTTTCTTTCTTTCTTTCTTTCTTTCTTTCTTTCTTTCTTTCTTTCTTTCTTTCTTTCTTTCTTTCTTCCTTCCTTCCTCCCTCCCTCCCTCCCTCCCTCCTTCTTTCTCTCTCTCTCTCTCTTTCTCCCCTTCCTTCCTTCCTTCTCTCCTTCCTCCCTCTCCCGCCTGCAAAAGTCCCTCCAGATGAAACTTCCCAACGCAGGAACCGGGAGTGAGTCAAGCGCAGATAAGATCGTAATTTCAGCCCGTCCCGACAGGGCGATCTTATCTCCGCGGAGCTCGCAGAAAGGAATATTTGAAGGGCTTATCGAGGCTCTCATCGGGGCGGCTCTATCGGGGCGGCGATCGCGCCGGGGAGGCGGCCGGAGGCGGAGCGGCAGGCCAAGGACGACCCCCGCCCGGAGAAAAGGGGGCGCCTCCCGGCCTCCCCCCCCCCCCCCAAATCTCCCCCCTTCCTCCTGGGAGCGGGACGGGCGCTGTCAATCACCGCGGGCAAGCTGGGGGCCGGGGGAGAAGCAGCCTCGGCCGCCCCCCTGCTCCGGGCCAGCTGTCAGGAAGCCCCCGCGGGGCCTGGGGAGAGGCGGCCGGGAAGCACCGGCGGGACCCCCCGAAGGGAGACAGCAGTTCAAGTTGCTTTTGGGGGCGGGGGGGGCGGCCGAAGGGACCCCAACCAAGGAAGAGGAGCGAGGGGGGGGGAAAGGAGGGAGGCAAAGTTGGCGCGGGGGTCTGGAGTGGGGGGGGGTCTCCTCTCCGCCAGAGCGCGGGAAGGGCAGCCCAGGCGAGGGACCCCCCCCGCCCCGGACCGGGACGCCCACCAACTTCGGCCCGGGGAGAGAAGGGGGAAGGGTCGGCGGGGGCGACCCCCGGGGGAGGCGAGGCTCACGTTTGATCTGCCGGGGCTTGCTCTGCTTCCTCCTGGACATCGCGGGGCGGCGGCTCCGAGTCCCTCCGGCGGCGGCGGCGGCGGCAGGGCGAGGCGGGCGGCTTTCATGCCCACCCGGCGCTCCCAGGGCTGGGCGGCGGGCACAGACCGCGCTGGCTCCCTCGCCCGCCTGCCTGCCTGCCTGCCTGCCTGCCTCCCTCCGCGGCGCCCCGCTGGCCACCCGGCACCGGCCGCCGGCTTCCCTCTTCCTCCTCCTCCTCCTCCTCCTCCTCCTCCCGCCGCCTCCTGCCCTCTGCGCGCGCGCGCTTTTTCTCAATGGAGCCCCGGCGGCAGCTGGCGCGGCGAAGGCTGGCTGGCTGGGGGGGGGGGGGTGGCCACGGCCAGGCAGCTCCCAGTTCATAGGGCGGGCCGGACACGCCCCACCGGATAGGGCGGCCCCTGGGAAGAGAGGGAAGGGGGGGAGAGGGGGCGGAGCCGGCGGTGATTGACAGCCCGCGCGCCTGGGGAGAGTCTGCGGCTGGGCTCGGCTGCGCCTTGGCTGCTTCAAGCAGTGTTTCTCAACCTTGGTGACTTTAAGTCCTGTGGACTTCAACTCCCAGAATTCCCCAGCCAGCTGCGCTGGCTGGGGGATTCTGGGAGTTGAAGTCCACAGGACTTAAAGTCACCAAGGTTGAGAAACACTGGCTTAAAGCGGGATGGAGCAAACCAGGATGCTCTGCGCTTGGGCAGGGAGTTTTTGGGGGCAGAGGGGGGTCGTGTGTGTTGTGTTGTGTTGTGTTGTGTTGTGTGTTTACTGACCCTTCTCTGCCGGGAACATCTGCAGGCGGAGACCCCAACTCAAAAGATGGGCAAGAAATCGGCAGCGGCTTCTTTCCCACGATGGGTTTCTTCTGCCCCCCAGAAATCCGGACCTCGCCCATCCTCACGGCCTTCAGAAGAGCTGCCAAGACCTGGCTTTTCTGGCAGGCCTGGGGCTGTTGACCGCATTGAGGGGGGGGGGGTCCAGCCTCGACTGAAATAAATGTATCTGTGTTGTTTTAACTTGTTTTATTTTATCTTCATTTTCTTTTATTTCCTTTTTCCCTTTTCTTTCTTTTTTTGTTGTTGTTAATAATATGTATTTATAACAATTTTTCTCCCCTACAATTGACAATACAATTGAGATTGCTTTCTTACCATCCCATACACCCATCTTATTTTACAACAATCCTACTTCTTCCTTCCTTCCCTCCTTCCTTCCCTCCTTTCTTCTCTCCTTCCTTCCCTCCTTCCTTCCCCCTTCCTTCCCTCCTTTCTTCTCTCCTTCCCTCCCTCCTTCCTTCCCTCCTTCCTTCCCTCCTTTCTTCTCTCCTCTCCTTCTCTCCTTCCTTCCCTCCTTGCTTCCCTCCCTCCTTCCTTCCCTCCTTCCTTTCCTCCTTCCTTTCCCTCCTTTCTTCTCTCCTTCCTTCCCTCCTTCCTTCCCTCCTTTCTTCTCTCCTTCCTTCCCTCCTTCCTTCCCCCTTCCTTCCCTCCTTTCTTCTCTCCTTCTCTCCTTCCCTCCCTCCTTCCTTCTCTCCTTCATTCCCTCCTTCCTTCTCTCCTTCTTTCCCTCCTTTCTTCTCTCCTTCCTTCCCTCCTTCCTTTCCTCCTTCCTTTCCCTCCTTTCTTCTCTCCTTCTCTCCTTCCTTCCCTCCTTCCTTCCCTCCTTCCTTCTCTCCTTCCTTCCTCCTCTCCTTTCCCTTCTCTCCTTTTTCCCTTTTCTGTAAGCCGCCCAGAGTCTTTCGGGATTGGGCGGCCTATAAATAAAATTAAACTTGCAAACTTGCAAATGCCCACTTTGCCCACTTAGAGATAATCGACTCATTGATCTGGTACCAGCAAGTTGGTGTTGACTCTTAACAGCCGTCAACACCTGGGACGATTCTGGGAAAGATCATCACAAAATAAATAGATCTGGGCACATCTGGAAACAAATGAGAATTCCAACTCAAAGCCAGCCACTGGTTTCTTCAAAACAAAGCCTGCCAAACCAATATTAATGAAGTCTTTGACAAAGGGTCTAAATTAGTAGAGACCTGCGAAATGCTATGGATCTCACATTCTTAGATGTCAGTAATGCATTCGCTAAAGTAGATCACAGCCTAGTTCTTGGTAAGCTAGGGAAATATGGGATAGGCAGCATCACCACCAGATGATTTGTAACTGGCTGACAAACAGTTTTTAAGAAGAGACTTGATAGCCACTTGTCTTGCTTGAGCAAGGGGTTGGACTAGAAGACCTCCAAGGTCCCTTCCAGCTTTATTCTGATTGAACCATGTAAGTAGACCTTCTCCAGGAGGATAGATCCTCGACCTGGTCCTTCAGGTCTTCTGATGGTGTCCCCATCACCAAGTCCATCTATCTGTCTGCCAGTCAAACTCTTCTCTTCCTTTCTAACTTCTCTACCATTAGAGATTTCTCAAAAGAACTGCATGAGCCAGATCTCCCTGTATACACAACCACCACAAGAAGAAAACGATTCCATGACCAGACAAATAATCAAAATCCTTTCCCCTAACCACCATTCTTCTATCACTATTCAAACGACCCTCACCAAGACATTTAGAGAAGGGCCCCAAGTTAGATGACCTCTTTGGAGGCCTTAAGCGAAAGCCCTCCGGTTGAAGTGGGACAATTTGCTCATTTTAATTTTGGCTCCAGCCCCGTGATGGGTGCAACCAGACAGGTGGAAAGACTGATGTTCCCTCCCACTTCTATATGAATGCAGCCCAGTCAGGTTTAAGAATGTGTGAGAGAGAAACGGGGGGGGGGGGGAGAAAGGATGCCCTTGCATCAGAAGACTGTCTGTAGAGAGATTCATATTGCACTCCAATAAACAGAATGTTTTCCCGCAGACTGAATTACATGCCTGCAGAGAAGAGATAATGCACGAGCCATCCCCATCCCCATTGTGTGCAAAATGGCATATTTTTTATGGAACTGTGTACATTTGTATTAGCGCCAATTAATCAGGGACAATATTAAGAAGGATGCAGAAAGGTGGTGGGGAGGATTTTTTGGGGGGGAGGAGCATGGAAAGGGAAGAGCAGATGGGCAGAGCAGGGGACTATCCTAAGGCACAGAAAGGGAGGGGAGAAAATGGCTGAACATTGGCCAAAGCCAACGGACGGCAATGGTTAAGCCAGGATTGGAGCTGGTCAGCTGGTACACAGCCACCCTCATCCCAACTTCCTGGCCGAACTTTTTGTGCTCCAGAAGAGTGTTTCTCAACTTTAACCATGTGTGGACTTCCAACTTCCAGAATTCCCCAGCCAGCATTATGTAAGGGAAGAAGGGGCTGGGGAAGAGCCTTGCTCAAGGACAGGTACGTTGTGGTGTAGACAGAAGCTGAAGACGCCACGTTCACATGCTCAGAGACAGTCTCTGCAGGCCTAAGGGGCAGAGCCAGAGTGTTGCTGAAGACAAAGGGAGGGGAGGATGAGCTCTCCTGCCCAGCACCCGCGTTGGCTTTTGGCTTCCTGAAAAGACTATCCCAAAATTCCTTGGGGAACAAACGGACTCTGGAACTGTTTAGGAGGAACATAATAGTTTAGTCCTTGCAAAATCAGGACACTGCGAGAAGGAACGAAAATGGGAAACGATCTATCAATAAATGGGGTGAAAGGACTCGCTTCATCAATACGACAACGTTGGATCTGTTGCTTCCAAAAGAGAGGAATGAATGGGGAAAGGATGGAGCGCAATGGTCCAGCTTGCAAGAGCCAAGGCTGCCCTCTGGTGGCCGGGCCTCCTCCTGAAAGTGCCGAGACCCAGCCTTGGCAAGGGGCTGGCGCCCACTTCACTAAATCCCACCCCAGGAAGATGTGCCTGCCTCTGTTCCCCTGGCCCACCTGTTGGGGAGTCTAAATGGCCTCTTTGGGTCTCTGTCCTGGCATGAAACCTTGGAGAACGATGACCCCCTGAGGCACGGATGAGCCTTTTCCATTGGAAGTGGAAGATGTTGGGATGCGGCTGTTGAGAAGAATCCAATCTCTTCTGATCATTGCAACATGTAGAAGGATGAGGACGCCATGCGAGGTGGGCCTGGCTCCTCTCCCTGGGCTGGGTGGACTATTTCCATTCCTGATTTGGTTCCTTCGAAGTTCCTCTCCAGATTTTCTTACAGAATTCCAGGAAGCCCCCTTCAAACATGTTACGAATGCCTCGCTCTCTCCTCTGTATGTGGAGATGGGTACATACAGGGACAAGGATGTACACGTTGGAATAGAACATGGGTTAAGAGACCAAGCCACCAATGAGATGCCTCTTGTGACAGATGCATTTGGCACGAGCCTCTTTAACCCAGCCATTGCAAAGAGGCTGGCAGATTTGAAAAGCAGCATTTCCCCCATTACTAGGAAAGTTTAGCCAGTGAACCAGGTTATCTCCTGATCCCCCTTACCCATTTCACCCCCGGTGGCCATTGCTTATGCCCAGGTGGCGCAGTGGTTAGGGTGCAGGCCACTTCAGCTGACTGCTATCTGCAGTTCAGCGGTTCTAATCTCACCGGCTCAGGGTTGACTCAGCCTTCCATCCTTCCGAGGTGGGTAAAATGAGGACCCGGACTGTTGTTGGGGGCAATATGCTGACTCTGTAAACCGCTTAGAGAGGGCTGAAAGCCCTATGAAGCGGTATATAAGTCTAACTGCTATTGCTATTGCTTATGCACAGAAATGCCCCAATTAATCTGCATTTGTTTTAAGTCTTCCCACTTTGCTTCTTCCATGGAATTACAGTGCTGGCATCCTCCTGTTTTCTGAGCGTCAAATCCATCCATAGGTGGGGCTCAGCAAACCCAGGGCTTTAGGGAGGTGGGTCTGATGGATGGACTGGACTTTTTCTTTCCCCAAGCAAAAGCTGAGATCTAAACCGACTACTTGCAATCACAAGAGGTCCTAGAAATCTCCCTATCATGTACCAGATGCAATGAGAGAGACAGAGGTTGAGTCGGGGGGGGGGAGGGGGGAGGAATGAATGACCCTGGATAAGGATTGGCCAGTCTGGAAAGGGGATATCAGCTGGAACCAAAGGGAGACAGAGAAAGAGAGGCACCAACTGCTGCAGAAGGAACACCGAGGCCTGACTTGGAGAGAGACACACACCACCTCTACATTTCAAAAAGGATTTCTATTTTACTCGCAACGAAGCCTCTTTAGCAAGAACTTAAATTGCAGAACAATAATCAGAGTTCCCACTTCACCTTGTCTTAAGTTCACAAGAAGATCAAGAGAGCCTTCACACTAAGAGTGGATAGAGGACTCAACTAGTCCTATGTTTTAAGTCAGGGAGTCTCCAAACTTGGCAACTTTTAAGACTTGTGGACTTTAACTCCAGAATTCCTCCGTGAGAAGTTGTGGACCAACTCCCAGAATTCATTGAGGAATTCCACGAGTTCTTCAAGTTGCCAAGTTTGGAGTCCCCTCTTCTAGGTCACCAGAGCTCCAGGGCCATCCATGAAGCCCTGGTCCATTGGAGGTCCCCGGCTGCTGGCATTCAAAAGACGACCCTTGTGATTCTGGAGGAAGGAGCTATCAAAGGCACGAAGCATGCAGGGTCTTAGAACCTTCTCTGGGTTCAATCTCTTTGAGGAGTATCTCAATCCGTGGCCAGCATCCCAGCTCCATCTGGTGGCAACTGCATCAGGAAAAACTCCTCTCATAGATTGTCATGTACGTTTAACTAATCAGAATTGTGGATTAAGTCAACTGGCCCCAGCATACCAGGGGAAGGGAAGGGAATAAAAACCCCTTACTTTTTTGTCTTCATCCAACACTTAGGGCTATTAATCTAAAGGCCAGAGAAAGCTGGAATAAATGGGCACAAAACCTTCTTCTTTTGCTTTGCATCTGTGCTGTGGTTTACCAAGGAGTGGGGTTCCTTGGGTGGGGGTCCAACTTTCCCATTTCTTGCTCAAGCCCACCGCCCCCCCAAAAAAGAGCCCCTTTTCATTTCCCTGCGATCTTTCCAGCTCTTTCTCCCCTCCCTTCCTTAAATTAAGCCATCCTAATTATTTTCAGACTGCTTTATCTCTGCTTTGCAAGACTCTGCAGAAAGACAGGCGGTGAGCACTTTCAGCCGCCATAAACAAAGGGACGGTTTGGAAAACAATTCTATCAATTAATCAAATTAAGCCTTGCCGTTTTTTCGTTACAAGCCCCAAGTGGCCGGATCCGAGCCCAGAGTGAGAAGTTATCTCTCCCCGACAGCGTTTAAACGTTTCGGTGGCAGTGGTAATAATGAAAGAGATCTGATTGCTGCGACTTTCCTCTGCCGACCCCGAATCTTAGGGATGTGGCAGCGGAGGTCACTCTGAGGACATAAAGAGAGGACCAGGGTGGTCCTGGTCTTTACCTGGGAGCCAATCTGCAGAGTTTGGAAAAAGCTCGGAGGGTCCTCCTCCTGGCTTGCTTGCCTGCCAAATGGATGCCCAAAAGTGGGCTATGCAGGAGCCGGATCGGAGTAGGGCACCCCCTGCAAGGAATGCCACCTGGATCATAAGATAATCCTCAACTTATGACCACAGCAGAGTCTTGAATTTCTGTTGTTAAGTGACCTCATTTGTTACGCGAGTTTCCCCCGCATTTTATGAAATTTCTTGCCACAGTTTGTGGTTTTTTTAAAATCTATGTTTCTTTGTTTTTTTAATTTTTCTATTTCTAAATGTATTTGTTGTAAGCCGCCCGGAGTCCTTCGGGATTGGGCGGCCTATAAATTCATTAAATCATAATCATAATATCAAGGGGATTACTGAGCTGATAAGATAGTAACTTGGTTGTTAAGCGAAACTAGTTTCCCCACGGGGCTTGGCTTGCGAGAAGGTCGCAGAAGGAGACACAGCAAGGGTCATACATACGAAAGCCAAGCGCCTGAATTTCGATCCCGCGATCACAGGGACACTGCAAAGGTTGTAACTGTGAACAACGGTCATAAGTCACCTTCTTCAGTGCCGTTCTAACTTTGAAGGGCACTAGATGAACTTGTAAGTCGAGGGCTTCCTGTATTTGCGGAGGGTTTTTTTTTATCCTTCCCAGGCTGGGCCCTCATTTTGCCAGAGGTTGGGCTCTTAGGACGAACCCCATGTTTTGAAAAACGCAGAGCGAGGCATCCCGCCTGGATCCTTTTATTAATCTATTATGAGCAACCAAAAGGGGAAAGCCGAGATGGCGCAGTGGTTAGGGTGCAGTACTGCAGGCCACTTCAGCTGACTGCTATCTGCAGTTCAGCGGTTCTAATCTCACCGGCTCAGGGTTGACTCAGCCTTCCATCCTTCCGAGGTGGGTGAAATGAGGACCCGGATTGTTGTTGGGGGCGATATGCTGACTCTGTAAACCGCTTAGAGAGGGCTGAAAGCCCTATGAAGCGGTATATAAGTCTAACTGCTATTGCTATTGCTATAAACTGGGACTTCTGCAGCGAGTCCCCAACCCATCAGCCTCACCGCTTCAGCTCCAGGCTAAGAGCCGAGGTGGCGCAGTGGTTAAATGCAGCACTGCAGGCTACTGCTAGATCAGCAGCTCAGCGGTTCAAATCTCACTGGCTCAGGGTTGACTCAGCCTTCCATCCTTCCGAGGTGGGTAAAATGAGGACCCGGATTGTTGGGGGCAATATGCTGACTCTCTGTAAACCGCTTAGAGAGGGCTGAAAGCCCTATGAAGCGGTATATAAGTCTACTGCTATTGCTATTGCTATTGCTATTGTTGACGGATTATGTATTTCCCTGGCCAGAGAAGCAAAAGAAGGGCCGAGATTTGCTTCCTGGTGTTTTTCTTTCTGGATTTATGGATGCTTCTCCAGAATTCCCAGCTGCCTCTGAAAAGCCGGGCAGCAGCGGTGGGACCTTCCCCTACCAGTTCGCAAATATGAGTGTGCGGGGGTTCGCTTCGCTTGCATGTTTGCGCAGTGCTCGCGCATTACATTGGGCCAGGTGGGCGGAACTGGAGAGAACTGCCGAGCAACCCAAGATACAGATCTGGCTGTGAACCCCTCTTTTATTACTTGGTTGCACTGCTGCAGCATCCTGTAGCAATGAGTTCCACAAGCCTTAAAGCAAGCCTGTTCGCTAAAGGAAGCCACCACTGGAAACTCTGGGGCAGAACAGCAGCCTGCAGACAATGGCGGCCTTTGCTGAAAACGAATAAAAATGAAGGTGATTTCGGAATGTATTGATTTGAAAGGTTTGTTGATAGGAAGGAGGGAACCATGGCATACGATACGGGGAGTTATCCAACTGGGAAGATCAGGCGTCACTTTTTAAGGTCCTTTTCTTTTTCTTTTTGCCATCTTTCATTTTTTCTTTTACTCCTTTATATTTTCTTTCTTTTGCTACTCTTCCAATGTGGGTTCCCTCCCTCCCCCCTTCCCATCTATGTAAAATCTTCTCATAGGAAAAGAATTACTTCAAAGAAAAAACGTCACACAGACCGGCAAATTTCTGGGAAAATATTGGACTATATTTGAGAGGATAAATCTCAGCCCCGTTTTACAGTACCGTCTTGTATGCACAATCCCTTATTTTATTTGACAATATTAAAAGAAGGGCCCAAGGGTCCCCCCCCCGACCAACATTATAAAAACAGTCCGAAGGGTCCCTCTCCTCTGCTTTCTCACAAATATCAAAATAAAAACTTTTAACATAATGCATTGCACCCAAATGTATAATCAAACTATTTTTTAAAAAAAACAATGAACTGTAAAGTTAGATATTAACAAGTTAAAGTCATTTAATTCCTTTTTTTTTAATAAAAAGAGACTTTAAAAGCAAACATTATTTAGTCTGCAAGACATATGCAGAGTATTCTGGGGGAGAACCCCAAATTACTTCAGTGCACTGTTCTGCTCTCTCTCCCCCCACACAGAGGTCCCAAAACCAGTGCAGTGCAGTGCTTTTTGACTTTGTCAACTTCAGGAGGGACGGACTTCAATTCCCAGAATTCCCCAGCCAGCTGACTGGGGAATTCTGGGAGTTGAAGTCCGTATATCTGAAAGTGTCGCATCAAGAAACACTGGGCCCAGAATCCTCCAAATCTATCCTGAAAGTGAAAACCTCAGGGCTTAAACCTTTACAAAACACACTGCAGAGTTGTGAGCAGTGCAGGGCAACGTTCGCAACAACACACAACCCCTGCATGTCAGTTTATAAAGGCCGCCCTTCCTCTTTCAACTTGCGAGTTTGTGTGCATGTCTGTATGCTTGTGTGTGTGTTCCTGTTAGAATTCACATTACAATGAAAAATAGCACCACTGAGCTGCATAGTGTAAAGCCATACCAAGTTTAGCAACTACCTCGATACAGAAAGCCTTTAGAAACTATTATGGTAGGGGTTAAGGGTTTGCTTTTCTTTAAAAAAAATTCTCCCCCCCCCCCAAAAGGGAGCCTTACTATGTGGGGCAGGAGGAGTGGTCTTGGCACAGTTTTCTCACTGGAAAAATATTAAAACAATATTTTTAAAAAAAATATTCAACTCTGTCATACATCTTCAAGGTGCAGTTTAGCTAGATTAAAGGGCCCACACCCCTTACTCTTTTTTTAAAAACAACAACAACAACAACAACAACATTATTTTAGCAACATCTACACAGTGGTCTAAGAGAGTTGAGCAATTTCAGAGTCTCCGGAGTGAACAAATTCACCCTCGACGCAACATTCTTGGGAAAGGCTGTCTGTCAAAACTGTGGCCTGCTTCCTTTATAATTATTTTTTCAAAGTATCTTGTCTAAGGCTGGTTCCCAATTAAATGAAATCACTCAGGATTATTTGTGCAAAGCTCCAGAAGGAGGAGGAGGAGGAGGAGGAGGAGGGGGCGGGGGGACACCAATGCTTTCTACAGTGTGCTGCACCTCATGAATAAGGCGTCTCTGGTATGAAGTTCACGTCTTCAAATTCTTTATCCCAAGATAAGAGAGACACCGACTGAAAAAAGGGGGCCAGGATTTGCAAGCCGCCCTTACAACCTCGGTACTTCTACCATAAAACATTCCCTCTTGACACTTCGCTCTGCCCCAAGCGATTACCGCTTTTAGTCCGCGAGAACGAACCATCGGCAACATCAAAGTTCTAGCCTTTGCATGATAAATCAGGTGAATTAAAGTAGATTAGTAAGACGCAAAGCAAAAAAGTATTTGAGAGTCTGCAGTGCAAGTTCATTTAAGCTAGACAGAGAAACCGAGTTACACAAATGAATGTAATGCTTTGATAATTTCTCTCTCCCCCCCCGCCCCGCCCCCCACCAGCCCCATGAAAGCAGCGAAGGATCACCATAAGTCACTCATAAATTACTCAGAAGTATCTCTCCTCAAAGGAATTTTAAAACTCGTTAATTTCTGACCAAAGAGTTGGTTTAGGAGGTGAGTTTGCGACTCAGCTGTCCTGTAACTGTGGGAAGTGGGGACTTTAGCACCTTGGACAGCTCTGCGGCGGTTCAGAGAGCTGGGCAGGGAGGCAGAGGGGTCTTTGGTTAAAAGGGGGCAGAGGGCTTTGCTCCCCAATATCTCCTTCTTGCGCCTCAACTCTCCATTGGCATGGCCGATCTCCACCTTCTTCTGGAAGCCTTGGTCAAGCACCAACTTTCTAAGCTGGCTGTCCGTCACAGACACCTTGAGTTTAGGCCCCTGTTTATTGGCGTGCGTGTCCTTCCGTCGAGAAGAAAAGGCCAATGCCTCAGTAGTGGGCCAGTCAACCTTCTTGACGTGGTCGCCCTTCACAGAATCTTGGCTCCGGCCTTTCCGTTTTTTGCTGCCGTCTCCTTCAATGTTCTCCCGGGAGGCCGAGCTTCCCCGATGGGAGGGCTTGTTGTGTTCCTTGGGTTTTTTGGAGTGAGGATTGGCCGGACGATTCACAGCCGGCCTTTCTGGAAACTTGTTCAGCTCAGAATAGTGGCTCTTTGACTGAGCACTCGCCACTTCGCCTTGGAGATGGCCGCTCGCAGGCCTGACCAAGTTGAGTTCTGTCTCTTTCGTGCCAACACCGGAGCTGGTATCTTTGGGGTGAGCAGCGGCATCCATTTCTGGGAAAGCTTTGTCTTTCAAGAGCGAGCACATCTGAACTTCTTCCGCACCATCTAGGCAGCAGTGGATGCCAGGGGTGTTATCAGCATTGGCTTGGCTACCTACCATCTTCTTTGAAGGAACCTCCTTGGCAGGCCGGTTTAGGGTAGATGATGACGACTTGTCCTTGAGAGGCAACTCACGGAAACTGGTTTCTGGCAAACGTAACTTGCTCCCAGTCTCCCGAGGAGCTGTTCCATTCAAATTAGGATTGCTGCTCCACTGTATTTCAGGAGACCATTTACATTCTGAAGACCCCGGATTTTCAGAAGAAAACCTGGGCACCTTGCTGGCGAAATCTTCTAAATACGGGCTCTCCCAGGTCCCTGTGTTGTGTTCGACCCTTCGGCTAACTATTGCCGTTTCTGGAATGTTGCGTTCCTTGTTGTGCTTCTCAGAGAGATAAGCCAGAGAGAGTTTTTCCTGGGCCGCAGATGTTTTCTTAGGTGACACATTGGCAAGATCACCGCTAAGTGCATCGGGTGAGTTTAAGAGGAGAGCTGGGCTCTCCGCATGTCCCCATGTTTCTGGGGAAAGTGCAGTAATGTGTTCTGGGCTGCGTGGTTTGTCTTGGGGCTCAAGAGGAAGGGATGGAAGCAGGTGGTGAAGTGGAGATGTCCCCCTTTTGGCCAGGAGACTGGAGAAATCCCTTCCCAGGCCTTCTGTTTCCATAGGGGGCTGAGATGAAGGGGGCATGGCCAAGCTAGTGGCTGCGGACAGAGCCTCATCAGCAGATAGCAGAGTCTGGCTACCTTCTTGAGATGCTTGGGGTCCATCCACGTGCCCAGGCAAAGCTAGTTCAGGAGAGTTGTGATGGTGGGACACCTTCTTCTTTTTGGCTGCTGGAGCTTCTGCTCTTGCACGGGTCTCCTCTTTGACGTCCTTCTTCCTGTATTTTGCAAAGAGCCCCGGGCGCATCACACCTCGAAAACGGAAGGTCTTGCTGTTGCCCACCAGATGCTTCTCCATGTGCCTATCGTACTGTTCCTTTTTGGAGAAGGTGTAGTTGCAAGTGCTGCATATGAAAGACTTCTTGATGACGTGCATGACATCCGCACACAGCTCACAGGCATACAGAGTGGTGTGCTTGATGTCGGCTTCCTCGGCTATTTCATGCTCTTGGCTAAGGTGGCTCCGGAGCTCCTTGGTCTCCTGATAGAACATGGGACACTTGTGGCACAAGAAGATCTTCTGTAGGCTATGGACCACCAGGTGTCGCTGGAGTTTGAAGGGCTTGGGGAACTGCTTCCCACAGTGGTGGCAATCGCGAGAGGGGTCTTTGCATTCGGGATGGATGGGCACTGACTTCTGTGCCCCTTCGACCTTGGGGACTGGGTCAGGAGATGGGACGGCGGGGACTTTGAGGGAGGCTGGGGGTGGCCGGATTCTGAAGGGGGTCTCCGGCATGTCCTTGTGGACCACCGTCTCTTGTCCTGAAAACTCTTTGGGACCTTTCACCTCGCTGCCAGCCGCTGCTCCGTTTCCCGCTTCCGCCTGCTTGGAAAACTTGCTGGGTTTTCGGCAGATGATGGAGTTGAGGAAATGAGTGACAGCAGCATCCTCTTCGCTGAAACCCAGGCCCAAGACGGACTTCTGAGCCTGGCCTTTGCGGGCAAACTGAGTGGCATGCTCCCGCAAGTGTTCGTTGTACATCCAGACCTCCGAGATTTCCTTCAGGCACATCCCGCAGGCCCAGAGGCCAGCTTTGTTCTTGGCGTGCTTCTCCCTCAAGTGATCCCTCAGCTGTTCCCTCGAGCTGAACTTCCTCTGGACGCACATGTAGCACGTTGGTGGAGGGGAGGGGTTGTGGCTGAGCTTGTGGAAGTCCAGCTCCCCTAAAGTGAGGAACCACTGGAAGCAGACTTTGCATTTGTACTGCTTGTCTTTGTTCTTGAGATTTAGATCGTGGCGGGTTTTGCCCGCCTTCCCTTCCTCTAGCTTATGTTTCACAGGCTTGACGCGCAACATTGAAGTTGGCTTGAAGCCCAAGGTAGCGTTATCCTCATCCTTTGTGGGACTCAGCTGATCTTCCCCAACGGGGCAGAACCCCACATCCCTCGCCTCGAACTTCATGTTCAACATCTCCATGTCAATGGTAGGAAATGCAGAGGATCTTTCTTCTCTGGTGCCCTGGGATTTTTCTTTCAGGTCAGGCAATTCTGGGTTGTCTTCTGCTCCCGAGGGCCCATAAGGAAGCTGCCTGGGTGAGCTACACGATGGGCCCTCAACAGAATCATTTTCTGTTGCTTCCTCGTGGCTCTTCCAGCTTTCAAAGCATGGAAGAGACCCAGTCGGACTCCCTTTGCACAGAAAGACACGGCTGTTTTTTAAATCACCGTCGTCCTCCTTTTGCCAAGTGTCCAATTGCCGGGCTGTCTCTTTGGTAGGTCTGGAATTAACATCATCACTTGCGGCTTTACTCCCGTGACACATGTTGAGCATCAAAGCATCATCAACGGAGATTGTGTCATATTCACAAGGATCTTCCCGGGTAACGCAGAAGGAGCTGTTTTCGCCAAGATCGGAAGCCATGCGGATCGTAAAAAGATCTGGTGGGCCTTCTGGTTTCGCAATGATCTCTAAAACAGCTTTAGGCTTCTTGGAGCGCTTCCCGTACACACGTGTGCATTTTCTACGGGCAAACTCATCGTTTCTGGGGAAAAGTTGTGAAAAGGTGGAGTCATCATCAAACAAGCTCGGTAGATCTGGTTTGACGGCCGCAGGCGCCTCCTTCTGGGGCTGGGGGTCTTCCGTCTTCCAGGACTCCGGAGTAATGAAACAAAGAGCACCCAACGCTTTCTCAGGTATGGGCTTAGGAGAACCTGGTTCAGAAGCAGTTCCAGGAGGAGAGGGTGGTGAAAAGGTATTGGGGCTTGTGAGGTCCACCAGCGGGCTGTTTTGACTTGTACAAGCCGTCTCTTCTAACAAACCCTTCTCTGATGGCTTCTGTTCATTCTCACCTTCTTTCACATATCCGCTCGTCCACCTCTCATGGATACGTTCTTCTTGCCCCAGCTCTTCTCCTTCCTCTTGATGGCTCTCCCCGTTCCGAGGAAGCTCTGGTCCAACTTTTATCCTTTCAGCTGAGGTCCTTTTCTCACCAGTGTTTTCAAATTTGTTTGTCAGGGGCTGCTGAGGAAGCCATGGCAAAGATACCTCGATCGGTTCTTCCGACCCATCCCCAGGTTCTTCCGTGACGGTGGTCAGAATCTGGTCATCTGTGATGCCAGTGGCCTTACAGTGAGCTGGAGGGACCTCAGACTCCTGAAGATAAGAGGCGGTGACCTCATTTTTGTCGGAGGTCGTTTTTGTTTGCCTGGGTCTTTCCTTGGTTTTCCGCCTTGTGTAGCTACTCGATCTTTTGGCGTGGACCCCTCGGATGAGTTTTTCTGTACTTGTGTTTTTTCTAGATTGGATTTCTGACCCTTCCGATTTCTCTGCTTGTGAGCTGATGGGTTGTATTTCATGTGTCGTTTGGGATTCATGAGTTGCGTCCAGTGAAATAACATTTGGGCCGTGGAGTTCCTTGCCAATACCTTCTTGGCTCTGTGCCTTTTTCTTTCGCCTTCTGGAGGTTTTAGGAGAAGGCTGGCCTACAGCTTTTGAGAGGTCTGGGTGACTAGAATTTTCTTGGATGAAGGAGTTGAGGCTTTTCCTGGGCAACGCTTTGCCTGCCTTCAATGCTTTCTCCAACAGAGTCGAATTGTCGTCAGGCAACACAACACTCTCCTTTTGCTTCTGATGCTTCACAGCTTTGTGTCTCATCAGGCCAGTTTTGGATCTAAAAGAAGTGGAGCAAATATCACAAGCAATCTGCAAGCCTCTCCTCTTCCTTGCTTTGGATTGTCCCGGCTTGGAATAATTGCTTAAGATTGGATCCTCAGGAATGGATTGTTCCGTGCAGTCAGATGATTTTTTCACATTCTCATTCGACGCCGAGTCATCCTTCTCCAAATTGCTTCTGTTTTCTGGATCCTGTGGGTCACTTGAGGGTCTTCTTGGTGGAATCTGACTAGTGTCATCAGCCATTTTAGTCAGAAGGACAACTGGCACCCCTTGAACATCAACGTCTCTCTGGAAATACTCCGACTGACATGGATCTCTACTTTCTCCCCGGGGGTCTCCTTCGATGACCTTTGCCCCTTGGGGTTGGGATGATGATGACACATTTTCATTACAGACTCCACCTCTAAGCTCAACAGAATCAATTCCTGATGGAAGCGGGCTGAGCGAGATATCATGCGTGGATGCTGCCTGAGGACAACCGGGTTCATTCCTCGCAGAAAACATGCCCTTGTCCTCATCTGGCCGATTTGTGGAGAGCTCTTCAGAACGTTTCTTGCTTTTCAGAGGGAGCCTGCTGGGAGATTTGCAGCCCCCCATTTGCAAGTTCAAAGGTCTGTTTGTGTTAGCAGTAGAAGATGATACTTTGCCGGAGCAGAGAGCTGAGGAGTAACCCAGAGGGACATCCTTCTGAGGTTCCAACAGGTCATGGTTGAGGTCTTCAGCCAGGGCGTCAGGCACATCCGGGGGCAGATGAGAAATGGCATCACAGAAGAATGGAAGGGCTTCTGTACACCCTTTCTGCCTGGGTGGGCTCTGCCGAGGAACTGCAGTCTTCTCTAGAACGGAGGGGAAGCTGCACGCGAGGAAGGCAACTTGTTGAGTTGCTGCAGTGATGGGATCGGTGCTCTCTTCAGATGGAATCCCTCCAAAGTCGGAGCCTGTAGCATTTTTTGTTTTGAGCACCTTTTTCTGATCAGCAAAACCAGCGTCCAGAGAAAGTCCAGCCTGGGAGGCTTCGGGGTAGTAACTGACTTGCTTCTCCGACTCATGAGCTTCTGTTGAATCTGAGCTCTTTGTTGAAGATAAGTCATTTCTCTGCAGGAGCTGAGCATCCTCAGTTTGGCTTTCAGGGGAATAGATGGGAGTCAACGACATGCCGAGTTGCAGATGTTGCAGCTGATCGTCTCTCTCTTCCACCCGGTGGACTTTGGCAGCCCCCAACTCTTGGTCCCCAATGTTCCAAGAAGCGCAAGAGCCCCCATGCGCTTGGAGCATGGCAGACAAAGCACCTCGTGGCGTTTCCTTCTCAGATGACCAAGGGCTTAAGGGGGATTTTCTGCAGTCTCTAAATGCCAAGGTCTTCTCTGCTTCAACCCACCCTGCCAGTCCTGTAACTTGACTTGGCTGTGTTCTCCCCCCACTTAGCTCCGAGGCTGTTTCTGAATTGTTGAGTGGAGAGAGGTCATCGGACTCCATGGAGATGCCCTCGGCATGCATCGCGTGGCCGTTCACTTCCAAACAGTCAACCTTGAAGCGCTGCTGCTGGACAAGGTTAGCGCATTGTGCTGGGTTCAATGGGGCTGAGTCTTTGGAAGCATCTGAGGCCCATTCATCAAAATGTTCTGACTCTGTCTCTGGTTCTGAAAGCAGCTGAGTTGGAAACCCGGCTAGTTTCTCAGTCTTTTTTAACAGAGTCTCTCTCTTGTTCTCCAACACGGGGCCACAGGTGACTTCTTCATGTGGCTCTTTGCCCACAAGCTCCTCTCCTGGCTCTGGAGGGAGGCTCTGACACGAGGGCAGGTGAGCCGCAGGATGCTGAGCTGGGAAGGATGAACTCACCAACTCTTCCTCATTGTTCTTAACTGTCCTGGCCACAAACAACTGCAACTGCTGAAGAGGGTTGCCTCCTTTCTCTCGGGTGGGGAACTCGAACCCAACTTCTCCATCCACCTCCTTGGGAAAAGTCAACACATCAAAGTGTGGTGTGTCTCCACGGTCAGCTTTGGCATTGAGCATTAACGTCTGGCAAATTGTTTGACTTCCAGTCTCCTCATTATTACCTAGATGTTCCCCTTCATTGTCCTGGAACAGAGTGGTCGTTTCTAGCTTTTCAGAGGGATGCTTTTCTGGATTTTTGCCTTGGGCACCAGAAGACAAGTTTCCATCCGATTCTAGAGTGTCCACATCTTGCAAGTCAAATTCCGGATGTAACCGTGGGACCTCGTGGCCATACGATTCTAACTCGGTGGGGCTGCCGCATGTTTTCTCCTCCAGGAGTATCTTTGGGAACACATCTGGTCTCAGTGGCAAATTATCATGGGGCTCCAGATCCCTGTCCTCCAGAGACTCGGGAAAGATTGAATCGGGACTTTGTATCGCCTGTTCAGGATAGTCTGGGGCCCTGGAGCTGTTTGATACCTCATCAAGGCATGAATCTGGCAGGATTCCAGCAGATGCATTTTTTATTCCCCCAAAGTCGACTTCAGCGGAGATTTTGATATCCTTCAGATCTTCAGCAGTTTTGTCTTGGTGCTCTTGGGGGCTAAAAGGACCTACTAGAATCAGATCTGGGGCTGACTCTAGTGGGCTGAACGATCCTGCGCATGGCCAAGGGTCGTTGGTATTTCCGTACTTGGTTTCCAAAGCTGGAAGGGGTCTTTTCTCACGTGCTATATTTTCACAGCTAAAGGGCTCTGTAGAAAGGAGCTTTCCACTCTCATACCCGGCCTCCATTAGAAACAATCCTTTGCCCTCTTGTTCCTGGTCCAGCCTTAAAGACAAAAACTCGGGCGTTGGCTCTTTGGCTTCCATGCTGATGTGATTGACTGAAGCCTGGTCTCCATCAGGTGCCTGCAGAGGAAGCTTGTTTGCTTGCAACTGGCTTTCAAGCTCGGTGACCAACCTTTTAATCTCCAGCTCATCCTCGGACAGACCATTCATGAAATGCACGTTATAGTCAGAAAGCTGGTCAGATAGAGTCAAGGGGCTGATTTCGCTGGAGAGCGCTGGTTTTTCAACAGGCGGCCTAGGAATCTGGGGCGTACCGCCTGCCAAAATGGGAGACACGTCCTCCATCAGCGTCCAGTCCTTTTCCGGCAGAAAAGATGGATATTGCTGGTCAAAGGGGATTATCTTGCTAAGCTGATGATTGGCACACTCAAAGGGGATGTAATTATCCTTGCTTGAAGCCACACTATCGTATAAGTTGGCATCAAACTCAGCAATAGGGAATTCTAAAAATACGGATGATGAATCAAAATTAAGGGGTGAGGGGACCTTCCTCTGGGCATTGTCCGATTCACAGGGCAGGATGCCTTCGTGCTTCACTTTGAACGAGGGCACGTCAAAGTCTCCTTGACATAAGTACGCATTTCCGTTCGGGGAAGGTTCCATGGCCGGAGGCCCTGAGAATAGACTCGGCGTCTCATAGCTGTGGGATAATTCTTTGCAGTCATAAAAGGCGTTGGCAGCATCCAGAAATGTGTTGACACCTTTCCCAGCGATCTCTCCACCCCCAGGATTGTCACTGAAGCAGCCAACTGGCATCATGAGTTCCTGCTGGTTCTTCAGGCCCTCGAGGTCCACTTGTCCATAGCTGGTGCCCCCCTCGCTGGGAATGCTGTGCTTGCCCACGGAAGGAGAACCAGAGAGTTCTTCCACTGGGTTTTTCAAGACCCCGCCTTTACTGGCAGTGCATTGGTGGCGGTGATGGCCCTCTGCCTCACCTGCATCTTTTGGCATCACCCTTGGCTCTTCACGGTCACCGCAGAAGGCTCCATGGTACTGGCCAGAATCATCAGGAGAAAGCAGCACAGTGGGACCTTTTCCAGCTGTGGCCTCGGAGTGATACGACACCTCTCTGCTCTGTGTGAGATGTGGGTCCTGGGGAACGCTCGGATTGTCCTTCTGAAATTTCTGGTTCTCTACTGGCTGGGTTTGAGGTGGGTCAACCTTATTTGGCTTTCCAGTCAAGTCAGAACCCATCGTGTGGCTTCTTCTCTGGGTTTCCTTCTCAGGAACATTAAGAGGTGTGACACGTCTGGAGATTTTCAGGAACTGTTTCCTCTCTTCCCTTTCTCTTTCGGTGTCTGAATCGCCCCTCTCGATGCTCTGGGGGCTGTTGCTGGTCTCACTGGACACGCTCAGGCTCTGGCAACTGCTGGTGGAGGACCGACTGCTTCTTCTCCTCACTCTGGCTACAGGGCCCTCTGTCCTTTGCAGCTCCTTGCTTGCAAGTCTCTCGAGTTCCTCCTGTCCTCTTCTGGAACCCCCGTACCTCCATATTGGCTCCATCCCCTTCTCCCTTCCTCCTCTGCCTTGGTTCCTTCTGCTCAAACCGCTTCTGAGCCGGCCGCTGAACCTGGAGCCCAGCTTTCTCCTGCAGTGTCGCTTGGCGTATTCCACCCTCTCGTCATCGGACTCCGACATGTATTCGTACTCGCCAAATTTATTGTCCTTCGTTTCTGGAAGCAACCGGTTGGTGAGCAAGGAAAGGGACACTGCTTTGCTATTCTGGCTGTGCAGTTTATGGAACTTATTTTTTTGCTGGACAATTTTATGGATCAGCTCCTTGCTCCAGCTGCCACTGCGCGGCTTCCTCTTCTTGGCATCTTCCATGGGCAGCGTGGTGCTTTCTGCCCTGCTGTGAGTATCACCGGACTTGAGTTTACTCCTTGGAGAAGCAGACGGAAGGTTCTTGGTCTGCCTCAAATCTGACATAGCTGGGCTCCCCTGCTTCGTAGGCAGGAAAGGAGCACTGCTGTTCTTCTTCCCTGCTCTCTGCTGGACACTTGGGACCTCTTCTGCTGCTGCCCCCAATACTGATGGCTCCGGGGCTTTATTTCGAGGCAATTCTTTGCTCTTGAATGTTTCGTGTCTTTCTTCTCCAAAGTCTGAAAGCCAGTTTGTTCCTCTCTCTTTAGGTTGCTTTGATGTCTTATTTTTGGCCAGCTCCTCACTAGGATGGTCGTCAGAGCAGCTGAGCATTTTCATGCTTTCATCCATTGCTCCGTGTTTGGCTTTCTTCCCTAAAGTCAAATTCTCTTTTGCTTTGAAAGGCGTCCCAGTATTAGCGGCCTTCACAGAGACCAGCTCTTCATCGGCAAAGACATCTATGAAGCTGCTATCAATTTCAGGGTTATCCGACTGGTACCCCAGTCCGTTCAGAGCTTCAGTGATCAAACTGTCCAGCTTAGCGTCATCGATCTCCAAGTCAGAAGGGTTGAGTGGCAAGAAGTTTCCGGGAAAGCCATTGAGCTGGTTCAGTTTCAAAGGGTCATCTTTGGATTCACTTTTACCCTCAACGTCCACCAAGAAGTCCACAGTCTTGTTCAAAGCAAGCAGCTGCAAGTGGGGATCTGAAGGGAGAAGCATCCCCAGGCTAGCTTGCGCGTGCTTTGCAGACTCAGGAGAGGCGTGATGTTGCTTCTTGACTTCTGCTCCTCGGGAAGAGTCCTTGGCCTGGCCTGGGAGGACCACGTGAGAGCCGCAGAACTGACGGTGCTCCAAGAAAGAGGAGAGATTGCTGAAGTTCTGGTCACACTGCTTGCAAGTCAGGAAAACATCCAGCTGGTCGAGACTGGTGCTGCTCAGTGAGCTGGCCAGGAAGTGGCAGGAGGAGGAATATGGGTAAGGTGGTGGAGGCACCTCGCTCTCAAAACCCTCCGGGCACCTTTTGGAGGCATCCGCATTGGATTTCTGGAAATGGCTGTCCACGGAGACGCCTTTGTAGAGGAGTTCCTGGTGAAAGGCCTTGATAGGGTTGGCCATCTGGTAGGGGGCTGAGCTGGCACCCAGCAGCTCCGAGGCCTGGAAGGGTTTAGTGCCATCCTTTGGGTGCCCTTGGTGATGGAAGAAGGTGGAGGCAGCCATGGCAGCTTCCTCTTCAAAGCTGTGGCCTGGAGGGCTGCTGGAGGTCAGGGTGGGAGAGGAACAGCTGCTGTTGAGGTTGGGGGACGAGAGAGGAGACCCCTTTGGGGATGGGGCTAAGGGTGGCAACCCTAAACAGGGACTGGGTGGGTGGTGAGAGGGGATGGGAGGCCGTGCTGGGCTCAGGCTGAGGAAGAAAGTCTTGTTCTTGGACGTCTCCACTTCGCTTGGCCCTTCGAAGGAGAGGCCGCTGGCTGAGCTACAGCTGGGAGGGGCCAGGTCCTCAGCCCCCAGAGCTTTACTGGGATAGCTGGTGGGGTTCTGGGGCAGTTTCTTGCTTCCCTCCCACTCTGGGGTGCTGAGGGGGAAAGGGAGCTTCTGGCTGGCCAACTTTCTGGACAGCTCGAGTCTATTCTGGCCGGGCACACCAGAGGCGAGATGCAGATGCTGCCAGGCCTTTTTGCCAAGACCCGAAGGGTACCCAAAGGAGATCTGGCTGACCCCTGGACCGGGGCTCCCCGCTGAGCTTGGCTCCATGGCGGGATAAGTCTTTTTACCTCCCTCCCAGGCCTGCAGGAGCCGGGGGTGGGCCTGAACGCTGGCGGGGAGGCTCTTCTCAAAAGGCACCAAGCTGGAGGCTTCGCTGGAAGCCTTGTTCTGAAAGTGCACTTGCGGGAGAGTAACCGGTAGCCCGTTCCTTCGTAGAGAGCTGCCTACATCCAGTATCCTTTGACTAGCTACGCCGTCTTTCGACAAAGACGGATGCCTCTGACCCACGGCCTTCGGCGTACTCGAGGCATGTAAACTGGGTGGGAAAACAGCTGGGTTTTCTTGGAAAGTGCTTGGGATTTGGTCAATAGCACCAGAAGGCGAGATAGCACCATTGTGGTCCGGGGAAGGCCCGCTCCTTCCTTTGTAGCAGGGCAAGGGTCCCAGCGTTTGGGGCAGGTGGAACGGAGCAGGGGGAGGAGGCAGCCCGTAAGTCCTGCTCTCCACATTGTCGTAGGAGCCGTTGCCAAGAACTTCCTCCCTGGAGGAAGAGTGGAAGGGAAAAGCACTATGGGAAGCCTGACTGGTGGCCAACGAGAGGTTGTCGCCATAGTCTTGGGGGTGAGCCTCACCTTGGAAGGGATCTGAGGCTGAGCTGTGCAAAGGCGAGAAGGGATACTGGAAGGAGAGAGGGCCTAGGCAATGCATGCTCTGCTTGGGGGCTGGGAGTCCATTTTTAGCACCAGGATAGTCTTTGTCCGGCGAAGGCCACAAGTGACCTCCGTTGGCTTGGAACTCCAGGTAGGGGAGCTGCCCTTTGGTGTCAGGACTTTCGGGAGAAACACTAACCAGTGGTTGTATCTTCGAACCATGGCTTGGACATGCAGTGGTGGCTTGTGAGGTATAGTTGCTGGAGATGTGGCTGGTGGGAGCCTCAGGAAAACAGCGGCCGAAACTCAGCTCTTCTTCGGGGAGTTTCAGATCTCTTTCGGGGAGGCTGGGCACATGGAACCGGTAGCTGCCCAAAACCGGCCCTCGGTCAGCTTCAACCTTCTTGGGGGGTGTGATTTTCTGCTGGGGGTAAGCGATGCCAATGGTGGGGTTGGGCCTGGCATTGCTGAGGGTGAGCCGGTAAAGCTGCTGATGACCCCGCTCGCTCCTCCCTGACCGCCTGCTGCTCTTATCTCTCGCCCGGTTCCTTCCAGGGGAAGACGGGGGGTCCCCTTTGGCAGCACCCCATGGGCCGGCCCCTGAAAATCTGGGTCGGTTGTTGAGGGACTTAAAGTCTATTTTGCCTGCTTTCTGGGGGCGGATCACAGCTTCCCGTTGGCTGTGAGGCTCCTTCTCCTTGTTGCTGACCAAGTCGGTCCCATTGTGTCCCCCACTTGGTCCCTCCGACTCGGAGCTGTCGAGCAGCCGCCTGCTTTCAACTTCACCCGGATCTTTCTTGCCGAACGCCTCGAAGCTGAGAACTTTGTCCTGGCCACCAGACTCAACCTCCCGGGTGGCATAAACATGCTGGGTTTCTCCCATGATGTCATTAAGGACCAGGTTTCGTAAGAGCCCGTCGCCTTCACCTCCTCAGCCTAAGGACTCTCCATCCCTTGGATTCTCTTTCCTTCTCCAGGGGCCAGGAGGCATCGCCGCCTCTTGAACAGCTCCTACGTCCATCTTGGCCACGGGAGAGGCTCTGTGGAGGAGGCGTGCGGAGGATTCATCACATCATTCCGGCAGACACCTGCAAGACAGAAAAGTCCACGTGAGCCTCGGGTTTTCAGAAGGTTGGTGGTCACATGAAATTTTTGGATTCGCAATACCCGGCCATCATTCAAAGCTTAAGGTCCATTTTCTTACTGATTCCTGGAGAAAGAACTCAGATTTACAGACTCTTGGACTATATTCACACAAGAGATTTACTTGTCTGAGTTTTCGGACTCACACTGGAAGAAGTACAATATTTTTCGGACTATAAGACGCACCGGAGTATAAGACGCACCACGATTTTGAAGAGGAAAATTTTTTAAAAAAGTTTTTGCACTCTGCACGCCTCCCAAACCCTCTGCATGCCTCGTTTTTTGCAAAAAAAAAAAAAAAAAAGGCATGCAGAGCTTTGGGCGTCTTGTAGAGTGCTCCTGGGGCTGGGAGGGCAAAAAATCACCCCATATTTTGCTCATTTTTGCCCTCCCCAGTCCCCTGGAGCACTTTGCAAGCCTCCCAAACCCTCTGCACGTCCATTTTTGCAAAGGGGGCCAAAAGTGCTGTATTCAATGTATAAAATGCACCTCTTTTTTGGGGGGGGGGAGGTGCGTCTTATACTCCAAAAAATACGGCAGTTCCCTGAGGATGGGCTCCAGCACAAGTCCGAACACTTGGGAGACAAAACCTCTGTTCCCAACGGCCGACCCAAATTGGACCTTTCAACATTATCCTGGGACATGTAGATTTGCCTTCCTTCGTAAATTCACACAACCCTCCCGTTGTTCAGGTGGCTTTGGGCACAGGGCAATATGTAAACCTTAGTTCAGTGAGGACTCGCAGTTTAGCTTATTCTGCAAATCCAGGAAATGGTGGTTTATTCCAGGAACCATGCCTCGGTTAACTATGGCTCAGCCTATCCTAGCTAAGGAGAGCCAGTCTGAAGCCGGGACATTGGAAGAGCAGCAAAGGGGCTGAGCTGGAGAAAGAGGCCATAAAACCTGGGGTGAGCTGGCAGGTCTTTCTCTTCGCCTGGCACAGAGGATGACAGCCGAGTCCCTCCTGCAGGCTTATTGTCAGGCAAAATCTCTTTATCTCTCAGCTTTGATTTCCTAAGCCTGACTAGGAGGATTTCTATCGCTCCTTCTCCCCCTTCCCCCCACTCCTGTCTCCTGCCGGAACGCTCCTCCCGTGATTTCTGGAGTTGGCACCCTGGTCTTTCGCTGGCAGCCGGATGCCAGTCCTGAGCTGCCAACCAGAGATTGAGGGGCACAATTGGAATGGAGGAGGCTTCCTATGAGAGCCGGGATAATGTCCCCGGATCTCAGCAAATTGGTGTGTTCAGGAGAAGGGGGCGTGGGAGAAAGGAAGAGGCAAGGAATTTTCCCTCCTCCAAAGAGGGAAATTGTTTCCGTCGCTCCGATCGTCCTTTCCAGCAATTAATTTAGCTCTTAAAAATAAGCCAGCAATGGTCAGAGAGAGAAGCTCTCTTTGAGCTTTATTTTCTGCTCTCCCTCAAATCATCTTGCATGCCCCTTTGAGCACTCATCGCTTCTCTTGTACTTTTTAATTTAAAAAAATCCAAATTTTTCACGCTTCCTTGCCCAAATGACATTCCAGATGGCGAGGCTTGGCAACAGAGGAAGTCCGCTGACTCCTCCTTCCTGTTAGCCAGCCACCCCGGTCAGCATTCACCACAATTCATGGTTTATGCCCCGGTAGAAACGGTAACGGTTACTCAGGCTCGCTGCGGCTCGAAATAAAAAAATAAAATAAAATGTGCAAGGATACTCCTGGCCCAAGGTTTTTCCAGCTGAGGCCGGAAGGGCTGCCCTTATCATAGCTCGGCTTTAATCAAGCTGCAAAGAGGAGACATTTTGGAAATAGTTAAAAAAAAAAGTCTTGGTATCCAAGAAATGTACAATAGTTACATCACGGACTTCGTATTAGTGCAAAAGGAACCAAAACAAATAACTACTTGGCTTCGGATTCAGGCCCTGGAGTCCAAAAACTGTCCAAAATGGGAACAGGGCCGAAATAAGCACAGACAGTAAACAGGAAAAAGGTCCCAGAAATTTTTAAAAAGCAAAAAAATAAAATAAAAAGAGAGGGAGGGACTGAAGCCAAGGCCAGGAATCCACTCTGAACTAAGGCAAGATTCTTGTCCAGTTAAACCCCACAGTGTCCACTCTGCTCGGCCACAGCTTCTAGCACCACGGAAGATCTTCCTGACTCCCGCAAGCAAGGATTTCATACAAGCCTCCCGCGAACCAAACTTTCAACCGCATCTCTCTCCCCTTTCCTGCTCACCAAGGCCCGCGCAAAAGTTGATTTTTTAAAATATATCCCCATTATCCTCTGGATCCAACTTGCTCTAAAGCGCGTGGAAGCTTCCGCTGCAGACCCAGCTCAAAACATCCCCAAATCTTGTCTCGCTTTTCAGCGTCCTCCTGCCCCAGGTGTAAGAGCCGAGGTGGCGCAGTGGGTAGAGTGCAGCACTGCAGGCTACTTCAGCTGACTGTTATCTGCAGTTCGGCAGTTCAAATCTCACCGGCTCAGGGTTGACTCAGCCTTACATCCTTCCGAGGTGGGTGAAATGAGGACCTGGAAGGTTGTTGGGGACGATATGCTGACTCTGTAAACCACTTAGAGAGGGCTGAAAGCCCTACGAAGCGGTATATAAGTCTAACTGCTATTGCTAAACCTTGGATTGGTTAACTGCGGTTTCCTGAATCCTCCCCAAAAGGTGAGGTCGGACAGCATCTCGAATCCAACCCATCCCATTTAGCGCAACGTGTGAACCCGGATCACAGATAGACAGCGGTAAAAGTGTCTCTGCGCCAGGCGCTGACTGAGCCAGATATCGGAGCGCAAAAGGTTCCTGCACCCGCAGAAGGAGAATCGGAGAGAAACGGCCCACGACTTCCGGAGGGCACACAGGGCTGGTTCAGAAGGGGAAAGGCCCCTTCCCCTCCCTCCGCTTCCCTGCCCTAGGAAAGCAACCTTGGAGATCAAAGCAGACCTCCTGCCCCCTTCCCTTCCAACCGCTTCTCCCTGTGGGGTGCCAGCGAAGGAGAAGGCTTCCCTTCCCTCTGCCTTGCTAGAGAATCAGGGACCGGCTCATCGCGCCATAAATTATATCCAGGCAGGTTAAACAGAAGCTTTCGGGCTCCAAAACTTTGGCCTTCGGTTATGAAAAATTGCTTCCTCCCTCGTAAAGTGCCGTTCCCGACTCTTCTGTGGTGTCTAGACAGCTTAAACATCCAGCTCCTTCTCCTCCTTTTTAAAAGGCCCGGGAGGCTTTTCATTTGCAAAAAATAGAAAGGATGGCGGGAGGAGGAGGAGGAGGAGAGAGAAAGAGAGAGGATGAAAAGCGGGGGGGGGGGGAAATCTTTCCAGCCAGCTAGCGAGGTGGATTAGAGAAGCAGAGAGGCAGGAAGGTTTGGGGTAAAATCTTTATCGGTTTACAACAGTTCAGTGAGTGGCACTGGAAAAAAAGTGTCTTTTTTCACACTTATGACTGTTGCAACCTCCCCAGGGTCACCTGATCAAAATTCGAACACTTGGCAAATAATTCATATTTATGACGGGCGCAATGTCCTGGGGGGGGATGGGCCTCTCGTAATTCCCCTTTTGAGACCTCCTGACCAGCAAAGTCAATGGAGAAGCCGGATTCACTCAACAACCCTGTTACTCCCAGTGATTCACTTAACAACCGTGGCAAGGGAGGTCAGCAAAACTCACTTAAGAAATGTCTCCCTTCGTGACGGAGGTTTTGGGCTCATTTGTGGCCGTAAGTCGAGGGCTACTTAAGAGAAGGTCAGAAAATGTGGAGGGGGTGGAGAGGGGTGACAGGAGCAGGGGAAAGAATAAAGCAAGGAAGCAACACCCTCCCCCCCCGCAATGATCCTGCAGGTCAACACCCCCCCCCCCCCAAATACCTTGGGAGAGGTGGGTCGCTCAGCTCCTACAGATTTTCAGCTTCACTTCCCAGGAAAGTTCTTGGCTGCAAGGAAGGTGAAAAAACATGTCAGGAATCGTCATGGACAGATCACAGCCTCCTTTGAGCCCCAAATAGCTTGTGGGGTGGGGAAAGGGGGTGTTGGAGAGTCCATTCTCCCATAGCTGTGCAGCTGGACCTGCCAGGAAAGGCCCTCAGTCCGAATCAGATTGAGCTGGAAGGGACCTTGGAGGTCTTCTAGTCCAGCCCCCTGGCTGTCCAGACCCTAGATCAGTGTTTCTCAACCTTGGCGACTTTAAGTCCTGTGGACTTCAACTCCCAGAATCCCCCAGCCAGCATAGCTTTCAGCCCTCTCTAAGCGGTTTACAGAGTCAGCATATCACCCCCAACAACAATCCGGGTCCTCATTTCACCCACCTCGGAAGGATGGAAGGCTGAGTCAACCCTGAGCCGGTGAGATTTGAACCGCTGAACTGCAGATGAAGTCAGTCAGCTGAAGTACTGCACTCTAACCACTGCGCCACCTCGGCTCTTCATTTGCAACAGAAGAGGCAGTTTCCCCATGTGCTGCCTTCACACCAGCCTTTCTCTCCCCTCCATCTCCCCTCCCCTCCCTCACAAAACGCTGGGATTACAACGTCCAGAATTCCCAGCTAATCTGGTTATGGGAGCCACCAATTCTGGAGGCCTCAGAGTCAGCAAGACCCCACCTGGGGTTTACCGGTTTATCCCATCCACTCATCATTTCCCGGCTTACACGCTCCAGCCAAACTCCGCTTATGCCCACTTCAGTTTCCATTTCTGATAGCCGTGGGGAAAGGAACTTGGTGTGATTGTGAGTTTGTGCAAATTTCCAGCAGATGGAGACAAAGCCGGCTGAATGCTTCCTCTCTTTCCCAGTCTGGAAGGAAGAACGAAACCGTCCCGCTGGACGATCCTGAGATGGATCCCATCCCCAGATTTCGTGAATGGAGCTGTCCATTCAAGGAAAGAATCTTCTGTTGATTAAAACCTCTTGCAGCTGCCCATTAATTTAACCAACTGCACTGAAATAAAAGGATATATTATTCATCCCACCCACTTAAGTCTTCTAGGTGGAAGGCCATAGGACAGGGCTGGAGAACCTTTTCGGCGCATGGAACATGCGTCCATGTGCGGGCGCCACAGCAGCGGAAATCCGAAGACCAGCTCGCCAGTGCACACATGGCGAGTTGTCAAAAGTTGTCAAACTTTTCAAACTCAAAACTCCTGGGGATGGATTTGTTTCAGGATTGTCCAGCAAGGCGGGACACGCAGCGAGAACCCACAAACGGGATCCTAAACAGCCCCTCTCCTTTCGACAGCTTTCGGGGCCCTCTTTCCGCTGTTTAACAACCACCAACCAGCTTTGGAGAGGAATGAATTCCAGCCTGCCCTGCGTTTCTAGAATGATGGAATACGTGTCACTTTCATCAAAGGACGCGATTTATGCAACTCTTAAGCCAGAAGAAGGTGAAATGATCCAGGCGAGGCTGAGGATTAGAGATCAAGGTGAGTTTTGAGCCCTCCCTGTAGAGACCCTCAGATTCTGGACCTGACATTTCGATCAGTGGATGCTAAAAAGGGATGGAGAATATTCATCACTTAGGATCCCAGAACCCAGACTGGGCTCTCAAATGTATGTATTGGGCATACTAGGTGATAAAATGTGTAAAAAATGTGTATTAAATGTGTGTTAAATGTGTATTTAACACTACATATATGAATTGCAACAAGAATAGTATTTGCTCAAAATTGGAAGCAGAAGAATATTTCTCCAGATGCAATGGTCATAAGGAAGATACTTGGGGGTGCAGAAATGGATAAGCTGACTATGGAACTGAAGGATAGAGAAGAATCGGAGTACTATAAAGTGTGGAATAGATGGTATAAATGGTGAGAGATACTGTATTAGAACCGAGTATTATTTACGACAAATATGATAACACTGTTATTAATCTGTGCTTAAAAAAAGGATCCAATACAACTTACAAATTTACAACCGAGGTGGCGCAGTGGTTAGGGTGCAGTACTGCAGGCCACTTCAGCTGACTGTTATCTGCAGTTCAGCGGTTCAAATCTCACCGGCTCAAGGTTGACTCAGCCTTCCATCCTTCCGAGGTGGGTGAAATGAGGACCCAGACTGTGGGGGCGATATGCTGACTCTGTAAACCGCTTAGAGAGGGCTGAAAGCCCTATGAAGCGGTATATAAGTCTAATAAATAAATAAATAAATAAATAAATAAATAAATAAATAAATAAATAAATAAATAAATAAATAAATAAATAAACAAACCTTCACAAACATTTTGCAGAAGGAAGCTTCTGTTTTATATGATTCATCTCTCTCTCTCTCTCTCTCTCTCCCTCCCTCCCTCTCTCTCTCTCACACACACACACACACATTCTCCTCTGCTCCCTACTTAAAGAAACCCTTTTTCGTTTTCCCAAATACTTTTCAGGCAAGCCCACTTTTGATTTTCTTCTCCCCTTGAAAATCAGCGCTCGAATCTATGGCACCCAGTTCCACTGTCTGCCAGGGAAGCCATCCAGGCACTCAGACTCCCTCTCCTCCGCCCAGCCTCTTTGCTCTGCTATTCATCGGTTTCTTCCAAATGAATCCTGCCAGGCTACTCATCCGGGCAGTGCCTGCTGCTGAGCCCCCAATGCTGAATCCCTGCCAGCTCTGTCCTGCCAGCGCCTTGGGCCCCACGTGTCTGCTAAACTACCAGTCCTGCCACATCTGGCTGAAACTCAACGCGCCGGGGCCAAATCCAACTTTTAATGGCTGGCGCGGTGCCACGCCCGGCTTAAACGCTGATCTGCAGCTTAGCACTTTCGAGAGGACATAGGGAGGCTTCCTGCACCCACACCCAGAAAGAGACACTGGATACCCATCAGGCAGAGATGTTTGGGGGGAGGGGAGAAGGGGCAGAGAGGGGCCGGGGGGGGGGCAGAGGATGTTAGATAAAGGAAGTTACTCTTGGTCTTCTGCTGCAGAGGAGCAGAAGGGCTCCCGAACCTTCTTGCCATGGAGAATCCCAGAAAAAGGGCAGGAGTTATGAAATAGAATGCTGGAATAGGATCAAGGACATTCCCTTTTAATTAAATGCAATGGAAATTAAATTAAATTTAGGGTTCCCCCTCCTGCCCCCACAAACTGGGCCATTCCACTAATATTGTGCAAAGGGATGGAAGGGAAGGATAGAGAAGGGAGGGAGGAAGAAGGAAAAAAAGAAAAGAGAAAGAGAAAGAGAACAAAAAATGGGAAGGAAGGAAGGAAGGGGCGAAGGAAGGTAGGAGGGAAGGAAGGAAGGGGTGAAGGAAGGTAGGAGGGAAGGAAGGGGAGGTACGGAAGGAGGGGAGGGGGGAGGGAAGGAAGGAAGAAGGGAGGGAAGGAAGGAAAGAAGGAATGGAGGGAGGGAGGGAGGAAAGGAGGGAAGGAAGGAAGGAAGGAAGGAAGGGGTGAAGGAAGGTAGGAGGAAAGGAAGGGGAGGGAGGGAAGGAAGGAAGAAGGGAGGGAAGGAAGGAAAGAAGGAATGGAGGGAGGGAGGGAAGGAGGGAAGGAAGGAAGGAAGGAAGGAAGGAAGGAAGGGGTGAAGGAAGGTAGGAGGAAAGGAAGGGGAGGGAGGGAAGGAAGGAAGAAGGAAGGGAAGGAAGGAAAGAAGGAATGGAGGAGGGAGGGAGGGAAGGAAGGAGGGGATATGTGCCCTCCTGTCTGATAGCCCCAGGCCAGGGAAAGAGTGGGGAAGATTCTCCTTCCTTCAAAAACAGATTTAGTTACCTAGCAAGGAAGCACTAGATCCCTCGAATACAAGGATCTTCGGATGTTTAGAGAGTGTGTCACAAACTGGTACCTTCCAGAGATGGTCACTATCTTGTCCCCATTGTTCTGATGGACAAGGCTGGCTGCTTTCAGTGCCCAGTGCCCATGGCAGGCCAGCCCTTCTGGAGGGCCCTGAGTCTGGGGGGGTGGGGGCTTCTTTCCAAGCTTCAAGCCCCCTTGATTGACAACTCCCCACTCTTAACTCATGAGACCAAACCTGGGCAAGGGGCAGGAGACAGCTCCAATGGCCACCTGCCTGCCCGCTTCCCACTACACAAACTGGGCAAAGACGGGCTGAAAGCTGGAAGCCCAAGGAAGAAGATCGGGAAGGTGAAGGAAATTGGGCAGCTTCTTCTGCCAGTGTCCCTCCCCTCCTCGGCCTCCGTCCTTCCTTCTGCATCCCTGGAAGGAAACCTGAATGGCCAATCTGTCGGAGGGGGGGGCACCTCTCGTGCAGCCAAGGGCCAAGCCGGTTATTCAGAAACGGCCCCCCAGCGCCAGCACAGAGCCCCCCTTTCATGCAGCCCTTCTGCGTCTCCTGACAATGGCACGCCACAGGCCGGCCTGACCCCCCCCAAAAGAAAACCCGAGGAAGGGAAATGCTAGGCATGCCTGGGGTTTTTCTGGAAACAGGCGACGTCCACCCGAGAGGCCGGCGGAATAAGACCGATATTCATCAGCCAGACAAGCCCAGCCACTGTTTGGCTGGGAGGCTCCGTTCCCCAGCAGGCCCAGGCCCCTCCCTGGAAGCCCTGTGTATTTTTCTTCTTCCCTCCGCCGAAAAATGAAAATGGAATATTTCACCGGGCCAAAGAATGGGGACTGGGAAAATATTTTCCTTTTGCTGCCACTCGGCATGCCAGAGAAGTCTTCTCGGCAGAGCAGACGCCGCTTCCGGCACGCTGGGCCCGAGGATCCAGAGGCAGGCGGGGGAGGGGGTCATGCTTCGGGGAGGGGCACTCCCATCTGCAAACATCTGCCTGCCTGCTTCTCTCTCTGCCTGTCTGCTATCTCTGTCTGCCTGCCTGCCTGCCTGCCTGCCTGCCTGCCTGCCTGCCTGCCTGCCTGCCTGCCTGCCTATCTATCTATCTATCTATCTATCTATCTATCTATCTATCTATCTATCATCTATCCATCCATCCATCCATCCATCTACCTACTTACCTACCTACCATCTGTCTGTCTATCTATCTATCCACTTACCTATCATATCCTATCATCCATTTTTCTGTCTGTCTGTCTGTCTGTCTGTCTGTCTGTCTGTCTGTCTATCTATCTAATCTATCCATCCATCCATCCATCCAACTACCTACTCACCTACCTACCTACCTACCTACCTACCATCTGTCTATCTGCCTACCTACCTATCATATCCATCCATCTACCTACTTACCTACCTACCTACCATCTGTCTGTCTGTCTATCTATCTACTTACCTATCATATCCTATCATCCATTTTTCTGTCTGTCTGTCTGTCTGTCTGTCTGTCTGTCTGTCTGTCTGTCTATCTATCTATCTATCTATCTATCTATCTATCTATCTATCTATCTATCTATCTATCTATCTATCTATCTATCATCTAATCTATCCATCCATCCATCCATCCATCTACCTACTTACCTACCTACCTACCATCTGTCTGTCTGTCTGTCTGTCTATCTATCTACTTACCTATCATATCCTATCATCCATTTTTCTGTCTGTCTGTCTGTCTGTCTGTCTGTCTGTCTGTCTGTCTATCTATCTATCTATCTATCCATCCATCCATCCATCCATCCATCCATCCATCTATCCATCCATCCATCCATCCATCCATCCATCCAACTACCTACTCACCTACCTACCTACCTACCATCTGTCTATCTGCCTACCTACCTATCATATCCTATCATCTATCTATCATCTATCTATCTATCTATCTATCTATCTATCTATCTATCTATCTATCTATCTATCTATCTATCATCTATCTATCTATACATACATACATACATACATACATCTACCTACTTACGTACCTACCTACCATCTGTCTGTCTGTCTATCTGCCTACCTATCTATCATATCCTATCATCCATCCATCCATCCATCCATCCATCCATCCATCCACCCACCCACCCATCCATCCATCCATCCATCCATCCATCCATCCATCCATCCATCCATCCATCCATCCATCCATCTTCTCTTTTCCTGACCAATGGGAGGAAAGGGGAGGGAGAAAGCACACTCTGCCCCAATCCGGTGCCCTTCAGTTGTGTTGGGACAATCTTAACCCATCTGGGAGTCTCCAAGTGGGGGAAGACAGTTCAGGAATAACATAACAGGGAAGCTACAGATGCAAACGCCTGGACCACCATCTCTGTCTTATGCCAAAGTGGAAGGGATCCCTTCCTCAGCTACAAGGGTCCAGATCACCTCATCCCAGCCTGGTCCCAACTAAGAGATTCCTGGCGACGAAACTCCAGCAATGCCGAATTTGCAACCCTCCAGCTAAATTAAGTCCATTCTTGGCTTAGGACGGGCCAAACTATTTTTACTGCTTTCTCTTCTGATCCAGCGACTATTTTCCCAAGTTCTTCAGTATCTGGCTTCCATCTGCTTCTTCGGAAATATTGTGTTTCCATCCAGATTGTAGGTTTCTGCTCTGGGCCTATTCTGTTTCTTCCCCAGCCCCACACCTCTCAGGCAAAGAAGGAATCCATCCACCCACACGTTCTCCTTCCTTCAGCGTTGGAAGGCCAATAAAACAGCACATGGCGCGCCCAAACCCAATTGTGCAAGGACAGAAATAACGGCGTTTACTACTTGATGGATTCGCTGAGCCCATCCAGTTCCAAAAAGATGATGGGCAGCGTATAATACGCCCAGTCTAGAAGTTAAAACTGCACTTCCAACCTTCAAGCATGGCCTGCTACTCCCGTCTTCCAAGCAAGCAGAGTAAGAACCAACAAGCCTCCTGCTGAGGACCCACCGGGAGGGGCCAGGCACACTCCAGCCCCTGAGTTGGATGCTCACTTCCTGTTGCCCCCAGCCAGGATGGCGCTTTCAAAATACAAAAGCTTTCCTCCTTGCAACAGGAGGCCACACATGTTTACTCAGAAGTGGAAGAGCCAAATATGCAGCCTAACACACTGAGAGTCTTGGGAAGCCCTTCAAGATATATTTGCGCAGCTGGGCAGACCTACTGGAGAAGCAAGAGGCGAGCAGCTTTTTCCTTCCCTGTCCCAAGCATCGGTTCATAGCGGGCTCCTCTGGAACGATCTCCCCCGTGGAGATTCGGACCCTCACCACCCTTCAGGCTTTCCGCAAAGCTATCAAGACCTGGCTGTTCCGGCAGGCCTGGGGCTGATGAGTTCCCAGCCCCACTTGAATTGTTGTGACTGTTGGGTTGTTTTTAAACTGTTTTTATATTGTTTTTGTCGTTGTCCGTTGTTGTATTTCCCCCCTCCCCTACTTGGTTTGTTAGCCGCCCTGAGTCCCTCGGGAATAGGGCGGCATACAAGTGTAATAAACATACAACATACATACATCCTTCCTGAGTCAAAACCTTGGCATCCACCTGCTATCATCAGAGAAGGCAGAGAATGGCGAGGATGCAGCCTTATATTCAGACAAGCGAGCCTTGAAATGCCATAGAAGGGCTGGCACTGCCCAGCGGGTCAAAAGGCAGACGGAGGGTGTTCTGGTTGTCCAAACAACTACAGAGATTTTCTCCAGGTAGGTTATCAGAAGAGGATCATCTCTTCAGCTTTGCTTTTTGGCCCACAATGAATTTTCCTTCCACGTGGCCCAGATTCTTACGCAAAAAAAAACCTGGGATTTTCCTAATGGCTGAAATGCATCTCTAGGTTTGAACATACTGTGCTGAAAAACCCAAAGCAACTCTAGCCTTCCAGAATAGATTTGGGTAGAGAGATGGGCAGTATATAAATTTAATAAATAAATGCATAGAGAAGGAACAAACTCCGTTGATCTCTGGCCTTATTCACTTTCGTGGCACGACAAAACCGCGCTCGTCAAAATAGCGGTGGTAAAACCGCGTCGCTAAAGCCGCGACGTCATCACCGCGCGTCATCACCGCCGCGACAACAGCGCGGCGACAGAAGGGCGCTTTAAAACAGCGCGGCAGCAGAAAGCCGATTTAAATTAAGGTAAGGGTTAGAATTAGGTTTAGGGGTTTGCTTTAGGGTTAGGTTTAGGGTTAGGTTTAGGGTTAGGTTTAGGGTTAGATTTAGGGTTAGGTTTAGGGTTAGGTTTAGGGTTAGGTTTAGGGTTAGATTTAGGGTTAGGTTTAGGGTTAGGTTTAGGGTTAGGTTTAGGGTTAGGTTTAGGGTTAGGTTTAGGGTTAGGTTTAGGGTTAGGTTTAGGGTTAGATTTAGGGTTAGGTTTAGGGTTAGGTTTAGGGTTAGGTTTAGGGTTAGGTTTAGGGTTAGGTTTAGGGTTAGGTTTAGAGTGCTTCGGAAGGCGCCGATTTGCCCTCCGCGGTTATGTTATCGCGGTAGGGTCGCATTTTCCTTAGCGCTTTGGATGGCGTGGATTTGCCTCCGCACTTATGTTGGCGCGGATAAGGGCTTCGCGGTTTTGTGGTGGAACCATTCACTTTCCCCTTAAAAATGGGATGATCCAGGAAGGGAATAACTCAAAGGGATACAGGACATCACAGTCCACCTGCCATCTGCCCAAATTCACCTAATGACGTCCAGAGGATGGTTATCGCAAAAAAAAAAAAACCATCGCTGTGCCAGGCCAGCATAATACAAACGGCATAACCGAACGCAACAGACTGCAGAAGAGGAAGCCATGCTGACTAAACGGAGAAAGCTGTAATAGAAATAAAACTCAGATTGACGGGCAAGATTACTGGCAAGCGAAACTCGCATTATTTTTGGCAAGTGCCCCAAAACTAATGGGGTTAGTATCAGTTGAAGATCTTGTTCTTTGGGAGAGGCTGCCATTCTCTGAAATTCTTCCCCAGGCTGGTGTGCAGGAGAGGGCAACGGCTCCAGGTATCTTGATCAAGCGAAAGGCCCTTCCATTGGCCGGCAGGTGCAAATTTTGCACAACGAAGACAACGCTGGGAAAAGGAGCTTCCCTCTTTGCCCCTCCCTTCCTCTGCCCAGATAACAACGGCTCATCCTTCTGAATCACAAGCGGTCTCATCTTTATCACCCAATCTATCAGCGAAGAGAGAGTATTGTGGATCTCTTCGGTGTACCTTTTTCTGGCTCGTACAAGAAATATATGGGTAACCGAGCGCAAGAGATTTGAAAAGTTTTTATTTTTTGTTCTCCATCTACAATTATAGGTATACATTCACATAGTTATCATTCTTTTTTGCATTCGTCGTTCTTATACATTTGTCATTCCATTTACAGGGTTATAACCAGTGGTGGGTTTCAACAATTGTTCGAACCTACTCTGTGGGTGTGGCCTCCTTTGTGGGAGTGGCTTGCCACCCATGTGACCGGATGGGAGTGGCTTGCCACCCATGTGACCGGATGGGAGTGGCTTGCTGCCCATGTAACGGGATATGAAGATGCCGACGACACTTGTCAGAACCACCTTAAATGACCTCACACACAGCACCGGCCTGCATAAGAATAGGATGGAAACTTGTTTTTTAAAAGGCATCTTTGGTTTGCTTTAAAACAACTTCAACACACGCAATGTTCTGATTGCACCACAAACGCAGTAGTCATCCTTACCTTTCACAGAGGCACTGAGTTCTATAAATAGGAGCATGATAGTGTAGAATAATCATATCCAAGGACCAGTGGTGGGTTTCAAAAACATTTTGGAACCTCTTCTGTAGGTGTGGCCTGCTTTCCGGGTCCACTGGTGGAACCTCTTCTAACCGGTTCGGTAGATTTGACGAACCGGTTCTACCGAATAGGTGCGAACTGGTAGGAACCCACCTCTGGTTATAACCTACCGTTTGGGTTGCTTTGCTTACCATCCCTCACCTGTTTTGACACCATCTTCTTTTCCCTATCTTTTCTCCCTCCCTTCCTTCCTCTCTCCTTTCCCTTCCCTTCTTCCCTTGCCTCTCCCCTACTCCTTCTCTCCTTCTCCCCCAGTGGAAGAGGTTTGAAGCAGTTCGAAGGCAGCCTTTGTTTGTTGGTCTCTGGTATAGGCTCGGCATACCACGCAGATGTCAACCTCCACCTGTCCCACCGCACGCAGAACTTCTTCCACCTGGCTGGTAGAAAAATGCAAGCTGCACCTTTTCAGGACAGACACACGAAGAGAACATGTCATGCAGAAGGTGGTGAAGACCAGGCCATCCAGGGTTGGAACCAACCCCAGTAGCTCTTGAACCAGTGGTGGGATTCAGCCAGTTCTCACCTATTTGGAAGAACCGGTTGTTAACTTTCTAAGCAGTTTGGAGAACTGGTTGTTGGAAGAAATCTCCTTTTGTTTTTCCCCACTTTACAGGGCTAATCCTGTAAGGAAGGCAGGAAGGAAACATTCTGGTGTTGTTTCTAGCCTCATCTTTATTGACCTGCTTACAGAAACTGCCTCTGACCTCAAGACTGGACTACTGCAATGCGCTCTACATGGGGCAGCCCTTGAAGAGCATTCGGAGACTTCAACTCATCCAGAATGCAGCCGTGCAAGCGATTGTGGGTGCACCTTGGTACACCCACGTCACACCTATCCTCCGCGAGCTGCACTGGTTACTGATCGGTTTCCGGATACGCTTCAAAGTGCTAGTCGTCACTTATAAAGCCCTTCATGGTATTGGACCTGGGTACTTGAGAGACCGCCTGCTGCCAATTACCTCCCAAAGACCCATTAGATCGCACAGGGTCGGCCTCTTCTGGGTTCCGTCTACCAGCCAATACCATCTGGCTACTACCCGGGGGAGGGCCTTCTCTGTGGCGGCTCCGGCCCTTTGGAACGAACTCCCCGCAGAGATTCGGACCCTCACCTCTCTCCAGGCCTTCCAGAAAGCCATTAAAACCTGGCTGTGCCGGCAGGCCTGGGAGTGATGAGTTCCCTTCCCCTCTCGACCTGTGTGGCTGTGTGACTTTTGGCTATTTTAACTACTTGTATTGTACTTTGTGTTCCCTTTCCCCCTTGAGTTGTTAGCCGCTCTGAGTCCCCTTGGGAATAGGGCGGCATATAAATAAAACAAATCTCAATCTCTCTCTCTCCGGTTAACCCTTATTACATTGCAACAGCTAAGGCGAAGCGCCCATCGACCTGAGTGATGTTGAGTTGGCCACACCCACACGGTCACATGACCACTGAGCCATGCCTACCCAGCTGGTCATTAAGGCAGAGAACCAGTTGGTAAATTATTTGAATCCCAACACTGTCTTGAACCAACTTCCCTCCACGCTGCAACTTCTTCGGGAAGATCCTGGGACGGGCAGATGAGAAGGTGCCCTGGCTTTCCCTTTGATGCGCCAGACGCTCTTTGTATCAAGGATGGAAGAGGCGTGCAGGTCTTTTGGCCAGCAGCTCCTGGCAGCTCCAACTCCCATTGTTTGGCCACTCCGCAGAGGACGCAGCTGTCCAGGTCAAAGAAAGCCAGTGTCCCAACAGCTTCCATTCCAGCCAAACAAAGGCATTCAAACAGCTCTCCTTTGGGGCGGGGGCCATGTTGACACAGCTGGGAGGAAGAACCTGAGGATTCATCCTCTTTGCAAGGGGGTGGGGGTGGCTGCTGCAGCCTGCAGACCCGGCTCCTTGCCCAGAAGGTCCACCTTGGGGTGGGGGGGGGGAGAACGAACAAATGGCAGCTTCTTCCTCCACCAAGGAGGTTGGTGGTTGGAGTTGGCGTTTGAAATACTCTGAGGAAAAGCTGCTGCCGTTGCTTTTAGGGTGCAGGGGGAGCCCTAAGAATGGATTAAGACAGAGAGTCCCAACAGGGCAGCAACTTCTTCTTCAGAGTGACTCCACCAGACAAGCTCCAGAAGTTCACATATGGGAGAACACGCAAGGGATAAGAATTGTATCTGTCTCCCGTCAGAAGTTTTGGAAAGCTGGGTGGATTCCCCCCCCCCCCACACACACACAAACACTCATAATTTTTTTCAGAAGAAAGCAAGAGAGCAAAATCTCTTCCTAGCGCAGTTCAACTCCTGAACTTATTCGCAACGCTTCTTCCTTTTTGGGTGGGTGGAGAGATGGGGAGGGGATTTGCCACTTCCTGTCTCGTTTGCAGCCCTGGGATTCTCTGCTGGTATTCCATGGTTTATTCAGCAAATCTCTCGCCGAACGTGACTCTGAGCAGCATCCAAGCCACAATTAAAACAATATCACAACTGTTAAAAAGTCTTTTGAAAGAAATAAACGAGAGCAAGATTGCCGGAGAAGATCCGTCTCAACACAGCACAACCGATCGCACAGGGTCCCCTTGGGACCCCCTCCTCAAGGTTGCTTATCCCACCCCATCAATAAAGCCAACACTGACCACTTCTTGAGCTTAGCCAAGGAAACAGCACAGCCTGGATAAACATTGCCCCAGGCCTTAAGCCATCATGTAGCCTGCCACACGCCAGTGGTGGGATTCAGACAGTTCGCACCTATTCGTGAGAACCGGTTGGTAACTTTCTAAGCAGTTCAGCGAACCGATTGTTGGAAGAAATCTCCTTTTGTTTTTTTCCACTTTACAGGGCTAATCCTGTAAGGAAGGCAGGAAGGAAACATTCTGGTGTTGTTTCTCGCCTAATCTTTATTGCCCTGCTTACAGAAACTGCCTCTCTGGTTAACCCTTATCACATTGCAACAGCTAAGGCCAAGCGCCCATCAACCTGAGTGACCTTGAGTTGGCCACGCCCACCCAGTCACATGACCACCGAGCCCCACCTACGCAGATAGTCATTAGGGCAGAGAACCGGTTGTTAAATTATTGGAATCCCACAACTGCCACACGCTCAATGTAGATTGAATAAAGTAGGCCAACAAGCTACTGGGGCTTATTGAACAAAGGTTGTGTTTGCAAACCATGGCTTAACAATATGGTCAACGAGGCAACTCAAGACCTCCTTTGCTTTTTTTCTCAAGGCCGAGAACTGGGTTTGTTTAAGAGCCTTGTTCTGGGATGGTCATCTCTTTCTCGTTCAGCCACTTTTTCTAAATCTAGGCTAGCAGCTCTCCTCCTGCATGTCTGCAAATGGCAAGCCGTCGTGAATTCTTCTTCTCGGCACCACAATAGACAGGCAAAGCTCTCCAAGACTGGCCAAATAAAAACCTGGACCCCTGAGAGCAGCGGTAGGAGAGAACTTCTCTGAAAGGACAGACTTCCCCCCACAGAAGGTAAGAGGCCATCCTCATCTTCAGACGAGAAGCTCAACGGAGTCCCAGCAAGACACTACCTTACCACCTGGAAGGTCAGCGATGGGGGATGGACTTTGAAAGTCTTGAAATACTTTGGGCTTTCATGGCAGCGATCCAAGGGTCAGTCCTCAGCCTCTCCAAAGGGAGGAGCCTTCTCGGAAACTGCCAATCCAGGAAGGTCAGACTAGATCAGGGGTGAGCAATCTGAGCCTCTGGAGCCGCATGTGGCTCTTTCATCCCTCTGCTGCAGCTCCATCGCCAATCGGCGCCATCCTTGATAGGGCTTTCGGTTAGGACAGGTAGAGGAAACTGCACTAGGAGAAGTGAGAAGTAGGGGGAATGGGACTTCCAGTCGGCTCCAGAATTGAACAGGGAGATTCCGGTTAGGACCTATGTGGCTCTTTGAGTGTTTAAGGTTGCTGAGCCCTGGGCTAGATGAACCAATGGCCTCATTCAGTGGATGAGCTTGACACCCCCATATCTGAGCCAGGAGAAAGTAGCCATTGTCCTCGTTCTTGGACTCAGAGGGCCTGGCAGGCTCCCCATCATTGTGTGTTGCGAGGGGCCCACGGAGGTGTTTTGTTTGTTTGTTTCTACACTGACGGGCTTCTGGGCGGCTAAATGAGGAACAAATGCAGAACATTCCTTTATCTCCGGCAAAAGCAAAGCAATAAAATGTATTTTTAATGGGAGGAAAATAGAACTGTACATTTAATTTCTTCTAAACCATTTGCTTCCACTTAGGACTCAGAGCAAAGCCAGGGACACTGGCAGAAGCAAAGCTCTCCCTGAACAATGATCAGTTCATGGAGACAGAGGTCTCTGCTTCCTGGAGGCACTTCTATTCACACAAACACAGATGCCCTGGAGAGAGAGAGAGAGAGAGAGAGGGAGGGAGGGAGGGAGGGAGGGAGGGAGGGAGGGAGGGAGGGAGACCTGTGCATTCCTTAAGAGGCGAGGTGGCAGTACTGTGGTTAGGGTGCAGTATACTGCAGGCCACTTCAGCTGACCGTTATCTGCAGTTCAGTGGTTCTAATCTCACCGGCTCAAGGTTGACTCAGCCTTCCATCCTTCCGAGGTGGGTAAAATGAGGACCCAGACTGTGGGGGCGATATGCTGACTCTGTAAACCGCTTAGAGAGGGCTGAAAGTCCTATGAAGCGGTATATAAGTCTTAACTGCTATTGCTATTGCTATTCCTGGGTGAGATTTTCCAGTCTCTGACCAAGTTTAGTTTATTGTATTTGTATGCCGCCCTTTTTCCCTCGAAGGGGGAAAACCTCATAATCCTCTGGTAGGTACCAAGGTACGGCATGAAGGGCCCCGTCTTTTCCCCAAGCAGACAGCATGTGTTCAGATTACAGATTACCAGAGTTGGAAGGGACCTTGTAGGTCATCTAGTCCAACCCTCACACCCAAGCAGGAGACCCTACACTATTTCTGACAGTCTCTTCTTGAAAGCCTCCAGTGATGAAGCCCCCACAAGGCAACTTCTGTTCCATAGGTTGATGGTTCTCACTGTCAGGAAATTTCCCCTTATTTCCAGGTTGAATCTCTCCTTGATCAGTTTCCATCCATTGTTCCTTGTCTGGCCTTCAGGTGCCTTGGAAGATAGCTTGACCCCTTCCCTCTCTGTTCATGATGAGAGCATCAGACAAAGATCTGGAGAAGTCCCAGGTTCAGACAACATTTCCATGCTGAAGCTTTGGATGTATGGAAATCCATTCTTTTAACCTAACCTACCCAGAGGGTTAGTGCAAGACCAACGCAGGAGATGAGTGAAGGGTGTCCTAGCCTACTCAGGAAGGATGGGCCCTATCTAATATATTTAAAACTTCACGAATTGCCTCCTAAAATATGAAGTTGGTCATGAAGAGATCAGTGGCCCGCCAGGAGTGAGACCCAGCAGCAAACCTTGTAGCTCTCTCTCAAGAGTCCCATTCATTCGGTTGAACCAGATTGTCTCCTGAACTCACTTAACAAATGTCTGACTCAGAAATTTTGGGCTCAAATACGGTCATAGGTCGAGGACCACCGTAGTCCCCCAGAGAGAAAAGTCCAGGAGAATCTTTCAGCCTTTCCAGATCCGATCACCGTTTTCACAATCAGCCCTTAAACGGCGCAGTTGGGTGTGGAAAGAAACAGCCTCTCGCAAAAACTTGCGAAAGAAGGTCGAAGTCTACAGAGGGGCCCTTTTTTGGGCAATAATGATGCCAAGTGGGCAAAGCATGTCTCACTACATGGAGAGAATTCTTTTCCTTCTCCTTTTCTGGGTTGGGAAGTTTTGTTTGGAAGCGTCTCCTGGTTTTTCAGACTTGACGAAGCCTTCCTGTAAGGCTCACACAATTATTTTTAGCAGATTTCAGTGTACACCCAGCCACCTTCGGAGTGCAGGCGGTGGCCACAGAGAGAGCCAGACTGCTACTCACTTTTTTTATCTTAAGCCTGACCACTGGCTGCACTCCGTTGTGGCTCCCGCCCGCTACCTTCCACGCGGTTCGTCCTACTTGGAGAAACGCCTCTGAAATCAGTTTTGCCCAGGCTGGGAAATGGACTTTCAACTGCAAATTATAATGAGGAGGGTTTAGGCTCCCACCTCCTATGCTGAAACCTCCTGGAGGAAGTAGACCTGTAGTAACGAATAAGAAATTGGAGGCTTCCTGGCTGGCTTGAGTAAGCCCGATTTACTCACGCAGCATCTGAAGAAATCGGCTGAAGGGGACCGTGTCCTCTGATATCTAATTCAAGATATCTCTTCCTAAGAGATAAAAGGAAAGCAGATCTTCCAAGAACCTGGTGTTTGGACACCATCAACGCGTCCTCTGACACCAGCCAGAGCACAGAAGAACTTAAAGAAGTCAATAGGAGATGGGAAAGATGTGGGGAGATCTGGCCCACAGAATCGCCAAGAGTTGGACATGACTGAATGGGGGAACACCATCAGCCTCCTAAGAGGACTCTTCCAGAAGAGCTACTGATTTCTGATTCCTTCTTTTGAGCTTACCCAAACATCTCTTCCCTGGCTCCACCGCCTTTGCCCTCTAGAGACAGTTGCTAACAGCTGGAATGGCCGGGATCTTTCCTAGCTGCCGATGCTGGGGAGCACCAAAGGTTCAAGACGCATACAGACAGCCCCCACCCCAGAGACAGCCACAGAGCTGCATATCAGCAGTCAATAGCAATAGCAATAGCAGTAGACTTATATACCGCTTCATAGGCCTTTCAGGCCTCTCTAAGCGGTTTACAGAGAGTCAGCATATTGCCCCCAACAATCTGGGTCCTCATTTTACCCACCTCGGAAGGATGGAAGGCTGAGTCAACCCTGAGCCGGTGAGATTTGAACCGCTGACCTGCTGATCTAGCAGTAGCCTGCAGTGCTGCATTTAACCTCTGCGCCACCTTGGCTCAGTCAGGGAAGTCCTGCAATCCATCTTAGATTTGAAGCTAAGTTGCGCTTCACACGTGGTGCTTAACAAGATGCCCACCACTACTCGATTCATCCAAAGCCAAAATTCGTGGCTAAGATGCCACAATGGGCTGGAGTCACACAACACACTAAGCCAATAGTAAGCAAATCACATGAAGGCTTAGCACAATATGAACCAGACCCACAATGAAAGGGGCAGCTAAGCTCCTTATACTTGACACACCAGCAAAACATATTTTTTGCCGTCTCAATAACCAAAGCCATTAGAGAAAGCTCCTGTTAGCCATTCCGTCTTCTCGAGGGGGGGGTGGGGGGTATCAAAACAATAGGGAACAGCAGCCTCACTTAGTCCAATGCCCCTTTTGATCCTTGAAGAGGGTTCGAGCCCCCCAACCTCCAGCCCTCCAGCCCATCTTCTCTTATGGCAAAACACACCCAGAGTTGTTATCTTCCCCCTTCAATTATCTCAGTCCCGTTGATGTCCTTATTTCAACCTTCCCTTTGAACCCTTCTTGAAGGTCATCAAAAGTAGATCCAGGTGCCCAAATCCCTCTTATTATGCTGATCCACCTTTCACCAAACTGTGGATCTCTCCGTCTCAAGATTCCTCAAATAATGGTAACCAGTTTCTGGGTTTGTCCCATGCTCCAAATACTTCGCTCTTGTTCATGCACAAAAACAGTGGCTTTATTTATGTGCCTCGTTTTCCACAAATGTGTTGCCCTCCAAGCCATCCACAGATGTGAGGATTACAGGAACAGCAACCACGTGGCCATCACAAGTAAAAAAGCAAAGACCAAGAGCCACTGACATTTCAACAATTCTCTTTCAACTTATCAGGGGTTTAAATGAGCCCAAAACATATTCCCAGGTCAGTTAACAATCTCCAAGGCTGATCATATCAGCATCAGTACAGCAATTCATCCTGCAGCTCATCTTAAGAAAGTTCGCTAATCCACCTTAAAGAAGCAGCGAAAGGAAAACAGAGAGCGTGGAATCATAGGGTTGGAAGGGACCTTGGAGGTCTTCTAGTCCAACCCCCTGCTCAAGCAGGAGATCCTGTATCATTCCACACAAAATATTGTCCAATGTCTTCTTTAAAACCTCCAGTGATGGAGGAGTAGCCACAACTTCCAGAGGAAAGCCTTTCCCACTGCTTGATTGCCATCATGGGCAGAAAATTCTTCCTTAGTTCTAGGTTGGATCTTGTTTTGAATGATCTCCCAGCTGTTGCTTCTTGCCCTGCCCTCAGTGCATGCGATGTACCCGTGATTCGCCTCATGAGGCCAATGTTGAGAAAAGACACGGACACGAGCTTTCTCGGGATGAGGCCCCTTTTATTGAGATAGGACAAAGGCAGGAGGGGCAATCAGCATGTGATTTAGACAGCCTGTCAAACTACAATTGCTAATCTACTGCTCAGGGAAGTTCTGTCTATATATGGTCAAATCCTGGGCGTCGTTGGGTAAGGCACATCTAGAGCGAATTATCAGGATGTTATGTTATGCACTATCAGGATGTTATGGAGTTTGTTTTTTCCTGTGTGGTTCAGCGTGGCTGCGCATGCCCTGTTATGCACCGGGCCATAGGTGACCGCCACACCTACACAAAGAGTTATGTGACAACAAGTGCAGGTAAAGTTCAATGTAAAGTCAAGGAGCCAACCACCTGCAAAGAAAACTGCCTTATCCTTAGACATTCTACCTTTGTTCAACATAAATACTCCGCTTGTTATGATTGTAATCTTTTGCTCTACTTTTCCTCCAAGGAACCCAAGGCAACAAACATGCTTCACCACAGCCTTGTGAGGGAGGAGGCGGGTGGGAGGGAAGGAAGGAAGGAAGGAAGGAGAAGAGAGAGAAAGACAGAAAGAGAACAGAATTAGTTGAAGATCAGCTGTGAATTTCACAATCAGGGCCAACTCATAAAGCATTGGCATCTTTGATTGTATGCCGGGTATTGCCAGAATGGTGTTCCTAATAAATGACTGGTTTTCTTTTGAAACTTGGCTCGAGGCTCATGAATTAATTAGGGCATCTTTCGGAAACCTGACAATCAGATGGAGAATCTAAAGACCTTCCCAATCTTGGTCAAGAGGTGTCTTTCTTTGAGACCAACTGAGCTGATTTGCAGTTCCCAAATTAACATCTTACATTACCGATACTTTTTATGAATGAAAACTGATGGAGGAATAAGGCATCACAGACCCAAAGCTGGTAGCTCTTCCAATCTCTGAATTCCGATTAGGGATGCTCTAAGTTGGAGCTTTTCTCGCTCTCCCCTTGGTGATTGACCCCTGTGGACCTGCCTCCATCAAATTAGCCAAGCAGTTACTTTTGCTGCCCCAGAGGTTCAGAGTTGGGTAGCTCTGGGCTGGAGTGGCAGCTACAACGAGAACCAGATGCCAAGCCCTCGGTTGCAAATCAAAGCTGACAACCGAGCAACGCGACTTAGCCTTGGAGCAAGCGTGGAAGCCTTCAGGTGAGGCTACTGTGGAAGCCCCCTGGGAGGGGGGGGCTCCAATAATCACACAAGCCCCCTCCGCATCCCAGGCCTGCCTGGAAGAGCTGCAGGAGAAGGGCTTCTAATTGGACACACACATAATTCCTGTTTCCTATTAGATGCAGCAAAGGAGATAACTGAAAATAAAGCGGATACCTTCGCTTCCAGGCTTCGCCAGCTGCCTTTTTCAAACAGATGTTTCTGATTGCAAGGAGCTACTGCTGAAACAGTTTGCAAATGCATCGTCAGACCTTTTGGGCAAACATCAGCCTCTCCTCCACGCCAGGCGTCTTCCCAGCAGCAGCTCAGAAGGCCGAGAGGGGCTGGAACAAGCCGGGAGCTGGCCCAGGGTCAGGGATCCCACTGGGGGAAAGCCCGATCTGGTGCTCGGAGGCCCTGAGAACTCGGTGAGTTGGTCATTCGTCACAAGAAGGAAGAGTTGGGGGATCCTCCAGAGAAGTTTCCAAAGTTTTGACAGGGGATGAAACAGTCCCGGAAAAATATGAGAGCTCCCTGGGGAAGGATGAGGATGTATGAAGGGAAGAATTCCTTTTAAAAAACAGCACAGAATTAAAGACCTTGGAAGTGGAAGTGGATCTAATTTTGGAAGGATGGAGAAGGAGAAGACGTATGCTTGAAAACTCTCGATCGTTTTCTCCTCCACAGAAGCAAGCAGGAAGATCCGGCTGGTTTTTTTTAAAACAGTTTTTTTTTTTCCCCAATTGAAATTTAATTGAAATGTTTAACAGCAATAAAAGATTAGGGGAAAAAGGGGAAAGTGGAAAAGGGATGGATGGAAAACATGCAAAGAGAGAGGGAGGGAGGGAGGAAGAGAGAGAGAGAGAGAGAAGGAACAGAAAGTAAAAGATATTTAAAGAAGGGATTTCAGGTCTTTGCAAGCAAGCTTCATCTTTTTCCTCCCCCTTTGAAGTTACAAATTGTCCTTGACTTACAACAGTCCATTTAGTGGCCCTTCAAATTTAGAACAGCACTGAAAAAAGTGACTTATGACCAGTTTTCACACTTCTGACCATTGCAGTATCCCTAGGGACATGTGATCATAATTCAGACACTTGGCAACTGACTCACATTTACGACAGTTCCAGTGTCCTGGGGTCAAGTGATCCCCTTTTGCGACCTGATTAGCAAAACCAACGAGGAAGCCAGAATTCACTCAACAACCGTGTGACTGATATAATAACTGCAATGGTTTGCTTAACAACTATGGCAAGAAAGGTCGTAAGATGGGGCAAACTCACTTAACCAATGTTTCACTTAGCAACAAAAATGCTGGGCTCAATGGGAGTCGTACACCATTGATCGCGTTCTTCCAGTCGGTCGTAAGACTTTGCTGTTGTGGAGGCTTTCACACAGGTGTGAAGCCTTTGACGCTGAGCTAAGAGCCTCTCTGCTTATTTAGGTGCTGAATCTGGACTAGCCAATTATCAGTTTAAATCCCAGTTTGCCTCATGGGGGGATGGAAATGGGGCAAGTCAGCCTTGGAAGAGGAGCACGGAGGGCAGGTTGGTGTTTTGAGGAAAGAGAGGTCAATCCTCAAATCAGGGGTGAAATCCAGCAGGTTCTGGAGAACCGGTCGTGGAAATTGTGAGTAGTTCGGAGAACAGGTAAATGCCACCTCTGGGTAGCCCCAGAATGGGGAGGGAATGGGGATTTTGCAGCATCCTTCCCCTGTCACGCCCACCAAGCCACGCCCACCAAGCCACACCCACCAAGCCACACCCACCAAGCCACACCCACCAAGCCACACCCACCAAGCCACCAAACTGGTAGCAAAAAAATGTGAATTTCACCACTGCCTCAAAGGCAGCGTCTCTCAGCTGGAGAGGCTGTATGGTGGCTGGAAGGTCAGCATGTTGTAAATCACCCAGAGTGACTTTGAAATGAGATGGGTCGCAAATACATGTCATAAACTGGAGCAACTCGAGCGCCATCGGCATTGACAAATTCACCATCAGTCAATTGCAAAGGGCAGCTTTACTCGGAACATCTTAGATGCTGTGACGGGATCTTTACTACCATCAAACAAGAACATCTGCATCTCCAGGTCCTTGGGAAGGACTAGATAGGTGGACAAAAATGCCAAATCTAGTCTGAACATCTGGCTGATTGTGCGATGGACCTTAATAACAACAACAACAACAACAAACCAGCAGTGGTAATTCCAGTGGTAATTGGCACACTGGGTGCTATTCCAAAAGCACTGGAATTACATTTAAAACAGTTAAAAATTGACAAAATCACCATCAGTCAAATGCAAAAAGCCGCACTGCTTGGATCTGCACGCATATTACGAAAATACGTTATGACGTCCTAGGCCCCTGGGTGGGGCCCGACTAGTAACCAATGCCAAATCCGGCGAAACAACTGGCCCCTGTGATACAATTCTGTCGTTGCGAATAGTAATAATAAATCGCACAGACTGATTATAAATTGCGGCACAATTCAGTAGCACAAATGATCCATTGGAATTTGTGCAAAAATTATAATATTAAAACAGCAACAAACTGGTGGGAACATCAGCCTGAAAAGGTCACTGAAAATCGGATGGTCAAGATCTTGTGGGATTTCCGTATACAAACCGACAAAATACTGGTGCATAATACACCATACATCACACTGGTTGAGAAAAATAAGGTTACAATCATAGACATCGCAATACCAGGTGATAGCAGGGTCGACGAGAAGGAACATGAAAAAATCGCAAAATACCAGGTCTTAAAAATCAAAATTCAACGACTATGGCACAAACCAGCAGTGGTAATTCCAGTGGTAATCGGCACACTGGGTGCTATTCCAAAAGCACTGGAATTACATTTAAAACAGTTAAAAATTGACAAAATCACCATCAGTCAAATGCAAAAAGCCGCACTGCTTGGATCTGCACGCATATTACGAAAATACGTTATGACGTCCTAGGCCCCTGGGTGGGGCCCGACTAGCAACCAATGCCAAATCCGGTGAAACAACTGGCCGCTGTGATACAATTGTATAGTAGTAGTAGTAGTAGTAGTAGTAGTAGTAGTAGTAGTAGTAGTAATAATAATAATAATAATAATAATAATAATAATAGTAGGAAGGTGAACCACACGGATTGTGATACCAGTGAGCAAAGGCAAAGTATCGGGACTTGCAAATTGAAGTTGAGTGACTGTGGGAAAAGAAATTATGTGTTGTCCCAATTGTAATTGGGGCCCCTGGAGCAATACCTAAAGGGCTACCTCGCTATTTGGAAATTTTAAATTTATCAGACTTGAACATTCTGATTCTACAAAAAACCTCCTCTACTCGGAGCAGCTTCTATCCTCCGACGTTACCTTAACAGTTCCTAGGTCCTTGGTTAGGATTCGAGCTGTTGAGCTACCAACCAGCCCCAAAGGCTGTGAATCTCACCAAAGATTAACCAAACAACAACAACAACAACAACAACATTCTGACTCTACAAAAAGCCACCCTACTTGGAACAACTTATATCCTCCGACGTTACCTTAACAGTTCCTAGGTCCTTGGTTAGGACTCAAGCTGTTGAGCTACCAACCACCCCAGAGGCTGTGAATCTCACCCAAGATTAACCACATATAATAATTTCTTACTTGAGTTATTTTCAGCTAGGAAAAAGAGACTGACTATCAGACCTGGAGGGAGACAGAGTCCACGCAAGGCATTTATCCAGTCCCTCAAAATTCAGGGATTTAGTCGCAGCATAAAAAACAACTCTGAAAGCAAAATCCTAATATTTTAATCAGCGTCTTCAGTCTGACACGGAGCATTCCTTTGGCCTGATTAATGTCTCAGCCACATGACATGGAAGGAAGGTTAGCAGAAGGAAATAGCCAAATTAAGGTTAAGAAAATGAACAGGAGTGAGACACTGACCCCCATATGCACTGTAAAGTAAGCAAGAGAAACCCAGGGGGGAAAAATCTTCTTCAACCAAAGCTTCTTCCACCAAACAGAAGAAGAAGAAGAAGAAGAAGAAGAAGAAGAAGAAGAAGAAGAAGAAGAAGAAGAAGAAGAAGAAGAAGAAGAAGAAGAAGAAGAAGACGACGACAGAAGACAAAGAAGAAGACAGAAGAAAGCTGCTGGAGTGGCTACAAGAGTTAAAATTAGAAAAATGAGACTGTAAGAGAAAGAATTGGCACAGAACTTATCTTAAACTGCATACAAAACCAGCAAATAAAATGCTTTGCCCACCTGGAGAGGCTGTCGTGGGATTCCATACCATACCAGGCATATACAAAAAGAGGAGAAGGTCAAAAAACAGAGGCAGATCCAGAAGAAGGAGACATAACATCAAGGAAATACTACTGCAACATCAATTAACAATGGCGAAGGCTATCAGAAGAGCAAGAACCATAAATTTGTATCTCCCTCAACATCCAAAGGAGGAGGAGGAGGAGGAGGAGGAGGAGGAGGAAGAGGAGGAACCACCAAAGCTTGGTAATCCTTCAGTCACTTCCAACTCTTCGTGATCCACCTAACATCACCATTAAAGAACTGGCAGCTGATTAAAACAAGAGTGAGTGATCCTAACTTCCTTCTTCTCTGGCCTACCATAGAGGAGTGGTTGTAAGTATTCAATGAAAAGGGTAAAATGGCATCGGTTCTTATCATCTTGATGAATACCCAAGGAAGCTGGAAGTTTAATTGAACACTGAAGAAGTTGGATGCTCTCCTTCCAAGAGTTAAGAGGAAAACCTTGCTTTACCCCTCCCTTGATGGACTCATTGGTGGACGTGAGCTTTAAAGTTACCCCAAGGTCCCAATGAGAGCTGGATTACGGTTTGTACCGATTTCGACATGCCGACTTCTGAGTCACACCAAATGCTTCATCATGCGGGGCAGAAAAGAGCAGGGTTTGCCGCTCTCGTTAGCCTTTCCCTGACTTCTGTTATGGCTGACCTCTTGCACCATACAATCAGCCTCTAAGTCATTCCTAGGAAAAATACACAGGGAGAGAAAGTTGATATAAGTCTTTGTACTGAATCATAACATCTAATCATAAGAGTGCTGTAAAGTAAGCCTCTCCTTAGCTTTGCTTACAAATATTTAGCCGATTTTTTTAAAGGAAACCTTTGAAGAATAACCTGCGCCTAAAAGTGGGCTTGGACCCCAGTCTCTAGGACTACCAGCCTGCTGCAGCTGACACTTGCTGGCCACCAGTGAATATAGTCTCCCTAATCTCCAGGGCTGTCCCAGAGACCGGAATTCATCCTCTCCAGCAACCAACACCCAGATAAGCAGGGATTAGCACCAGACAAACAATCAAAGCAGAAAACAATATGCTAATTAAGAAGGCACCAAGGAAAAAAAACCACACACTCCGAAAACAGCAGGGCAAGTTATTGTAGATAATCACAAAGCAAACCCCACACTCACCAGTACTGATGCTGTTGCTTAGCTATGTAATGAAATGTCCGAAAGAAAACTGAGCTCAGAGAACACCAAAGACGTCACATGTTCCAGAGAGCCTGGATCGAGGTGAGGCTGCCTAACAAGCTTTGAGGGAAGTCAACTTCCATGGGAATGTTAATTTCTGGGGTTCTTCCTAAAGAACAGAAGATCCCTCCTAAGGATGGATCTGGCCGAGACCAAGAATGATGAATGAATGTTGCTTACTATTTTACTTCTATGTATTGTTTGTGTCTATTGTTTGTACCCTCCCTTCCTTATCTTATGTAAGCCGCCCTGAGTCCCCTCAGGGAAAAGGGCGGCCTATAAATACTAATAAAATCCTAAATCCTAAAGACAATTCTGCCTTTATACCACGCTGTAGCCAACCTGACGCATCTCAGACAAAAAAGGATTCTCCTTCTTCTGTAGTGGCAACAAATGCTGAAGAGACAATGTTGTGATACTCAAGATAATCTACAGCCCTCAAGACTAGAAGTCAATGATCACTCAATGTTCCTCCAATTTGCCCAGTTGCATCTAAATTGGTAGCCGTCATCACGTCTTGAAGCTTTGAATTCCAGAGTTTGATTACAGGATCTGCAAGTTTTGGTTTGGTTGTGTTAGCTTTGATGGCACAGAAAACCAGATCTTGTTGCACAAGGCGACTGACGAAGGAATTGGGAGTGGGGAGGGATGACTAGAAACCAGAGCCTCTCATGGAGGGCTGGACAAAAAAAAAAAGGGGGGGGGGTCCTGGCCAGGATGATGGAAAGCCTGATTTTATTAGGCTCCTCCACTAGGAAAAAAAAGGTAACTGAGGGAAGAACACAATACAGATGCATAATATTTATTTGGAAAGATAACTCTTTTGCAGCTCCATAGTTTGGGACTGAAACTCCCTCCAATGAAACTAACCAGGTCCAAACAGAAGGTTCTTCTCACAAGATCACTATGAGGAAGAAGTGCCAATTTAGAGGATGGGGAAATTCAGAAGCTCTCACTAATGGTGGCTCATTTAGCCTGGGGTTAAGGGGCCACTTCCTTGGAAGCATCAGCTCTTGATGAATGATAGCAAGGACAGGAGGAACTGTTCTTGCTCAAACGTCCCCAGTATGTGGTTAGAACATTGTTGAGGTGAACTAGGTTGGGCTGTCCTTTCTTCCTTAGATAGAATGGATGGTCTGCTCTAGAAGATCCTTAAATAATATGTTTCTCAAGGCCTTCCTTCTCACACATCTATTGGAAGGGGTGAAAACTGTAAAGAATGGGATTCTGACCAAGGAAGAGGCCACTTCCTTGGAAGTATCAGCTCGATGAATGATAGCAAGGGCAGGGGGAACTCTATGACCACCACCAGAACCATCACCATACGCTTGAGATGTTCCAGAAAGATGTTCCTGAAAGCAAGCAAGATGAAGACCCAGATAGTTTAGGACTCTTATGTTCTCACACTTAGCAAGGAGACCAGAAGCATGGATGGTTCCTTCAGCCAGGTTCTCCTGCTCTCCTGATTTACCTGGTACCCTGAACCCACAGCTCCAGAGCAGAATCAGAAGATTGGTTTTTTTGGACACCCAGCTCCCTTCTCCCCTCACGGCCACCTCTTCTGGAAGTATCAGCATTGCCGTTTCAAGCGTTCAGCTACTGCCTCCTCCTCCTCCTATCTACCCACAGCCCCCCATCAACACGTTGTGTTCATCAGAGGCTGCAGCAGAACAGATGTCTAATTCATCCCATCTGGGCATCTCGCCTACATCTGCGGGTTTGCAAGGAGGACCTTCGGGGGAAGCATAAAGGGAAGTGTGGAATGGCAGCAGATGCGGGCCAGGAGAACTTCCCCCGGGTGCTGAGGAATGGGAGGCCTTTCAGGGAAGATAGCAGTAGCAATAGCAATAGCAATAGCAGTTAGACTTATATGCCGCTTCATAGGGCTTTCAGCCCTCTCTAAGCGGTTTACAGAGTCAGCATATTGCCCCCAACAACAATCCGGGTCCTCATTTCACCCACCTCGGAAGGATGGAAGGATGAGTCAACCTTGAGCCGCTGAGATTTGAACAGCCGAACTGCAGAACTGCAGTCAGCTGAAGTGGCCTGCAGTACTGCATTTAACCACTGCGCCACCTTGGCTCCAGAGGATAAATGCATTCCCCCCCACCCATGGGACAGGGATAAATGAATATAGAAGGGCCTTGCCCATTGGAAGATGCCAGGGCTACTTTTCCCTGAACGCCCTTAGTCTGGAGATATTTTTTATCTTGCCCTTGAGATCCTCTGGCAGAGACCAAGACGCCTGCGGGACAGCCAGAATTCAAGCAAGAATGAGCATTTGGTCTGAAGCCCTCAAACAAGCCGATTAGAGGAAAAGGAATCCCCTTCAGATCAAAATGGGAGCCTATTTGTATCCCCTACCAACTCCAAGGAGTGTTTCAGAGGTGGATTTCCTACCGGTTTGGACCGGTTTGGCCGAGTAGGTAGTAACTTTGCCTATCACGCCCCCGAACCGATTCTATCATCGGCGCTGCCATCTTGATTTTCGGTTCTGCGCTTGCAGAAAACAATCTTCATTGCAAAAAATTAATGTTTTCCCTTTTCTAAGGTTGCATAGATCTTTTTAGGTGCAAATGTGCACGTTCACAGAGCAAAACATTTTGCACACCGAATCGGCAGTAATGCCAGTAGCAACCCACCCATCATCTAACTCCAGAACTTAACCTGGAGGAAATTGGCTTTAGCCCCAAACATCCCCAGTATGTGGTTAGAACATTGTTGAGGTGAACTAGGCTGGCTTGTCCTTTCTTCCGTAGAGAGAACGGATGCTCTGCTCCAGAAGATCCTTAAATAATAATATTTCTCTTAAGGCCTTCCTTCTCTCTCGTCTATCGGAAGGGGTGAAAACTGTACAGAGTGGGATTCTGACTGAGCCACTAGGAACCCCCCTCCCCAATTCTGGGAAGGCAAGGGGAAACAGCAGCCCACCCTTCGCAAGGGCTGAGAAGACTTCAGTCGTGGCCCTCACCATTGACCAGGTTCTGGGCTACTGCTGGTGCATGGAAACCAATCGGTTAACCGGAGAATTGGCTGAGTGATCAATTATGCTACCCAAATCGAGCCAGGCAATTCGTCCCTTTCACCAACTGACTGCCAAAATCTCACCAGGGTTCGGGGCAAAGGAGGGCGTTCCCTTGTGCCTCCTCCTCTTTTCCACTGGAGGTGCCAAAGGCTGAAGCCCAAAAGGTGCTTTTTCTCAAAAGAAAACTGGATTTCCTTTGTTTTCTTCCCTTGAAGACTTTTCGATTCTCATCCAGGAAGCTTCTTCAGTGCCCTGGATGACTAAGAATCTCCATGGACGGAGGCTGAAGGATTCCTGCAGGCCACTCCTGTGCTCCGTATATGAAGTTTCTCTCCGTTCAGGGAGCCCCCAACTGCATACAGCCCACTCCCTCCAACCCTCCTTCCAAAATCAACAGCAAGGTGACTCATAATCTGGATCTCCACAGACGCCGCGGGGTGACCCCTAAAACTATACATCAGCATTAAGAAAGCAAATTGCCCCTCAAAGACGAAGTCCCACCCACAGGCCTGCTGTGGCCCCACCCATGGCCTCCATCGCCCTCCTGAAAAATATCCAGTTCCTCCCCCATTTGGGTGGTGTCCATCAGAGCAGAGGACCGAGCTGATGGACACCCTGTTGAAACTCTCCCCCAAGACTTAACTAAAGGTTCCTGCTATGTTTTCCAAAAACTAAGAGTTTTGCTGCTCCTGGATCCAGCTGTGGAGAACCCAGTTCCTCCACCCATCCACCTACCCCACCCCCAGCCTGTCAACATCTCCAATGGAAAAGCCATTGGTCGAAACGGCGGGATGGTATTATAATTATTACTCAACGTAGTAGCCTACATAAGTAGCAGATAGCTGTCCAAGAAAAGCAGATGGGAGGCGAGAGGAGCTGTTTTCAGACTTAAATGCAGGCTCCCTTCTCCTAGAGAGCCAAGTTCCCGTGAGCCCTTGGCCAGGCTTGGTCTCCAGAGCCCTGACGCGGAGCCCTTCCCTTCAGCGGGGACCAGGCTCCACCCTGGTCAAGAAGAAGGCTCTACAACCATTTGCATGACCAAGGGCATTTGTGCTCTAAAGGCCTGGGGGCAGAAGGGCTCGGGAGCACGGAGGGTCTCGGAGATACAGACCAGGGCAGGGCATAAAAGGCTCCAGAGAAAGGGTGTCCTTGAATGGGACGCTCGAGCAGTGGGAGAAATGCTTCTCCAGGGCGTTTCATACCCTTCCACCTTTGGTGGTGGAAGTCTGGATGGCTTGCCTGCAAACAGAGCCCTTGTCGTTCCTCCGGTCCCCCAATCTGTGGTGATGACCTTCCAGGAGCCCAGTTTAGAAGCCTCCCAGAAGATTCCACCTTCTGCACCATCTGGGATGGTTGGTTTGCATCCAAAGGAAGAAAGGTCCATCTGAAACAGGTAGGGGAAGGTGTCTCCACACAGACCTTCTTGGCCAACGTCAGGATAACCTTGGCTAGGAAGAGTCAAGCGTATGGAATGGCCTCCAACATGTCAAGAACCCCACGCATCCATTCTTCTGGACTTATCCATTTGCCTGGCTGGCTTTCTTTCTTTCTTTCTTTCTTTCTTTCTTTCTTTCTTTCTTTCTTTCTTTCTTTCTTTCTCTCTCTCTCTCTATCTCCCTCCCTCTCTCTCTCTCTCTCTCTCTCTCGTCTGCCTTCCTTTCTGCCTCTCCTGAGCCCTCCTCCTTTCTCGTGGAAATCTGAAAGTCTTCGGCTCCATTCAAGGATGCCCTTTCTCCCACGTGCTGCCTAGGAGTGGGATGGCTTCCCTGGAATCGGTTGAGATGAGTCAGATCCCCTGGTCCCTGCAGAACCACCTCGTGGCCTCTATTTCCTAGGGAATTCCTGGCTCAGGGCTCCAGTCCCAGTATGCCTGAATGAAATGAAACAGGGGTGCTGCTTTCTTGTTTACCTCTCCCCCCCCCCCCTGTTATTCCCTGGGCTGCTCCTGTTGTCAGATGATCGATGGTGAAGCTGGGGCAGAAACCAGCTTCTGCCCATTCTCTCAGCTTCCCCCAGGCAGCATCAGCAGTAGCATCACTAGTCCAAGCAGCAAATTTATCACACTCCATCTGGACTTTCTATCTCGTGGTCACTCAAGGTAGCAACCGTTCGTTGCAAGGAGGAGAGGGATGGTGCCACACCGTCAAGGGAAGCTGGGGAGATTTATGGGGGTCCTTAGAATGCTCTGCCTTTCGCAGAGCACCTGGAGTTGAACCTTCTTAACTTCTCCAGTCTTCGGGGGTCCCAGCCCAGGCTGTGCTGCTCTCCAGCTGCAGAACGGTTTCCATGTGGAGGAACTGTTCTCCTGACCACCCCCCTTGCTCCCCTGAAATTCATTTAGCTCTTGGCAATGCATGGAAGCTATTTTTAAAAAGGTACGCCAGATTCTCTCTCTCTCTCTCTCTCTCTCTCTCTCTCTCTCTCTCTCTCTCTCTCTCCCTCTCTCCCTCCCTCCCTCCCTCCCTCCCTCCCTCTCTCTCTCTCTCTCTCTCTGCAACCCAACTTTGAAGTGCAGTTCAAGAGTTGGTTGCTCGGAAGGCTGGGTGGGGAGAGGAAGAGGAGGCTATTGAGGAGGGGGAAGAGGACAGTCCTGAGCCAACCCATTCGGGGACAGATGGGAGAGAAGACGCAAGCTGAGTTTTCAGGGCAAGAATCCCCCTGGCTGATAGAAAGGAAACTCCAATGGAAGGGAATCCTTGTAGCTCAGGATCGAACTGTGGAATCCTTGGTGCGCTCTAGGCTTGGTGCAGACATTTCATGACCCAACTAGGGAACATCTTCCATGCTGGAAGAGAAAGGGGGTTTGCTCTCTGTTTATCTACAGTGGGTGAAGGTGTGGTTTTGTCAGCTTCTGCTTTGCTATCGCTTTCTTTCCTAGTTAATTAATGGAGAGGAGCTGACAGGTTTTCTCTTAGTAGTTGCTTGATTCAAGGAACTTTCCAACTATCAAGGAACTACCTTTCCTTGAATTATGGAACTACCAAGAAGAACCAAGATGAAAGAGAACAAAACCCCACACTCACTCACACTGATGATGTTCTCTGGTTGGGTAATGGAATGTCTGCAAGGAAACAACCCACCTCGGAGAGCACTAAAGTCTCCAAGGAGGAAAACTTGACGCTTCCGTATCTTTTCAGTCCATCCCTGGAGGAATTTCCTCAAAACTCGAGCAACGGACCCTACAGTGGTTGAGGCTTAAACCTTCCTGGTCCTGATTAAGGTGGGCAAGTCCAGGACTCATTGAGGTGACGGAGAAGGAAGCAGACTGCCCCGTATGGATGGAACTCACAAGACACAGATCTGTCATTTCGAATGAAATATTCTTCTTTTAAAAGGAATAATTCCTGGACCACATTTAAAAACAGAAAAGCCCATAAGAGACGGGATATTGTGATAAAACTGCAGGAAAGGGACACATTTCAGCTGGTATCCAGGTTAGAGAGGTAGAATTCTACGGTTCCACCACAAAATCGCGGAGGACAAAATCGCGCTCGACGAAAGCGCGCATTTGACGTCATCACAGCGCGACGAAAACATCGCGCTGTGATCGAAAAATGTAAAAATAAAGCTAAAACCTTACCCTAACCCCCCCAAACCTAACCCTAAACCTAACCCTAAACCTAACCCTTAACCTAACCCTAAATCTAACCCTAAACCTAACCGTTAACGTAACGCTAAACCTAACGCTAACCCTTAACCTAACGCTAAATGTAACCCTAACGCTCTAACCCTAACCCTAACCCTAAACCTAACCCTTACCTTTATGTGAATCGGCTTGCTTTAATTTTAATTTTATTTCAATTTTTAATTTTTTCGTCGCACTGTGATGACGTCACATGCGTGCTTTCGTCGAGCGCGATTTTGTCCTCCGCGGTTTTGACGGGTCACGGAATTCTACCACGTTGTCGATCTGTTTTAGCTTCTTTGGTTGCTCCAAAATATTAGCCTGAAGAGGCTTAGGAAGGTCTCAAAGATTAGCCCACAAAACCCTATTTGAAAGCAAACGACACACAATTCAGCCCAAGAAATTCAGCGGGGTTCTCACTTCAGAGCAGGCAAGTAGAGAACCACAGTGAGTTCCTCCCATACACCTAACCAAAGATGAAGACCAGATGGCTCTATTCGCACAACACACGAAAGTTTAGTCCTGAAAGAATCTTCGCAGACTTAGCTTGCTAAGGGAATCCAGCTATGGTTGGTTAACTACCGTTGAGACTATCACATTAGTCCAGAAAAAGAATGATTTCAAAGATCATATTAAGTACGTTGTGTGAACATTGCTCTGCAACGAGGTGGCGCAGTGGTTAGGGTGCAGCACTGCAGGCCACTTCAGCTGACTGCTATCTGCAGTTCAGCGGTTCAAATCTCACCGGCTCAAGGTTGACTCAGCCTTCCATCCTTCCGAGGTGGGTAAAATGAGGACCCGGATTGTTGTTGGGGGCGATATGCTGACTCTGTAAACCGCTTAGAGAGGGCTGAAAGCCCTATGAAGCGGTATATAAGTCTAACTGCTATTGCTATCTATCTATCATCTATCTATCTATCTATCTATCTATCTATCTATCTATCTATCTATCTATCTATTCTATCTCTATCTATCTATCTATCTATCTATCTATCTATCTATCTATCCTATCTATATCTATCTATATCTATCTCTCCCTCCCTCTCTATATATATATCTATCTCTCCCTCTCTCTATATCTATCTATCTATCTATCTATCTATCTATCTATCTATCTATCTATCTATCAATCAATCAATCATCTCTCTATCTATCTGGGTGAAATGAAGACCCAGACTGTGGGGTCGATATGCTGACTCTGTAAACCGCTTAGAGAGGGCTGAAAGCCCTATGAAGCGGTATATAAGTCTAACTGCTATTGCTATTGCTCGTTTTCACACCCAGACAGTGATCGGTTGCAAAGCATTGTGTGGGCATAGATGGTATAGTTCCCTCCCCCGCATATTAACAATACATAACAATAACAGAATGCCTCCAGTTTTCAGGTCAAGGCAGGGCAAATTGGAACTATGAAGTCTTTGTTATGGAAATGGGGAGGTGATAAGCAGGCGGAGGAGGTGGAATAACCTTGTTTGCCCTTTTCCTGAAGAATTCAGAAATGTGCAATGTTAAAAATCTCCCCAAAGGCTGCTGCTTCCCATACCGTGGAGTCCAAATACAACTTAGGGTAGGAGGGAAGAATGAAAGAAGGGGAAGAGGCCTCAAGGCCCATAAGCATTGACCCTCTTTTCGGGCCAAGAGGAAATTAGAGATCGAGAGGCAATGGGGAGTTTTGCAGCTCACGATAGAATTCCTCCCCTTCATCCAGGATAACAGGGATACAGAATTCGTATCAGCTTTCCCAGGAAGCCGTTTGAGAAGAGAAGTGGGCGTAAAAGCTGCAGGAAGCATCGTTAAAAATGCCAGACCCAGCACACTGCAATGTAATATGACTCACCAACCTGGGGAAGTGGAGGATACAAAAGGCATGAGGAATAATGAGGAATTGTTTGGTCCTTGGCGCTTAGCAGCAGGAGGGTCTCCTCCAGGTCCCATCTGCACATCATGCACCTGTGTGCTCATCCTGCACATTAAAACACTACTTTAGCAATAGCAGTTAGACTTATATGCCGCTTCATAGGGCTTTCAGCCCTCTCTAAGCGGTTTACAGAGTCAGCATATCGCCCCCAACAACAAGGATGGAAGGCTGAGTCAACCCTGAGCCGGTGAGATTTGAACCGCTGAACTGCAGATAACAGTCAGCTGAAGTAGCCTGCAGTGCTGCATTTAACCACTGCGCCACCTCGGCCACGAGATAGGATGAGGCTTTTGAAGCTCAACACATCTGAACGTTGTCAAGGTTGGAAAAGCTTGGGTTAGAGGGAGCGGGCTACCTAGATACCATCCAATTTATTTGCTTCCCATTGGCTTCTGATGGTCACCACCTTGGTCCAACTCCCACCATCAACTGAAGCTTCTTGAGCCAATTCTAGCAACTTCTTTGACTGCATTAGGCCAGTGTTTCTCAACCTTGGCAACTTGAAGATGTCTGGACTTCAACTCCCAGAATTCCCCAGCCAGCAATTGCTGGCTGGGGAATTCTGGGAGTTGAAGTCCGGACATCTTCAAGTTGCCAAGGTTGAGAAACACTGCATTAGGCCACCATACCTGTTGCCTTCTCTTCCTTCCCGCAACCTTACTAACAACCTTAACCTTTTTCCAGTCCATCACCCAGCTTCCCGGAACGTGAGTTTCTACCTACAAACCATCCTTTCTGATGAACTAGTTGTCTTTATATCACGCAGGTCTGGGACAGAATTAAGTCCATAAGCCACCCAGAAGAAGCGATGACCCTTTCAGGATCCTAAACACACCAGCTTTGAAGGCGAAAGTCCATCTACCTTCTATTGCTGGGATGAGCCTATTTTAGAAAGCTGCTCCACTTTTATATAACAAAAGGGCTTTATAACTACAAATCAGATGAAGTGGGAGTATTCTAGATTTTGGACTTCCGTGGCTCTACTACTGCAGTCTTTAGAAGAAGGCTGAATTTGTACCCAAAGTTCTCCCCAACTTGGCATCTATATTTGATCTCCGTGCTGGCTATTTTATCAGTCTTTCGGAGCTGTCTGGAGAATTCTGGGAGTTGAAGTCCACAGGTCTTAATAAAGTTGCCAAGGTTGGATACCCTGATCTAAGAGTTTGCATGGATAGTTTTAAATATATATATATATTTTTAATGGATGCTGCTTTCAGAGGACACGGAAGTGTGAGAATGAACAAAAGAGCAGGCAGAAAAGAGAAAGAGGGACACCCATCGCACCACTGGACCAAATCCCTATCCAATTAAGCCAGCATCCTTTGCCCAAAACCTCCAAAAGGCTGCAGAATTTTTCCCTTAAGCTTTACTACTGCGTGCCAAAACCGGGGCCTGCGAAGAGTTAAGCAGAAGCAAAACAAAACAAAAATGACTCCGATTTCTTTAACACTCAATCCCCCCCCATCCTCTCCCCCCCAAAAAAAAATCTTAGCAGGGCTGGCACTTAGAGAAAGTTTTACAAACCCAGAAGCTGGAAGGGGCTGCTTTCCATTTGACAGCAGGGAGGGAGGGAGGGAGTGCAATCTAAGTTAATTGAGGAAACAGAAACCTTCCCTCTGCCTGTGCTCGGTTTCCAGCGGCAGACATTACGAAAATAAAATGAAAATTAATTTCGGCCAACTCTCCAGGTTATTTATGACACTTTTCAGCGGCTGGGAAATCTTAGGTTGCTCTCAGCGCAGAAACCCAGGTGTAAGTGTGTGTGTTGGGAGGGGGGGGGGGAGGCAGCCGGGGCTGAGAGGCTGAATTGCAGAAGCACACCTGATCCCACTGGGGCAAAAGTCTTCCTCCTTTCTTGGCAATAGCAATAGCAATAGCAATAGTTAGGCTTATATGCCGCTTCATAGGGCTTTCAGCCCTCTCTAAGCGGTTTACAGAGTCAGCATATTGCCCCCAACAACAATCTGGGTCCTCATTTCACCCACCTTGGAAGGATGGAAGGCTGAGTCAACCCTGAGCCTGGTGGGATTTGAACAGCCAAACTGCTGAACTGCAGTCAGCTGAAGTAGCCTGCAGTGCTGCATTTAACCACTGCACCACCTCGGCTCTAACTTGGCAGAAAGACACTAGCAATTCAATGCAGATCTAAGAAGGTTCGAGCAACGGTTTGTTGCCCGGATCAAACCCTGATCCTTTTCCCAGCGGTAGAAGAAGACGTTAGATTAGGAGTCTGCTTTTATTCCTTCATCCTCTTCCCAGCTCTAAGAGTTATCCTCCTTCCCCCATTCATCCACACAGCCACCTGGAAGGGTTAGGGGGAGAAGCCCAAAGTCACCCAGACCGAAGGTCTCTTTCCTGTATTCCATGGATCCCCCCCAGCCCAGAAAGCATCAAGACTCCAACACAACCTTCTCTGCCCTAACTGCAATAGCAGTTAGACTTATATACCGCTTCATAGAGCTTTCAGCCCTCTCTAAGCAGTTTACAGAGTCGGCATATTGCCCCCCACAGTCTGGGTCCTCATTTTACCCACCTCGGAAGGATGGAAGGCTGAGTCAACCTTGAGCCGGTGAGATTTGAACCGCCGAACTGCAGAACTAGCAGTCAGCTGAAGTGGCTGCAGTACTGCACCCTAACCACGGCGCCACCTCGGCTGCAAAGATTTGAGCACCAAATCATGTTTCTCAACCTCAGCAATGTTAAGCTGCAAAGACTTCAACTCCCAGAATCCCCCAGCCCAGCATGCTTGAAGATGCCTGGATTTGAAGAGCCAGGATTTCTTAGCCAGCATGTTTTAAAAGCCATAGATTTTCAACTTCCAGAATTCCCCAGGAAGCATGCCGGCTAGGGAGTTCTGGAGGCTGAAGTGCACTCGTCTCAAGTGGCTAAGACTGAGAAACGCTGCTCTAAATCCCAGTAAAAAACACCGATGGGCACTTGGGCTTCCTGGCTGGGAACAGAGCAAATTTGGTTCTTCCTTTCGCTCTGCCCACTTATATAGAAATCCGCTTCTGCCCCTTGAAAAGAAATCTGGGGAAACCGCACTTCTCAGCTCAAGAAACAACTGGAAAGTCACTTAAGGAGAGTCTCCTCCGAAGAGGGAGGGCCAAGAGAGAGGGAAGCTGAGAGAGAGAGAGCGAGGGAGGGAGGGAGGGAGGGAGAGAGAGAGGGGGGGGGAGGCCAGGAATGCCTCGCTGAAGCTTCTTCGTGGCACAGGGTCCTGACTCCTGGCCCACTTCACACTGAAAAGCCTTCGGAAGGGGGTCTAGAGGGTTCCTCAAACCAGGGCCATCCACCTATGTATAATATCCCATTGAAGGGAACAGATCAAAGGTGAGATACATTCTTTTTTTTTTAACAAGGTTTTGTTTTTCCATTTTCATACAAATAACCACATGTAAACCGTTACATAACCAACACTATTTTGTATTATTGAATATTATGTCAATTCATCTTGCCATCAACTCCCCAAAACCATCACTGGCTCTTCTGTTCTCCGTACACCTTATTTATACCCCATCCATCACTTTCTTCTCCCTCTCTCCTCCTCCTCCTCCCTACCCCCTTTCTTCCCTCTGTCATCCTTCTCCACTTCCCCTTCCTCTCTCTTTCTCCTCGTTGCAATTCCTTTCTCTCCTCCTCTTCCCCCCATCTACCCTCTCTCCTATCCCTCTCTTCTTCCTCTCTCCTGCCTTCCACACTCATCTCATTTACATGGTATAGGTGAGATACATTTTTATGCGGAAGGGGGGGCAGGTCAAAGGTGAGGCATCTGTTTTGACAAACGCCAGGTCCTTTACAGACCCCCCCAATAAGAGCCTTTTTCCTTAGTTGCAGGAAACACAAGCATCAGGGTCTAATGTGGCCTGTTTGTATTACAGCTACAAAGGGCATAACTTATATGTGTTACAGGAAACAAATACGCACGGCATGCAAATATGCAAAAGCATCATCCAGTATAGCATTATTTGGTATATCCTTACTTCTATTCCCTTTCACCATCCTTCCCAATCGGCTGGGCTTAATCCGTCGGGCATGTAGAGCGTACAGAGCCTTCCCTTGATTAAGTACCCCGGGGATATAAACGTCCCCATAAACTGTGGTTTCTGTGGCAAGGTCCACATTTTCACTTGGCCTCCCAGCCACCCAAGGTTTCAGCAGCCTTTCGAGGCTTCCAACAATGTCCTGCTAGGCCCTTCCATGCCAAGAGCCACCTGGAGCCTCCCCGATCTGCTTTGCACCCCTTGGATGACATCCCTTCACCCCCTTTTAAGCAGCTGGAGCAAATGCCGCCTGGCTGGAGGAGAGGAAACCCCCCCCCCCCGAAGGCAGGAAAGTGGCACAAATCTTGGGGAGGGAACTCTCCCTTTCGACCCATCTTCCCGGATCCTGAATTTCAGCTGCCTACCTGGTCCTGTAAGAGGCCAGTTGCTCGGATGGCTTTGCAGCTCCCGCTGAGTAGCCCGAGAACCAGGCCCCACCACTGTCCTGCTCTGCAAGGCTCTTGAGGACAATCGGGTAGGTGAGAAGCACATTCATGCCGGTTTCCATTTCTGGTAGCACAAACCCACAACCTCCACCAAGGGTCAATCCACACATGTCCATCTAAGCCCAAGGAGCCCCTTCCCTTCCCGAGACCCTCCTGAGAGCCCTTCCTGCTATAGACGCAACCCCTTACAGAGGCCCAGCAACAGTTTCACAGTCTCCCTGTTGTCACAACCACTGGCAATGTGTTTCTCCTCATTGTTAAGTGACTTCTCCTAGCGCATAGAACAAGAAGAACCCCCCGCCAATAAGACGGGTTTCTGCATCAACACCCACAGAACCGGCCTGCTTAAAAGAAAAACTGGCTCAAAAGGGCTAATTTAAAAGAATTTGCTGGATCTAAGCATGACGGGTGCTACTTAAGACGCCTCTGGACATATGAAAAATATAACAGATTCTCCCAGGGCTGAATTGAACAAGGGACGGGTTAGGCAAGGGCTCTGGCTTATTATGCCTTCTTCTACTATATCAAAGCCCCCTCCCCCCCAATAAAAAGTATAACTCAGTTTAATATCGCCATCTCCTTCTTTGACACTGAAAAGGACATTAAAGACCCCCCCTGGCATCTCAATGGGAAGCATTGTTTTTAACCCTTTCAGGAGTTTCCCAGCACCAACAACCAGCTCCCTTCTAGGCTGGGTCCGAGTGTCCCCTTCCCAGGAAAGGAGGAAATTCTCATTAGGAGGGGGTGGGGAGGGGGGTGGGGAGTTAAAGAAAAGAGTGTGAGAAAAAGATGGAAACGGAGGAGGGGGGGGGGGAGAAGCTCACATCAAAGGCAGCTTCTCTGCGCAACAGATGATCAGTTTTAGCCTCCCCCTTTTTTATTATTTTTTGCAGATGAACCCAGAAGGTTGGAGGGGAAGAAGAAGAAGAAGATGAGCCGTTAACTCTTTCCCTCCCGAGGTCCCGGTGGGGCTGGCTGTCATCGCGGCTTTGAGAGGCGGCTTTGAGAGGCCGACTTCCTTGGAGGCGGGGGGGGGCAACAGGCAGGGGCCCAATCCCTTCCATTGCAGGGGGTGGGATGGGTGGGGGGCTGAAGAAGATGGCTTGGCTTTCTAGATTTTAACCCTCGCGCGCTCAGGGTCTTCTCCCCCGGGTTGAGGCGGGGCAGGGAAAGAGAGCGCGTCAATCCCCCCCCCCTAGTCTCCCCACCCCCCGCCCGCACTTTCTTGCCCAAATAGTGATGCAACTTTTGCACAAATGGGGAGGGGGCGGGGGGAGAGGGAGGGATCCATCACCGTTAGCATGAAACAGAGGTGGGGGGGAGGGAGGGAGGAAGGGTCGCACCTGTATTTGCGCAAAGCGACTTGGTAACCCCCCCCCCCAAAAAGAAAGAAGTCTGCCCTTTCGTGGCGGGGGGGCGCAGGCGAGGAAGGCAAAGGGGGCTTCTGGTCTCCCCCCCACCTTCCAGCCCCGGAGGCGCCGGGCAGCGCGCTTACCTCATGGCCGGGGAGGGGAGGGGGCGTCCTGCGGGGCAGAGGCGAGCTGGAGCCCCCCGCGCGTCTGCCGGGCTCAGCTCTGCCGCGGCGGCCAAGCGAGCGAGGCTGCCGAGTGACCGCAGGCGGGTGGGGACCGCGCACACGCCTCCTCCGCGCCGCCTCCCCAGCCAGTAGCGAGCCGCCTCCAGACGCCCCTCGGTCCGCCCGCCCGCCCGGGAGGAGAGGCAGCCGGCGGGTGGAGGGCTCGGACCGGCTCTCGCCTTCCCTCGCCCGGACTCGGAGAGAGGCCTCCCCGGGGGGGGGGGCGGCTGTAGAAAGAGGAGAGGGAGGGGACCCGGCCTTTCCTTGCAACGCGACCCCCCTACACACACACACACACCGGTCCCCCGAATCGCTGCACCCCGCAGGAAAGCAAGAACGTGGAAGGAGAAAGGGGCGAGGGCTCCCTGAGCATGCACAGAGGGCCTCGGGTTTGCAAAGCAGCTGGGCTGGCGGGGTGGAGGGCAAAAGCCAGATCTTGGAAATCGGGGAGGGGGTTTCTTGGGCGTTTGCATCGCAAGCCTTCCTTCCATCTCTGGGCAGCTGCGATAGACGGCTGGAGGAGGGGGGGGTCACCGCAGGAGCATCTCGGAGGAAACCGTGGGGGGGGGAGGGGAGGGTCCTGGCCTGGGACTTTCGGGGAGAGGGGGGGGGGTTGGCGCCGGGTCAAAGCGGAGCCTTCTCCTCCCATCAACTCCCGTCCTTACAGCCTGCTTTATAAACCCCCGGAGAGAGAGGGGGGGAGCGCCTTTCTTGCCCCCATCCCCCCAATTTCCTCGTCTCCAGCCTCCGGGCACAGCAGAGGCCGCTGGCTGCCTTTCCTGGCGGGTGGGAGCCCAGTGCCAGGAGAGGCAAGCCGTGTGCAGCTCTGGCATCCTAGCTCAGCCTTGGCGAGTGGCCAGTTGGGTTCCGGACAAGTTACGCTACTGCCTTTCTTTTCAATGAGTTTCTCAGAATGAAGCCTGACCCCCCCCCCCCTTTTGGGGTGTGTGTGTGTTAAAATACCCAACACCTCATTTTCATGATCAAGACTCCCCAACTGGGTTTTATTTGCAGAGTGAACCTCAGCCACTGATCAAAGGGGAATAGAGGTTAAAAGCAGAATAACAAAAGAACAGAGCTGGAAGGGACCTTGGAGATCTTCTAGTCCAGCCTCAGCTAACATCTGGTTGCTCTCTGGCTTCTTCTGCTCAGGGTGTGAATGATCTGGCTAGGGTGGTTGGTGAATCATGATTTGAGGCACTTCTGCAGACACTGCCAATTCTGATTTATTGAACAAAGGACCATCAAGCGAGCTAGCGTAACCTCGTGCAGCCTTGAGACTTTCCCAGCAAAAGGAGATCAAGAATGAGCCACAATAGAATCATCTACTTTGTAAATACCAACATGGGGGGATGAATTAGGATCACAACCAGATCCAGCGGCTCTTGGATCCACCAAACCTTGCTCCAAACCTGTTCTAATCCAGATTTGAATCACAAAATGTCCCTCGTCACACGCAAAAGGACCCCTTAATAAACTGAACTGGATTCCTTCTTGTGCCCAGGATCTGGAAGATGCTTTTCCAAAAAACGATGAGGCCGATTTCTGTTTTTAGCAGCATGCCTTGAAAAACATGGAACCCATTTGGGTCTCCTGGTGCAACCAGATTCCTTGACAAACGTTGGTACTTTGCGGAGTTCCATCAAGGTTGAAAATTGTTTGGCACATAATCTTGGAAACCCAACAGAGTTTCAGCCAAGGTCTTAGAAAGGAGGGATGAGTCCTCCCAGATGAGACTTCTTGATGGCAAGAAGGCCACGTCCAGAGATAACGGCTTGAAGATGTAGGCCTGGAGTCGTATCAAGACTTAACGTGAAGCTCCTTCTGCAATGAAATGCGTTTCGCTCCCATGAAACATCTCATTTCGTGAGCCTCGGAATCTGCCTGGCGTTGCTGAGCTGTGGCGTCGTCTGGACGGGCAACTGAGCCTCAGCTGCCTTGTGCAAAAATGGTCTTATCTAGTCTGGTGAGTCTCCGTTGCTGGACCACTCCAGATCAGCTCCTAATCTGCCTAGGGATTAACCCTGCCTGGCCTTGATCAAGCCCTGTGGAAGAACAGAGAAGAGGCTGGGGAGGCAGGAAGCCGCTCTGGCTGTGGGAAGAGGCCTGGACAAGGACACCAAGACACGCTGAGGAGGGCAGAAGAAGGCAACCCCAGAGGCCGCACTTCCAGGATGAGGCGTTCTTTTCTTTGGTAGAGAGGAACCGTCAATCAAGGGTATGGTGCAAAAGTGGAAGTGGTCCTTTGTGATGCCCAAACATCACGATGCCACCACACACTGCATGACAACAGTGTGGCTTTTGATGATGTTCCCTAGTTTGGGTGATAAAACATCTGCAAGAAAATTCTCCTTTATTAGTGTGGCGTCTACTTGATGCTCCTGAAGTCATTAACACTCTTCTCCACGTCATTCTGATATAGATCAAGCCGAGGCGTAAATCCTTGGTCGCCAACCATGATGCATGGGTTCACATGGAGGGGTAGGCTTGTTTCTAAGCAGTTTGCTGAAGAAGCCTGCTGGCTGGGGAATTCTGGGAGTTGAAGTCCACGCGTCTTAAACTTGCCGAGGCTGAGAAACATTGGAATAGACAAAGCAACTTTAAGACCTGTGGACTTCAACTCCCAGAAGCGCACACCAGCCATGGTGGCTGGGGAAATCTTGGGAGTTGAAGTCCACAGGTCTTACAAGCTTGGACATCCCTGCCCTAAACTACGGTCTCATGAGTAACCTTTTCTTCACCTTTAATTTTTTTTAAAAGTATCGCTATATTCCTGGAGGACGTCTCACTTTTCCCCTCTTCTCTATTCACACAACAGCTTCTAAAGGGCCTGTTCCTTAAAACCAGGGCTGTGGGCATAAGGCATAATAGCAATAGCAATAGCAGTTAGACTTATATACCACTTCATAGGGCTTTCAGCCCTCTCTAAGTGGTTTACAGAGTCAGCACATCGCCCCCACAGTCTGGGTCCTCATTTCACCCACCTCGGAAGGATGGAAGGCTGAGTCAACCTTGAGCCGGTGAGATTAGAACCGCTGAACTGCAGATAGCAGTTCAGCTGAAGTGGCCTTCAGTACTGCACCCTAACCACTGTGCCACCTTGGCTCATAAATTGCCCTGCCTGCTACTCCTGACCACTGAGTTACTTGCGGAAAAAAATCAGGTGAGCTGCTGGAGACCTGTCAATCTCTCCTTCTAGCTTTCCACGGACATTCAGTCTGGGAATCCTGTCAAAGACTGGGCTGCATTCTTTAAGAAGGTTGAGATGAATGGGACCTTTCAGGGAATCTGGAGGATGCCAGCGGCTGAGGGTGGTGAAGGTCAGAGGCTGCCGGGTGCCCCTGGGATTGGGGAGAAATTCCCTTTTATAAGTGGGTCCACTTTGGGGAGAAGTCAGTTCCTGGGCTATGCAGCCATCACTGCCCGGAAAGGAGAAGATTCTCGGCTGGGCTTCAGATCTTGTAAAGGCTGAGAAAGATGTAGACACATTGAGGAAGAGACATCAACCACCAGCAGCAATTCCAGAAAACTGAAGGTAGAGCAAAGCCTTCAAAAATCAGATCGAATGGACCACCACCCCCAGAAGTCTCAGCCAGCCTGAGCGCCTGTCCAGTCTAGTTGGGGTAGCAGGAGAAAAGGACTGGACCATTGAGTTTGGATTTCTTTCCAGCGATGGACATCTAGAATGGCCTCTTCTCTTGAAAGGCTCTCAAGCAACATCTCCAAGCATCGGCTTCACTGTTGCGCAACGGTCCCTCCGCAGAAGACCGATCGGGCCTGATCCTCACCCAGCAACGAGTGGGTGGCTGCTTCACACAACATGCTTGGCTTGACTTGGTTAAGGGTCATAGAAGGCAGTGACAGATGCTCAGATTGCCAAGGCCTACAATGAAGGTCTATAATTTCCAAAGATCAAGTCATGTCTTGCCATGTTTCTGAACGCCTCCTCTGCTGTCAAATGCCTCTGTTTTCTGACTTGGACATCAAATGTCAAATAAGTTGCCCGGCCCCTCCCAAAACATCCCAAGAACAAAACTGACATCCTGAATCCGCCATCCCTGTAATTTGCCCTCCGAGGGATAACTGAGAGTTACGTCTTGGCCGGCCCAGCATTGTTCCTTCGTGTCTTACTTCCCCCATACATCCCCCGACAGACTCCTCCACCTGCTGAATATCCTACAAGGCATCCATTAAAACAACTGAGTCACTATTTTGTTTTTGGGTTGATATATTGTGAACAAGTCATTCTTTTTAAGCCATGCCTCCCTGCGTCTTTGTTTTTTTTTAAAAAAAATTGTATAAACAGCCTGCATCCACTCATCCGCGCACACACCCTTCTCTTCCTCCTCTCTTTCTTCTGCTTTCTATATATATATTTTTCACCCACACTCTTGTTACTCCCACCAGCAGGCCATGAATAGCGACAGTGTCCCAGAGAGGATTTTACAGTTGCTCTCCCAATGTTTGCTGTGAAGGAGGAATGTGGAGGAAGAAATAAGGATCCCTTCAACAAAATAATGCTAATAATAACAGCTGCTGCCACTCAAAAGTTTGCTCTGGCCCAGACCAATTTCATAGAAAGTAAGGAGCCATCCGTTATGCCAGAGTCTCCGCTCTTGACGCACCAAACCCACTGGCCAAACAAAACAATTATGGCTGCATTGTTCCACGGGATGAAATGTCCCAAATTCATAACTAGCAATTAACAAGCTCCATTCCTGGGCCTGATTTTGCAGATCGGACCACCGTGGTTGAGACTGTCGGTCTGACCCGGTGATGGCGAATCTATGGCACGCATGGCACAAGGCGCACACGGAGGCCTCTGCTGGCATGTGAGCCGTCGCTCCACCTCAGCTCGACCACACATGTGCACGGGTCTCCCGCCGGCCAGATGGTTTTCGGGTCTCTGCCGTGGAAGACACCCGTGCATGCACTGGGTGGGGGTGTGGATGATGGGTGTGGACACAAACGCATGCGCTGTGGTGCATAGGTGCACACTTTCGGCATGCGAGGACAAGGAGGTTAGCCATCCACTGGTGTAATCTAACCAGAGGTTGCTTGACAGTAAGACGGGCAGCATATAAATTTAATAAATAATTATAATGACCTGCACCCTTCGCAGTTCCCTTCTCTTGCCAGATAATGAGTTTCAGAAGACACTTCCCCGCCCCCCAAAAAGTCTGTGTCCTCTCTTGTTTACTCTACTTAGGATTGATCCTACAAAAGGTGTAAATCAACTAGGAATTTTGGAGTATTAAAAAAATAAACCTCGCAAGGCTGGTTGCAAACAACCTTATCCCAACAACGAAGTTTGGGGCTGTGCTAAAAGGTGACCAGCTGAACGAACTGAATACAATTCTGGAGCCTCTCCTGACCCCTTAGTGGCACTAAGGGACTGATTTTTAAAATTAAGACATCGTCGCCAGCAGCAGCTCCAAAATTCTAAAATTCTAATAATAATTTGCATTTAACCACTGCGCCGAGGTGGTGGCGCAGTGGTTAAATGCAGCACTGCAGGCTACTTCAGCTGACTGCAGTTCTGCAGTTCGGCTGTTCAAATCTCACCGGCTCAAGGTTGACTCAGCCTTCCATCCTTCCGAGGTGGGTAAAATGAGGACCCGGATTGTTGTTGGGGGCGATATGCTGACTCTGTAAACCGCTTAGAGAGGGCTGGAAGCCCTATGAAGCGGTATATAAGTCTAACTGCTAAAAACTCCGTTTTCTCACCCTTCACACCTTCGAGATGTGTGGATTTCATCTTCGTATTAGAGGGGTGGATTTTAGACAATAGAGCTATTGATAGCTGCTAGGCTGGTCAGATGGCTAAGCTGAATCACAGGAGGGATGCCTGAATCATAGGCTGAGATTTTAAGCTGTGAGATGCTACATGGTGAGATTCCTGGATGAATCGGATCGGCTACCTTTGCCCAGAGCCACCCCACCCCACCCCCATCTCTCCCGAGGTTCGTGACGTGTGGGTGGACTGGAGAGACAGTCTGCAGTTCGGCGGTTCAAATCTCACCGGCTCAGAGTTGACTCAGCCTTCCATCCTTCCGAGGTGGGTAAAATGAGGACCTGGATTGTTGTTGGGGGCGATATGCTGACTCTGTAAACCGCTTAGAGAGGGCTGAAAGCCCTATGAAGCGGTATATAAGTCTAACTGCTATTGCTATTGCTATTGCTACATCACCGTGTGCTTAAGATGGTCAACCAAGCAGGGCTGGAGAACAAGAGAATTCTGAATTGTGTCGGTTTTTCTATGGAACTTCTGAAAAAAAAAAACCCAAAAAACTCCGAGTAACTGCAAAAGCCGTTTGGCTCAAAGAAGCAATGAAGCAGCATTCTTGGTCCATGACTTAATTTGTCAAACCGATCATTTTCCAGCCAAATCTGTTTGCATTTCACCCACCAGCCCGTTTCATCTGTCAGTGGTAATATTTGCACTGTGGCCACGCAACTAGAGAGACGGTTAGGGACTTTTCCCGTCTCTTGCCCATCCTCCAAAGGATAAATATCTGACTATCTCAAAGGCAAAAAAAGAAAAAAAAAAGACCCACAAACCAACCAATCAGAATGCAGGAATTAAAAACCTTAAGGATGACATAATGCATAAGCCAGCTTGTGGTCTGATACCCGGGACTTCTCTGCTGCCCACAGATATGCCCGGAATGTTAGCTTGAAGGTCCGGTCTCCTGGCAATCGAGTTATCAATCGAAGTCCTTGGCATGAGGGCCGAATGATGTGAAGTTGCTGAAGCCCTCCTTTCCAAATTATGAGTCGAGACTCCGTGGGGTGAATCATCCAAACTTGGCCACTTTAAGACTTGTGGACTTCAACTCCCTAGAATTCCTTCAGCCATGAAGTCCACAAGTCTTGAAGTTCTCAAATTTGATCAGACTCCCCCTGATCAGAATCATCGTTGGCTGCCACATACCTCCCAAAGACCAATAAGATCTCACAGGTTGGGCCTCCTCCGGGTGCCGTCGACCGGACAATGCCGGCTGGCGGCCCCTCGGGGGAGAGTCTTCTCTGTAGCTGCTCCAGCCCTGTGGAACTACCCGTAGAGATCCCACTCTCTCGGCCTTCCGAAAAGCCACGAAAACCTGGCTGTTCCGGCAGGCCTGGGGCTGTTGAACAAGGTCCAGCCCCACTTAAACGGAATGTTTGGTGTGTTGTTTTATTTAAATTGTATCTCTTCTTTATTTTAACTTTAACTTTTATTTTTGTTTCTGTAAGCCGCCCAGAGTCCTACGGGAGTCCTCGTCACTTATAAAGCCCTTCATGGTATTGGACCTGGGTACTTGAGAGACCGCCTGCTGCCAATTACCTCCACTAGACCGATTAGATCCCACAGATTAGGCCTCCTCCGAATTCCATCCGCCGGCCAGTGTCGACTGGCGACTACCCGGAGGAGAGCCTTCTCTGTGACTGCTCCGACCCTCTGGAACGAGCTCCCCGTGGAGATTCGAACCCTCACCACCCTCCAGGCCTTCCGCAAAGCCCTTAAGACCTGGCTGTTCCGACAGGTCTGGGGCTAAAGAACCGTTGCCCCTGTCTCGAATGGTATGACTGCTGTGTGTTTTTAAACCATGTATTGTTTTGTGTCGTTTTTAACTTTGTCTGTAACCCCCCCTTCCCTGGTTTTGAGTTGTGAGCCGCCCTGAGTCCCCTTCGGGGGGAAAAGGGCAGCATATAAATAAAATCAACATTCAACATTCAACATTCATTGGGCGGCATATAAATTTATTAAATTGCCAATTGGCTTGATTAGACGTGCTGAGACCATTGAGCATTTCTTAAGCAAGGTTTTGGGGACAGAGGGGGATCTATTCCAGGTCGGGGCACTGGATTCAGAAGGGCGAACTCCATGATGAAGATGTGGGGAAGCCATCAAGGGATTCAGTCAGGCCATCTCTGACCCCACATGCATCTCTTTCCATAATAACAAGGCTGCTTCCAACCTAAGAGTTAAACTCCCATTGCTTTGAAGCTAAGCCATCCGAAAACAAACCAGAGAACCAAACAAAACCCTGTAATCTTTTTTTTCCCCCTTTGCTCCAAAAATTGCAGCTTTGGGCCCAAAACACAACTCCAGAGGTGGGGGGGAGAAAGACACAGAGCAGATTATAAATAAACTGCAAACTCCCTGATCCCAGAAATTGGAATTCAGATGGAATAAGAGTCTTCAGACCCAGCCCCAAGGCTGGCAAAATATGCAGGGCTATCGTTTGTCCTTGGCAATATTTTATTTTTGTAAGGCTGAGAGTCCCTTTTATTTATTGTTTCAGATCAAAATTATGTTCAGTTTCACCCACACAAACATGCAAATATCCTCCTCATTTTACTGTCCAAGTAATTTCATACTGTACTGCTAAAAAAAAACCCACACCATTTGGCACTCATTTGCATTAGGTTGTCATTAGAAATATTAATATATAGGCTTCAAGTCTTAATTTAATTACTCTGTTCCTGCTTTATTTCATGTAAGCACGATTGGATAACTTCTTAAATGGAAACATGTTTCCAGATCTTATCAAACTGCTCCTTAATAGTTGGGAGTTATTGTTTGTCTCTAATACTTGAGAGCAACAAGGATCATGTTCGCAACCAAGTCATTTTCTTACGCAGGTTTATAGCAATAGCAATAGCAGTTAGACTTATATAGCGCTTCATAGGGCTTTCAGCCCTCTCTAAGCGGTTTACAGAGTCAGCATATCGCCCCCAGCAACAATCCGGATCCTCATTTTACCCACCTCGGAAGGATGGAAGGCTGAGTCAACCTTGAGCCGGTGAGATTTGAACAGCCGAACTGCAGAACTGCAGTCAGCTGTAGTAGCCTGCAGTGCTGCACTCTAACCACTGCGCCACCTCGGATGTACCACAGATAGTTCATTTATCTCCATAACAACTCTGTGTTGGCTGGAGAGGTAAGGAGGTAGGTGAGCTCACCCAACTGAATGAGGTTTAAATTTGTCCCCAATTTACGGAAGTTGTAAAACACGGCTGTCCATCCTGGGCAACGTTTGTGGACTTCGACTCCCAGAATTCCCCAGGCTGGCTGAGGAATTCTGGGAGTTAAAGTCCACAGGCCGTAAAGTTGCCAAGGATGGACAACGGACACCCCTGCCATGCAGTTTTGGCACATCTTTAGCAAATTCAGATATATTCAATAGAACGGAAAACGTGCAGATAGGATTAAGCTGTGTCATCCTTGGTGCTCTCTGAGTTTGGAGAAATATTCTTAAGTATTTGGGGTGCAATTTTTCTTTTTTTCTTTTGCACACAATTACTGTATATCTACTATTCTATATGGCAAGCCATTTCCACCAATAGCATTTTTGCATTGCTTTTCTTCCAGCTATTTTTTTTTTCTTCCTCCCTGCAACACATTTCTAATTTTGGCTGTGCCTTTTTAACGGAAAAAGAGCATAGTGGAATTAGGAGAAGGACAGACAACTGAGGATTCCTTTTGCCTGCTGGCAAAATTAGATATTCCGCTTGCATTAAAATGCACCCTGGGTTTGAAGTTTTTCCTAAGACTTTCCTACGGGAGGGAAGGCTGGCCCTTGGCTCTGCTCCGGTTGAGGCTGTGAATGACTCGCTCTCTCTAACAGATGGCAGTATTGCTCTCTGAAACGCAACTCCCATCCCAGCGACAGCCTCAAGGTTGACGCTAGGAAGTTTTGTGAAAAATAAAATTGGTTTTCGTTTTTAATGAGCCACTTATGACGCCTTAGGAATACTGCAGGGAGTTTTTTTTCTTCCCCTGAGCTAATTCGAGACGGCCTAAAGCTGGTGGAAAGAATCTGACGCTTTGAAAGAATTCAGGCGCAGCTACTTCCAGGAATGGAAGCTGGAGGGTGGCATCAGGATTCGGCCCCGAGTCCTGTTTTGAGATCCTTCTAAACAATAACAAGCCTGGGGAAGTATTTTCCAGGAGAAGTAGTGGCAGCCGGATTGGAAAAAAACCTCACCAATCCTCTGCAAAATTGTGGGTTTCGCTAGCAACAAATGAGCTGCTTAACTCGCTGGCTATCTTTAAATCAAAAAAAATTTATTTTTGCATTTTCCATGGGAAACCGAAAAAAAATCAGCATACATGAATGTGCCATGAGTGTTTAAGATGTCGTTAATTCATCAACATATTGCTATGCCAGTTTGAAAGCAAGATCCTTCCTTCCCTCCTTTTTTCTTCTTCTCATTCTGCCTCTCCTCCCTTCTTAAATGAGAATTAATTCCACATTTTTGCAAAGACTCCACAATGAGTAACTGTTTTGCACGAACTATAAAAAGGAAATCATAAAAATGCAATCCCCGAAACATCTGGAGCGCCACTTGAACACCAGCCGCATTGATACAAACCCCCCATCAGTCAATTGCAAAAGGCAACTTGACTTGGCACATCTTTACATCCTGTGCCGAGGCCATCAAACATCTGCCTGCCCCTTGGGAAGGACTCGATAAATGAACAAAAGTGCCGAATCCAATCCAAGCATCCGTCGGACGGTGCAACTCACCATAACAATATGAACAACCTATAAAACTATTGCTTCAGTTAATTTCAAAATTAGCCTTGAAGCGGGCATTGAATCGCATAATAAACCGAGAACTTTAAGTGAGGGCCGTCCCAATGTGTAACGTTTGTGAGTTTTCACTTAACGCACATGCTATGTTTGTATTCCAGAGTGCTATCACCAGAGTGGATGTTAGTTCTGAGAGTCCCAAAGATTTTTCTTCTTCCTGGAAAACAGATGGTTGCATGTTTGGAAAGTCAGGTTGGGTTCCTCTCCCGGCTCAGTTTTTCCTCCCAAAAGTTCTTTCAAGACTCTCAATTGCCCCGGAGTAACATTCCCCTCTCAGACAGTGGATTCCATAATAATTACGCGCTCTTAAAGCATTCCTTCATCCTCAATAACATCATCATAACAAAATCTGAAAGCGTCCCCCCCCACCGGTGAATAAGCATGAATTAATCTGTCAAATTGACTTCGTTTCTCATTTTCCGGTTCATGTCACTCTTGTCCACATCCATTTGCCATCCAGAAGAATTTTTTTAATGAATTTTTTTTTCTCGTGAACAATTGCACACTTTTAGTGCTCACATCATACTTGAGAGACCGCCTCCTGCCAATTACCTCCCTACGACCAATTAGATCCCACAGATTAGGCCTCCTCCGAATACCATCAGCTAGCCAATGTCGACCCCCTGGGGGAGGGCCTTCTCTGTGGCTGCTCCGGCCCTTTGGAACGAGCTCTCCGTGGAGATTCGGACCCTCGTCACCCTTCAGGCTTTCCGCAAAGCCATCAAGACCTGGCTGTTCCGGCAGGCCTGGGGCTGATGAGTTCCCTGCCCCTCTCGAATTGTTGTGACTGTTGTGTAGCTTTTGATCTGTTTTCTGGATCTTGTTTTTGTCTTGTTTGTTTTTTGTATCTCCCCCTCCCCTACTTTGTTTGTTAGCCGCCCTGAGTCCCTCGGGAATAGGGCGGCATACAAGTATAATAAATATAAACATAAACATAGTATATAACATTCCCGGATGCATTTGGGGAAAGCATTATTTTTCTTCCTATGCTTTCCCCCCCCTGTGCCTTACTGTCAAAGATAGGTATTTTTAGCATCCTTTAATTGGTGTCATCATTTCAGCTTCTCTGTTTTGCCTCATGCCCAAGCCTGGCCTGCTGCCGCGCTTCCAATTCCACCCCAGACCCCTCCCCAGATATTTCAAGCTTGCACCCGAGCCAGAGTTGTTTGTGCCAAAAACCTTCAGAAGCATCCCTTTGGCTGCCAAGGTCCCTGGACTGGGTTCTGTGTGCCAAGATGCCTGGCAGGGAGCCGAGCCAAGCCACGTTTCCTTCAGTGGCACTGCTTAAAAAGAAAAAGGGGGACCAGAAGCCGTGGCAATCACCGGGAGATGAATTCTGAGGAGGGGTTTGCTGGCATCTGGGAGAAGCAGCTGGTCCTGAAATGGAGCAGGTTGGGACTGCAGCAGCACACAAGCCAATGTTCACCCAGACCTGATTCACACGTTGCATTTCAACTGGCAAAAATCTCACAATGGCTGCTTTTGCATGAGAGAGAAAAAGAAAGAAAGAGAGAGAGAGAGAGAGAGAGGGAGGGAGGGAGGGAGGGAGAGAGAGAGAGAGGGAGAGAGAGAGAGATGTGGTTGTGCAGAGCTCCTGTTGCAGACAACTTCAGGGATTGGGCGGCCTATAAATCCATTAAATACAATACAATACAATACAATTGAGCAGCGTAGAGAATGTCTGGAACTTCTCAATCATCCAGGTCATGATTATCCCAAAGGTACTTTCCCCCTCCCAAAAAAAGACATCTGGACTGCCATGTTTTTTTTTTTCTTCAAAAACGTTTCACTTCTCATCCAAAAAGCTTCTTTGGTTCTTGGATGAGACGTGAAACGTTTTCAAAGAAAAACAGTCAAGAAAGCCTTTTTCTTTTTTGGAGGAAAAGCACCTTTGGGTGCTCAGGGAAGAAAAACTGTATTGTTTTAACCATTACATCGTGTCCGACTTTTGCTCTCTATGCTCTTGGGAAGACAGACACAGTACTAACTAATCTCGGATTTCTTGCTGCTCCATGGTACCCAGCACGGTGTACATGGTGGGATTTTAAAAGTCCCTCGGTCTGAATCCAGCGATAGCTTCAATTGTTTCTGACCAGTTTCTCCTCGCGCACAACTGCACCGGATGGACATGAAGGCTGATGCAAATTGTTCACACTAACAAGTGAGCAAATGTTGTTTTGTGCCTGGAAGCAGGCACCACCTTAGCAGAAAGTAGGACGAGGCATTTTTAAGTTATTCTTTAGGCTCAGCCTTTCCCATCCTACAGCCCTCCAGATGTTCCGGACTCTGCTCTCCACACATCTGCAAAGTATCAGATCGGGGGGACACATTGGAACATTCTTTCCAATATAGTTGTTGTCTACACAATTTCTTTGATCTTTTTAAACAAACTGTTGCTTTTAATACTGTCTGCTCACTAAGAAAGAGATAATATTTAACCGCAGAACAATGAGATGCTAAAATCTTTTTAGTAAGCTGCTTACCGTCAACGTCTGTGTAAGATCGGGATTAAAATAAACGTTGGATGCCGTCCTTCAGCGAAAGGAAAATAACAACGTATTCAGGCAAGCAAGCGTTGGATGTTTTAGCCTTGATTTGCACGGCTAATCAAATCATCATCAGTAGTAGCTCCGACCCTCTGGAACGAGCTCCCCGTGGAGATTCGTACTCTCACCACCGTCCAGGCCTTCCGCACAGCCCTTAAGACCTGGCTAGCCCGTCAGGCCTGGGGACAAAGATAGCCGCCCCTCCCGAATGATGAATGAATGTTGCTCATTATTTTTACTTTATGTGTGTCTACGTCATTGTTTGTATTCCCCTTTCCTGATTTTATGTAAGCCGCCCTGAGTCCCCTCAGGGAAAAGGGCGGCCTATAAATGTTAATAAACTCTTAAACTCTTAAACTCATTGTGCATCATCACATCTACTTAATATCTAAGATGTCTTTTTTTTTAACTTTGAAAATTAAAAAAAATATTATTTAACTTCCACTATCCCTAATTCCTTCTATATTAATACATATAACGGAATCATTGCGGTTGACCAAGAAGAAAATCTCTATCAGTTCTAAGGAAAAGCATTTGGAGATACCAATTATTACATTCCTTGCATTGAAGCCCAGAGAATCCAATGCTTGCTTGTGCCAGGCAGTTTCAAAACTTCATTGCCGCCCCAATATTAGTCTATTTTAAGAATGCATAACACTATCCCTCTTTATTTTAATCACTCAAACCATAATTAAGCAGCAAAATCTCCAAGACTGTTTAAACAGTGGATAGAAATAGGTTTGCAGAAACACATAACGTAGAATATCTGTGGTCCTACATAGATCTGCTAGAAGGAATTTCTATTGAAATAAAGTGGAATTGATTCCAGGTAAGGGTGTGCAGGATATTGGCTTAGAAATGAAAACAGGTCAAAAGGCCCTGGAAGAAAGAAAGAAAGAAAGAAAGAAAGAAAGAAAGAAAGAAAGAAAGAAAGAAAGAAAGAAAGAAAGGGAGTGTTTCAGAAAAGCTAATATCAATGATAAAATAATATCATTTCTTTTTTAAAAAAAATCCAATCCTTGTAGCAAGCCAGAATGTCATCAAATCCAACCACAGGTTTTTAAATGGCAAACATGAATGAAGAGAAAGAGAGAGAGAGAGAAAGAAAGGAAAAGAGAAATATTGCAATCAAATAAAATCAAACTGAACTCACACTTGCAAAAGCCCAGGGAAATCGGCTGACTGTGGCCAGAAAAAATCTCAGGTTTGCTTTTCTTAAGCCTTCTCCGCTCCCTTGCTCGCTCGCTCCCTAACCTCAAAAGTCAGTTGGAGAAAGTTCTTGGGAGGACAATAATGATGCAGAATTAAGAAGATGCTGAGCTGCAAAAGGGGCACCACAATGCAATTATCCTCCTGAGGGCTTCACCTGATTGTTCTCCGATGAGATGTCCAAAGGTGCTTTTTCAGGAGGCCACAGACTCTCCGATGAGATGCAGAAAGTTAGACAGCCCTTAAAGGCTCACTTGAACCCCATTTCTCTGACTTTCTCTTCCTGCTTGACCTGGTTTCGTCAACACAACCATGGTTTCCCCTTTCCAAAAGATGGTTTTGGGGTCTGCAGAAAGCTACTCCCCTGATTTCTCTTAGTTTTTCAGAAGGCTTGGCCAAAGGAGGGCTTTGAATCCCCACAGTCTCCAGTGGGAGATGACATCAAGGCTGGCTTGGAAAGATGAATGTGTTTACATGAACTTTTCATCTGTCCATCACAATTGCTAAACTGTAGTCAGCTTCTTCCAGTTTGGAGCCTAAACGCATCCCAGGCCAGTAGCGTCAGTAGTCAAGAAGTCAACTCCACTTCTCCTGAAGCCCCAGAGAAGGTGTCAAGATCTCTTCCCACCTGCGAGGTCTCCAGGTTAAGGATCCAAAGTATCCAAGCTCATCCCAGAAGGAAGAGAGCTGATTCTGCAAATACGGCCAAACTCACATCTCCTCCTGATCTTCCTTGCCTTCGCTTTGTCTCCTTGGAGGAATCCTAAGCTAAAGGTTCTGTCATCCAGAAGAAGGTCCCATCCTAACCTCCACCTGCCGCCTCCCGCCCTTAGGATTCCAAGTAGAAGGAAGAGATGGAGAGCTTTCCCCCCCTACTCATAATTTCTACAGTCCATCGGTGGGACAAAAACACAGGGGCCTCCCTGCCTGTTGGTGGGACCAGGGAAGAGCTTGTGTTGTGTCTTGCTAACCCTCTCCAGAACGTGGTCTTCCTTTCATCCTGGAGATTGCTCAGAATCCTTTCCAGCAATGGGACCCCCTCTCTCCCCTTCTTCCTGCCCCAGGGCACATGCTCAGGTATTACTTCCTGTTACCCCTTGAATCTGCCTTCCGGGAGGGCCAAAGACGAAAACCCTTGGCTGCTCCTGGCTCTGGAGAATCCGCCTGGATTTGTTAGTGTTACGCAGAAAGGTTCTCCTTCCCCCCACCCTACCAATCCTCTCTCCGTCGGATGAAAGAGAAGGCCGCTTTTATTTTGTGCCCAATGTATGAAACAATCACGGGGACAGCCCCAAGAGTGTCCTTGATTCTTCCAAGTGGAAATGTAAACTCATCCATGTGGAACACAGGAATGCTCCTACCTTCCATTGCCAGGAGGAGGAGGAGGAGGAGGAGGAGGAGGAGGAGGAGGAGGAGGAGGAGGAGGAGGAGGAGGAGGAGGAGGAGGCTGGCCGTGGGTGAATGTGCCTCAGAAGCTGGCCCAGAGGAACATTTGGGAGGGGAAGCATCGTCCCCAGCGAGAGAGCTAGGCTTCATTTGGGAGAGCGCCTAATTAAAAGAGCCTGTACAATGAGGGATGTCACATGGAAGGTGGAGCTGAAGCAAGTGATTGGTAGGGCCGGAGCCAATCAGAGGGCTTCTCAACATCCGAGCCGAGGTGGCGCAGTGGTTAGGGTGCAGTACTGCAGGCCACTTCAGCTGACTGCTATCTGCAGTTCAGCGGTTCAAATCTCACTGGCTCAGGGTTGACTCAGCCTTCCATCCTTCCGAGGTGGGTAAAATGAGGACCCGGATTGTTGTTGGGAGCAATACGCTGACTCTGTAAACTGCTTAGAGAGGGCTGAAAGCCCTATGAAGCGGTATATAAGTCTAACTGCTACTGCTATTGCTATCCATCCATTCCTTCAGAAATGATCCTCTTTCGAAAGTTTCCCCTGCTCTTCTTCTTCCTTGGTTGTGTAAACAGAGGCGTGGAATCAAAATCACGTGAAGGACGAGTACCTCTTTATAAAGCCTTGGAAAGGCCACACCTAGAATTTGGCATCCAGTTTTAGCCACCACATTACAAAAAAGGTGTTGAGACTTGGAGAAAGTGCAGCGAAGAGCAACTAAGATGATTAAAGGCCTGGAGACTAAAGCATATGAAGAACGGTTGCAGGAACTGGGCATGGCTAATCTAGAGAAAAGAAGGACTGGGTGGGGGGGACACATGACAGCAGCTTCCCAGTATTTGAGGGGCTTCCACAAAGAAGAGAGGGGACAACTTATTCTCCAAAGCACCCAAGAAAAGAAACAATGGATGGAAACTAGTAAAAGAGAAAAGCAACGTGGAATGAAAGAGAAACTTCCCAACAGTGGGACAATGAACCAATGCAGTGTTTCTCAACCTTGGTGACTTTAAGTCCTGTGGACTTCAACTCCCAGAATCCCTCAGCCAGCCTGGGGAATTCTGGGAGTCGAAGTCCACAGGACTTAAAGTCACCAAGGTTGAGAAACACTGAACCAATGGAACAGAAGTTGCCTTCAGAAGTTGTGAGAGCTTCATCACTGGAGGTTTTTAAGAAGAGACTGGACCGCCACTTGTCTCAAATGGGATAGGATCTCCTGCTTGAGCAGGGAGCTGGACTAGAAGACCTCCAAGGTCCCTTCCGGCTCTGTTCTGGTTGATTAAAGGCAACAAGCAGCGCTGGGTTCAATTTTTGCTGCTTTGCAAATGGTGCACGTCAAAGACAGGTGACCCGTGATGGAAAACCGAGCACAGATTTTGTTCCGCACACCATCTGGAACTCAAAACGGTTTGGAAGACCCTGGAGAAGAACCATCGTGGTTTGGTTGGAGGGAGGGAAACAGCTGAGAACCGTTTTAGTTTTCTTCCAGTTCCTTAGATTGGCCCCCAACTCGAGCAGGCCAAGAAACCGCAAAGCATCCACCTTTGGAAGCTGGAAGGTTGACCAAGCAATGCAGCCAGCCAGCTCTGCCTGCGCAGAAACGGATTACATGATTCACAGCACTCAAAGCTGACATGTGGTTGACTTATTGTCAAGGCCGGATCCCAAATCTCCATGGAAGTTCTAGTGCAAACACTTCTCGTGGAGGCACACACATCAGTCACAGTTCACGGCCAAATCCGTGTCCTGGATGATCCATCCACCCAGAGCAGAAGAGGTTCCTGCTGGTGGAATTCCTCCTGGGAAGGAAGAATGGTGTACGGCTGAAAACCTTCAGGTTTGGCTCCACAAACCACAGGCTGGATTTGGAAAAGACATTTAAACAGGCCCACTCAATTATCTCGTTTCCTGAGTTGGGGAGGTTAACCTGCAAATGAAATTTAAAAAAAAAATCACTCCCATCAGTCAGTCACTGGGGGCCCTTTTAGAGGCACCCACTCTGCCAACAGCACCAGGATGAAACCATCTGGCCTACGAGATGCAAGGCAAAAATGGCTTGTGCGTTGTGCACAGGGACATGACGAAGAATCTCAGACCACATTTGGTAGGAGATGAAGAGGAAACCCTGGATACAGCAGATGCCGCGCTTGTGGGAATTCTTCTCCAGATCTTTTCCTGTCCTCTGAAGTGAGGAGGTGGTGACAGCCCAGCAGATGGCTTTTCCATTGTCAGCAGAAGGCCTGCCCTGCGTATCACACCCTCTCCAAGAGGCTGGCTGGTGCCAACTCTCTTAGCATTACCGCATCAGGGAAAGACATGGTGTTTTTTTTTTAATTGCCAAAACATCCCAGCCTGTAATCTGGCGTAGGCATTATCTCCTCCGCTACATTTTTTATGGCTTCTCCCCATTGCTCCAAGCCTGATTGGATTGTGTTTCTTAAATCATCATCTTTGGAGGCTGCCCTGACAGTTTTATTGAAGGGCGTCCTTACAAAACACGAATGCATTAAAATAAAACATATTGCGATGAAAAAAATAAATAAAGAAAGCGGAACGAAAGATAATAGATTTCAAGTCCTCAAAAAACTCCCCATGCATCAATAGAGTAATCCGGCCATCATCTCCGATTAGTCCCAGTTGAAGGCATGAAAGATGTTTGGGATGAGAGTTTTGATTCCTGCTGCCTGGGAATACCATTAATCACAAAACTTTCTGCCTCCTCTACATCTAAAAAACCCATGGCTCTAATTGTCTCAGCTTATTATTTGCTTCTGAACGATTTAACCACTATTTAAGGGCATAGCCCTTAAAACCTGGCTGTTCCGACAGGCCTGGGGCTAAAGATTCGTCGCCCCCTTTCGAATGGTATGATTGTTGCGTTTTTTAACTATGTATTGTTTTGTGTTGTTGTTAAACTGTCTGTATCCCCCTTTCCCTTCTTTGAGTTGTGAGCCGCCCTGAGTCCCCTTAGGGAAAAGGGCGGCATACAAATGAAATAAAACTCTAAACTCTATTACCTGGCTCTCTCTTCCCTGCCCATCAGCTGATCCCCGGGATCAGTAGAAAACACACCCTACAATTCCTTCAAAAGAGAATAAATCTTATCCGTGGCCCCAAATGCAGGGAGCACCAGAGCCACAAAACGCGCCTTCAGTTCACTGCAGGATTCCCTCTGTGGTGAGCGGTTGTGTTTGTGTGCCTGTGGAGATGGCTGAGTTTTGTTCTACACAAAGAGACACTCCCGGGCATGTCTAAGGTGTGCACGGAGTTGTTTTGATCACCCAATCTGCCTCTTTGGGGTCTTTCCTGGGGAAAAAGGGGGGAGTGGGAATTAGCAGCTGTGTGTCACGTGGATCTCCGGAGGGGCTTGGAGGGGGTGGGAATAGTCAACTATTGAGAGAAATTCTGCCTTCTTTTCCTCCCAAGAGGAAGTTTCTGTTTTTCTCTCTCCTCCTTGCTGTGCTTTTAAAATCCTTTGGTGGCCAATTACCTCCACTAGACCGATCAGATCCCACAGATTAGGCCTCCTCCGAATTCCATCTGCCGGCCAGTGTCGACTGGCAACTACCCGGAGGAGAGCCTTCTCTGTGGCTGCTCCGACCCTCTGGAATGAACTCCCCGTGGAGATTCGAACCCTCACCACCCTCCAGGCCTTCCGCAAAGCCCTTAAAACCTGGCTGTTCAGACAGGCCTGGGGCTAAAGAACTATTGCTCCCCCCCCCTCGAATTGGTATGACTGTTGTGTATTTTAAATTATATATTGTTTTTGTGTCGTTTTAATTTTCTGTTTGTATCCCCCTTCCCTGGTTGAGTTGTGAGCCGCCCTGAGTCCCCTTCGGGGGGGAAAAGGGCAGCATATAAATAAAATCAACATTCAACATTCTTTTAGAGGATCACGGATGCTCGGTTTAATTATTTAATTAACAACTTAACTAATAACTTGATAATGCAACAATTAATCACTATTAAATAATTGTTTAATTCTTATTATCAAATCCCTACGCTGCCCGTTTATCGAAGTGACTCTGGGCCGTTCGCAACATCCTAACAGACCCTATGAACACACAAATGAAAGTGTACATTACAGGTCTTCCTGTCCATCCATGTCCTCCGCCTCCCCCCCATGGTCCTCTTGGCAGCCCTTCAGCCCAGGAAAACTTTACTCCGGACAACACATTCGCACACAACCTTCAGTCCACCTAAGGAGAAGAAATTCCGCGGCACCAACTTTTTCTGCTCTTTGGAGTTGTTTTATTTCCAGCAGGAGGGGGGAAAAAATAGCCAAAATTGCAGAGGAAATTAACCAAGTTAAGCAAGCTTTCCTTCAAACATTTAGGACCTCTGGGGTCCTTGGTGATGTCTGAGCGAGCTGTTTTCTTGCAGATGTTTCAGTGGGACCTCACTTAAGTCCTCACCGCTGGAAGGGTGTGCAAGACCTACCATCAGCGAGAGTTACAATCACAGCTACTTTTCCTCCCATGTCAGGATATGTTGGCAGAAGAACAGAGTAACAGAGCTGGAAGGGACCTTGGAGGTCTTCTATCTAGTCCACCCCTCTGCTCAAGCAGGAGACCTTAAGATCATTTTAGAAAAATGCCTGTCCAGTCTCTTCTTAAAAGCCTCCAGTGTTGAAGCACTCACAACCTCTGGAGGCAAGTTGTTCCACTGGTTGATTATTTTCAATGTTAGGACACTTCTCCTTAGTTCTAGGTTGCCTCTAGAAAGTTCTCCTTGGATCTAGAACGCTTCCAAGGACATGTACGTACAAAAGGATGTAAGAAGATAGCCAGAGACATTTATGATTCCTCAAGCAACACCCCGATTCAAGACAATTTTCCTTCGCTTTAGAAGCCTGGAAACTTCAGTCCTGGGTCCATTTTAGCAGGATCTCCTCAAGGCAGAAAGTTTCAGAAACCTCGAGATTCTCTGTCTGTCTACCTGTGAAGACACGGTAGGGATGCTACTGCCAAATTCGGAATGACGAAGAGCGCTCGAATGAATCAAAACACAGGTCCCTATAAACTTGTTATTCTACAAGGTCCACCAGAACCCACCCCTGACACACATTCCTTTAAGGAATGCGGTTGTGTAAGCCCCACCGAGCCAAATAATTGTGGTGCATCTTCTGGATAATAGAATAACTCTAAAATGGTACGCCGCACTATTCCATTTTGAAATAAAATTACGCACAAAATATCTTCAAAGAGGATTATTACGGTAAGGACCTTCACGGGAAATGCTCTATCCTAAAGTTTCTTCGCCATTCAACCTCTTATCATTATTTTGAGTATCCATAGTAGGAATAGTTTCCTGGACAATGTGAGTTTGATTTCAAATGTTCTGTCTGGCATCTTAAGTCTGCCCCAACAACATGAACCAGATAGACAAATAGGCAGATAGGCAGATAAACAGATAGACAGACAGACAGACAGATAGATAGATAGATAGATAAAGAAATAAAAAGAAAGAAAGAAAGAAAGAAAGACAGACAGACAGACGAAATAATCAATCTACCTTTGCAAAATGCTCCTTTGGTGCCAAGAATTAGCCCTGTCTTTTCTAATGCCATCAGCAACAGATGTTTGGGGACTGAAAGATGTCGGACTAATTGACACACTGTCAACGGTTTAAGCGGCAGATTCTGTTGACCTATTCCTTTGTCAAGAGTCCCCTTCGGGGGGAAAGGGCGGCATATAAATATAATAAAATCAATCAAAATCAAGAGTTTTAGGGACGGAAGGGAGAGGCAGCCAGGAGAAAGGGGAAGCGGGCTCGAGCAAGGGACGGTCCTGGAGGAATGAATGGGGAGCGCCGCTCCGATTTCCTTGAAAGCAGCCGGGCGCTGGCTGGGAGCGCGCGTCCAGGACAAGGGGCGGAATCCAATTAGCCGAGCAAACTTTCAGGGGAAGAGATTGGAGCCTGAATGCGCTCCCGGTTACAATTTTCAGGCTATTTGCAGAAGAAATTCTCTTGGCGGATTCTGCTCAGCCGCTTCGAGAGAGGGGAAGGAGGAGGAGGAGGAGGAGGAGGAGGGAAATAGATTTTTATAGCCCTCTGCGTACACACGCAGGACACAGTCATCGTAAAAAACCCGAAAGCAACTCGGAACGCGGCTGAAAAAAGGAAGCGAACCATCCGATCGATTCGCCCGCAACATCCAAAGACCTGGAACCAGGAGAAGAGATCGGAATTACCTTTCGGGGATGCCTCCTTGGGGTGCTCCATCCTGAAGGGGGGAGGGGGGATTTCCCTCTTCCACCAGATAATCGATCCCCCTCCTTGGGGGGGGGGGCCGCAGATAGTATGGGGGGGTTTCCTTTGACCGCGTTGCTTTGGAGACCCCCACGGGGCATCAGCGGAGGAGAAAACTTTCCCGGCGCGTCGCTCGTCCAGGGCTGACGTTCCCACCGACGCTCCTCCGGGGGAAACCACCGCACAGACCCACAACTACACCAGCCACGCAGGGAAGCCGCTCCGCAGTCCAGGAAGGTGGGTGGGTGGGGGGGGGCTTTCCGAAACCAGCTGCGCCTCACTTGCTTCCTTTTGCAGAGGCCAGGCAGACCCCTTGGCCCAGCTGTGCGGTTCCGCTCCCTCGGGGGGGGGTGGTGGTCTTCTCAACTCACATTCGGCTGAGAATTACGGGGGTCCAAAAGGGTCCAGGTTTGTGAGCGGGTAGCCCCCCCCCTCCCCCCGCCACCTGTTCAGGCAGAAAGTCCCGGAATCTTCTCCGCTGGGCTTCGGTGGGGCTGCGGCCCCCACCTGCCCGCATCGCTTTGCGGAGTTATTCTTGGTGGAAGAAACGCGCGGGCCCCGCGGGTGGCTGCGGATGACTTCACCTCCTTAGCATGCTCCCGATAGTTCCCTTCCAGTGTCTTTCCCCTCCGCTCCTTTCGCTGACTTTAAGGCTCACCATCGCAATTTGGAGTGATTAACTATTTCCTCACTAGAGAAGGGGGAGGGAGGGAGGGAGGGAAGGAAGGAGAGAGAGAGAGAGAGGAAGGGAGGGAGGAAGGCATGAAGTAAGAAAGGAAGGAGGGAAGAAGGGAGGGAGGAAGAATAGAGGAAGGAAGGAGGGAGAGAGAGAGGAAAGAGGGAGGAAGGAAGGAAGGAAGGAAGAAGGGAGGGAAGAAGGGAAGAAGGGAAGAAGGGAGGGAGGATGAAGGAAGGAGGGAGAGAGAGGAAGAAGGGAGGGAGGAAGAATAGAGGAAGGAGGGAGGGAGGGAGAGAGGAAAGAGGGAGGAAGGAAGGAAGGAAGAAGGGAGGGAAGAAGGGAAGAAGGGAGGATAGAGGAAGGAAGGAGGGAGAGAGAGAGAGGAAGAAGGGTGGGAGGGAGGGAAGGAAGGACTCTGCATCTTGCGCCTGGGTCAAGAGGAATTCAAATTCTCGGGGTGCTCTGTAACATTTTCTCTCCTGCACCCCACAGGAATCAATGAAAGGGGGGGAGCAGCCACAAACCTCCCTTCCATCCTTGGACCAATCCAGATGGCAAACATTTGTGACTCTCTCTTGTCACAAGGGCCTCCGCTGTCATTCACTGATCTGGGAAAGGTCCAACAGAGGAAGCAAGTGTGTGTGTGCATACACCCGCATTTGTTGTTGCTTGTGGCCTCATTCTGACTTATAAGCCGCTTAGTTCTTGAATGTGGCCAAAGAGTTGCTGTTATGTCCCCCCCCCCCCTTTACAGGCAGGGCTGTGTGGGGATGTAGGGGATACAGTCCTCCAAAAAACCCTTGAATTATTCCCTTCCAGATCAAGATGTGGGGTTGGCTGGATGGCAGGACAGCAAGTTGGACCTTCTGTTGACCTTGTCAACATCTGAAGGGCCCTTGGAAATGCCACCCAGGCTGTGTCTCTTTCCTTTCCAGGCCTTTTGAGCCCCGGTTTAATACAACCGGGGTGGGGGGAGTGGGAGACACACAAAATATGTGTGCCTTGCACGCATTGGCTGGCCGAAGGAAACACTTAGTTCCTCTGACATTCCCACTGTCACAAACTCTTTCCTTCTTTGGGTCTCAGGTCCGTCTCAAGTTTCAACTCTTTGTTTATTGTGGTGTGACTCAAGAAAAAAACAAAACACAAATGGTGCCTTTGTGAGTGTGTGTGTGTGTGTATCCCCTCGTCCACACAGGCAGCCCTGGGCTCCTTGCCCAGAATTTCCACCGCTTTATCATCAACGCTTCCCCCTGACACGCTTGGAAGCATTAAAACCACCTGATCGGAATTAGAAGCCAGCTCAGGGCTCCAGTGCACACTCGAGGCGCACACTCGCATTCAATTAGCACCCTGAAACAAAATGACCCTGCAAAGCTTGGAAACTAGGCCAAGTTTTGCACTCGTGGTGGTGGCAAGTGTGTTCAAAGGTGACAACTGTGAGTGAGCTGTCTTTGAAGGCCCCATCAACCGGAGGCCGAGGAAGGACAGAAGGGGACAGAGGCTGAGCAGCAAAAGCTCTCTGGGCGCCCATTTCTCTCGCGGGGAGAGGACCCAAAGGGGGTGGCCAGCTGGAGGCCGAAATATGGGTGGCCCTTGGCTCATAGCCATTCCCTTAGTGCAGTGTTTCTCAACCTTGGTGACTTTAAGTCCTGTGGACTTCAACTCCCAGAATCCGCCAGCCAGCTATGGGAGTTGAAGTCCACAGGACTTATATACCGCTTCATAGGGCTTTCAGCCCTCTCTAAGCGGTTTACAGAGTCAGCATATCTCCCCCACAGTCTGGGTCCTCATTTCACCCACCTTGGAAGGATGGAAGGCTGAGTCAACCTTGAGTCGGTGAGATTAGAACCGCTGAACTGCAGATAACAGTCAGCTGAAGTGGCCTGCAGTATACTGCACCCTAACCACTGCGCCACCTTGGCTCTTGCTGAAACTTGCTGGGGGCCAAGAAGACGTTGGAGGTGACACCGTGGTGGGATCTGGGGGACATTTGAAGATGTTGGGGGCTCTAAGGGAAGAAGGCTGTATAATGGCTTGGCCTTGGCGCAAGGGCACCCCTTAGATTGCATGGAAACCTCTCCCTCCCCTGGAAGGAAGCATTGGGAGGAAGATGTGATGAAATCCACGTTCCTCATCAGGTTGTTCAACAGGGACTTAGAAACACGAGGATGTTTTGTTTTCAAAACAAAGATGCCTGCCTGGCCCGAGCAGACTGAGGACACAACCCCGGCCACATCTTCAAAGATTTTCGCCCTCCCTCGGAAGAAAAACACCGCAGTCAGATTCCACTGCCCAGGTCACATATTTTACGGAGTATGTCAGCAAGACCCTCTCCCCGCCACCCCTCCTCTTCCCAGCAGGCTTCCGAAAGAGACACATCTGCAACTTTCCCAGCTGCAGACCGTGGCCGTGAGCCCAGGTGTCGTGGGACGCAAAGCTCCCCCCCCTCCCCACGGCATCCGTCCATCGGCGCTGGAGACCTTCTCCGGTCCACACCTGGAGGAAACGCAGGCCTGGTATGTCAAGATGGGGTTGGCTGCGGGGGGAGAAGGAGTCCAGGGTGGAACCAACTCTTCGGTGGATGCTCAGCATGCCTGTGGGATTATCCACCAGGGTGGAGTCACACACCCTCCTGTGCAATTTGATGGCCTGGGATGCATAAAGAGACAGAATAACGGAGTTGGAAGGGACCTTGGAGGTCTTCTAGTCCAACCCACTTCTTAGGCAGGAAACCCTACACCATTTCAGACAAATGGATGTCCAGCATCTTCTTAAAAACCTCCAGTGTTGGAGCATTCACAACTTCTGGAGGCAAGTCGTTCAGAGATAATAAAACAGAATAACAGAGTTGGAAGGGACATTGGAGGTCTTCTAGTCCAACCCACTTCTTAGGCAGGAAACCCTACACCATTTCAGACAAATGTTGTCCAGCATCTTCTTAAAAAGAGATGATACAAAACAGAGATAATAAAACAGAGATAATAAAAACAGAATAACAGAGTTGGAAGATAATAAAACAGAATAACGGAGTTGGAAGGGACCTTGGAGGTCTTCTAGTCCAACCCACTTCTTAGGCAGGAAACCCTACACCATTTCAGACAAATGGATGTCCAGCATCTTCTTAAAAACCTCCAGTGTTGGAGCATTCACAACTTCTGGAGGCAAGTCGTTCCACTGATTCATTGTTCTCATTGTCAGGAAACTCCCGCTCCGTTCTAAGTTGCTTCTCTCCTTGATTAGTTTCCACCCGTTGCTTTTTATCCTGGCCTGCAAAAGGATTCGCATGGACTTCCTTTGGACTTGGGAGTGGAGCTGGAGAAGGAGGCCCAAGGCTGGCTACGGGGAAGCCTCGGGAGCAGAACTGGCCATGGGAAGTGGGCAAGAGGACAGCCAGGACCGTAAATGCAGGGAGACCTCAACAGGTGACCGGTTGCTTGGGGTCACTGCATTTTCAGCACACAGCCACACAGCCGCATTCGCAGCATCCCAGAGTCGCATGGCTGCGTTTTAAGACAGCTTTGACAAAAGCTGCTTCTGCAGTAAACCCCTGCTGTATTCACTCAACGGCTGCAGCATTCATGTTATGGTCTTCGCATTCATTTAGCGACCACAATGTGGAATCAGGTCGGTCACATGACCCAACTCCTCCTACGACCCTTACGAATTAGGACTACTTGTAAAAGCTTTGCCTGCTTGTAAGGCAAGACCCATAAAAAATCCGGAGCAGAGCTTCAGTCAGATTGCAGGGAAAAAGCAGTCTTCAATTCTCAGTTTCTTTGAGAGATGGAGAAAAATGAAGTTTGTAAAATAATAACAGACCCTTCCTTCCTTCCCTTCCTTCCTTCCCTTCCTTCCTTCCCTTCCTTCTCTTCCTCCCTCCCTCCCTCCCTTCCTTTCCTTCCTTCCTTCCCTCCCTCTTTCCTTCCTTCCCTCCTTCCTTCCCTCCTTCCTTCCCCTTCCTTCCTTCTTCCTTCCTTTCCTTCTTTCCTTCCGTCCCTCTTTCCCTCCTTCCTTCCTTCCCTCCTTCCTTCCTTCCCTCCTTCCTTCCTTCCCTCCCTTTCCTTCCTTCCTTCCCTCCTTCCTTCCCCTTCCTTCCTTCTTCCTTCCTTTCCTTCCTTCCTTCTCTCCCTCTTTCCTTCCTTCTCTTCCTCCCTCCCTTCCTTTCCTTCCTTCCTTCCCTCCCTCTTTCCTTCCTTCCCTCCTTCCTTCCCTCCTTCCTTCCCCTTCCTTCCTTCTTCCTTCCTTTCCTTCTTTCCCTCCCTCTTTCCCTCCGTCCTTCCTTCCTTCCTTCCTTCCTTCCTTCCTTCTTTCTTTCCCAACATTAATAAAATATGTAGGTGTGCTTAGATTCTTTGACTACAGTTTGAAGGGGAGAAACAGCCATTGCCTGGAGCAACCCAGCAGTGGGTGAAGGCTCGGCACATGCTCCAGGTGTGTGTGTGGTTGTGACAACTTGGCATGGCCCCCTCACTGTAGAACAACTCACTGCGGAACAAAAGTTACACTAATATTTAAAGAAAAACACGATGGAATAGAATCTTGACAGGAAGGATGCAGAAGGAGAGACAGAATGAAATGTGAATGCCAAACATGATTGATTGCAAATAATTAGACTTGTTCGATTGTTCTGCAGTGAGTTGGGCACGGTGTGTTGTCCGTGGCTAGTTGTCCCATTCCCCCGTGTGGGCAGGGAAGCAGAAGGCTTGTGTGCTTCCCATGCGACTTAGGCTGAACGGCCCATCTGGGACTCGAAAGGGGCTGTCCTTAATGAGGGATGGCTGCGTGCAGAGTGAGGCTGTTTCAGACTCTCCTAGCAGATGCTACATTTCACAGACATATTGTAGTGATTTCCTGGTCTGGCTGGAAAGTTCTCGCCGTTGTTTACCAAGCATTATTTCAAAAATTCACAACGGAGAGGAAGATTCCACCCTTGGTTTGTGCGCTTCCAAATTCCTGTCCCAGGGAAGATTTGCTGCGAGAGGTGGAGGGGGGGGAGGGGGGGCAAGCCTTTCCCGGCCCCTCCCTCCCAGCCCAGGGGTGATCGCAGGCTGGGATGGCCCCACCCGGCTGCCACTGCTCCACATGCAGGTCGCATGAGGCTGTGATGCACCGGAGCCAAACGGGATGCTGTCATGAGATTGCACGCAGGCCACGGAGCGTGACACCCGCTGACTGGGCCAGCGAACCCAAGGAACAGGCTTTGGCTACGACGGAACCATAAAACAGGGATGGAAAGAGGGAATCGGGAATCTTTGGGGAAAAAACAACAAGTCCAATAGATGATATGGAAAAACTGCCATAAACAAGCAACCAGTAAAAGAATAGCAGAGCGTTTTAAGGAAAAAAAGCTTTGGAGAAAACATGGAATGTCTAGATAAGTCAAGAGGCCGAGGTCGAACTGTGCTTAGTCTCACTAGCTGCCCAGTTCCAGAGCCTGAGAAAATGGGGGGTTTCCCCTCTTCCCTATAGATTCTTGGCTCTGACCTCTGATTAATTCCATCTTTGCTAAAAAAAAGTGTCTTCCTCTTCTTCTTTGACTGGGAAATTCAGCTTGCCTGGATGGGCTTCCCTGCTTCTTCCATCTAATAGCAGTTAGACTTATATACCGCTTCATAGGACTTTCAGCCCTCTCTAAGCGGTTTACAGAGTCAGCATATTGCCCCCAACAACAATCCGGGTCCTCATTTCACCCACCTCGGAAGGATGGAAGGCTGAGTCAACCTTGAGCCGGTGAGATTTGAACCGCTGAACTGCAGAACTGCAGTCAGCTGAAGTAGCCTGCAGTGCTGCATTTAACCACTGCGCCACCTCGGCTCTCTGCAGTTAGACTTATATACCACTTCATAGGGCTTCCAGCCCTCTCTAAGGGGTTTACAGAGTCAGCATATTGCCCCCAACAACAATCCGGGTCCTCATTTCACCCACCTCGGAAGGATGGAAGGCTGAGTCAACCTTGAGCCGGTGAGATTTGAACCGCCGAACTGCAATCCTCTTTGTCGCTTTTCTCCGCACTCTTTCTAGAGTCTCCACATCTTGTTTACATTGTGGTGACCAAATTGTCAGAACCCCATTCAGACAACCTAGCTGCAATAGTAAGAGAGTAGGTGTGTTGGGAATAATCAAAGGGAAATATACAAAGAAACTTAAGTACATATTAACACATCTGCTAACTACAGCTAGAATAGCATTTGCCCAATGCTGGAAACAAAATAATACTCCCTCGGACGAATTAGTGATAAAAAAAAAACTTTGGATTGCGCAGAGATGGACAAATTAATACTGAAATTAAAAGATGAAGAAGAGTCGGAATACTATGAAATTTGGAACAATTGGAAAAAATGGCTGCAAAACAAGAATAAAAATAATTAAGCCAAAAAACTATATATATAAATATATATATAGAATAGGTTATATAGGTTTCTGTCGTGATGGACTCTTGTGACGAGCCGATTGACAGATGTTGGAAGCAGTTAGCTTCCTCCCATAATTGGGGCTTACCAGGGGTTGTGACACTAATATATATATATAGAACTGTGTATAAAGGTGTGTAAATATAGAAGAGAAATATTATATACATGTACAGGTATGATGACATAACAATGTTGATGTAATGACTGTAAGGTGTTGTAGAAGGGAAAAAATAATAAAAAATCTGCAAAAGAAGAGAGAGTAAGGGTGTGTGTGTGTGTGTGTGTGTGTGTGTGTGTGTGTGTCGCTTCCAAGCATTTCTCCATTCAATCAAGGCATGTTCTCTATCCTGGGAGAAAACACCATGGAAAGAGGGGGGGGGGGGGAGGACTCAGAGACCCAAGGCATAGGACTCGTCTGGATCAATCATCAAATCCTTCAGAGTCACCCTAAGACCAGAAGCTTCTTTTGGTTCCAGGAACCTACATCTGTTTTTATTTTTATTTATTTTTTTAAAAAAAGAAGACTGGGGAACTCAGAGAATCAGCCCAATTTTCCCTCCCTCGTGCCCCATTTCACAGCATTAATGCTATTTATTACTATTTATTTGGTTTCTACATTGTCCTTCCTCCAAAAGGATTCCAGAGACGCTTGCAAAAGACGAGTGAAAACAGTGTAGAAGGGTATCATAGCAAACCCAACAATGCTTAAGAACAATAGACGGAAACATTCATGTTGATTTAGAAAAACATAACCACACCGAAAAAGACACGAACGGAGAAGCTCAGAGGAGAGAATAATATATGCAACATCGTCCGGCAAACAACTCGGCTCCGAGACCACCAAGGACTCCAACTGAGGCTCTAGAAGGCAGTTGAGTCCTGGAGGAGCTGCTCTCCTACTCATCCCTGGGTAGATAAGTGTCCCTTTTCCGTTGTGAGTGCTGTGACCAAATCTCCTTCTCTTGGCCGCTGCACTGTGAGCCTTTGCAAAAACCCTATGCAGAATTCCCCGGGGATGAACTTAGAGCAGTGTTTCTCAACCTTAGCAACTTGAAGATGTCCGGACTTCAACTCCCAGAATTCCCCAGCAGTGGTTAGGACAGTGTTTCTCAACCTTGGCAACTTGAAGATGTCCGGACTTCAACTCCCAGAATTCCCCAGCAGTGGTTAGGACAGTGTTTCTCAACCTTGGCAACTTGAAGATGTCCGGACTTCAACTCCCAGAATTCCCCAGCCAGCGAATGCTGGCTGGGGAATTCTGAGAGTTGAAGTCCAGACATCTTCAAGTAGCCAAGGTTGAGAAACACTGCCTTAGGGAGTGTTGGGGGAAATATCATTTGATGGAAAACAAGATTCTCCAGGCCACAAAGGGATCCGGATCCGAGATCTCCGTGCCATCAGGCAGAATCCCACTGGAGTCTCCCAGGCCAGTGAGGGCGAACCGTTTAGACACCGAGGGCCCAAACTGCACCCACGGGCATGCCCGAACAGAAAGGTTTGTGTGCACATGTGAATTCACAGACATGCCCATGCATGGACATGTGTGAATGTGTGCATATGTGGATATATGTGAAGGTGTGCTTGTGAGGATATGCGCAAGTGGGCAGCAGAGACTCAAAGACTAAGAGCCGAGGTGGCGCAGTGGTTAGGGTGCAGTACTGCAGGCCACTTCAGCTGACTGTTATCTGCAGTTCAGCGGTTCTAATCTCACTGGCTCAAGGTTGACTCAGCCTTCCATCCTTCTGAAGTGGGTAAAATGAGGACCCAGACTGTGGGGGCGATAGGCTGACTCTGTAAACCGCTTAGAGAGGGCTGAAAGCCCTATGAAGCGGTATATAAGTCTAACTGCTATTGCTAAAGACCAGCTGGCCGGCGGGAGGCCAACACCAGCAGCGCAACAAGAGGTCAGGTCTTTTTCTTCCGGGAGCTTCCGTTCCGTCGTTTGCAGGGAAATAGAAGCTCACAAAAGAAATACCACAGAGATCTGACCTGGGGCGTAGGCCTGTGTGCCAGCAGAGAGGGCTCCATGTGCCACCTCTGGCATGCATGCCATAGATTCACCATCACGGTCCGAGGCGGAGAAAGTGCCGTTTCAGCAAAGCAGGGCTGGCGGTTGGTCCCTGGAGGTCTCACCAGATCGGTCCTGGCTAGGCAACCATTGGAGCCGTGGCAGTGCACCGCTGGCAACGTTCCCCCATCCTGCTGCCAAAAGCCAGGCATTCCTGATGGGTGAAGGAGAGAGTTTTGCGTCTCTCACCATCAGAATTTGGGCTCTAAACCTCTTGAAAGTTGCTTTGGAGAGCTGCCACCTTCACTTTGAAACGGGCAGGGTTTTAGTCTCTCTGTCCCCCATGGATCTTTCTTTCTTTCTTTCTTTCTTTCTTTCTTTCTTTCTTTCTTTCTTTCTTTCTTCCTTTCTTTCTCTCTCTTTCTCTCTCTCTTTATCTTTCTTTCTTTCTTTAATTCTTTCTTTAGTTCTTTCTCTCTCTCTTTCACTTCCTCTCTCTCTCTCTCCTTTCTTTATTTTTCTTTATTTTTCTTTGTTTCTCTCTCTTTTTCTTTCTCTCTCTTCACTCAGGGTATTACTATCAAAGCTGGAGGAGTGAGTCCTACCACCCCGATACTCCAAATTTTAAAATAGCCTCAAGTTTTGACAGCCTGACATGTACATTCACAAGGCTGTTTGTGCCAAAGGGTGACTCACCCTTACCCACCACAACGGGGCACAAATGTCTTACAAAGGTATCTGAGCTCTGTTAAGAGAGAGAAAGACACACAGAGAGAGAAAGATGGCGAGACAGAGACACAAACCGAGAGAAAGAATATGCACATATTTTATGCATATATATATGTGTGTGTGTGTGTGTGTGTGTGTGTGTGTTTTATTTGTGCTGATAAATAAATAAAGGGAGACTAGTATAGATCTATTTCAAGCTATTTAGCTCTCATCAGCTAGCCATACCCTTACTGGGATTCGAGCCTGTGCTGTATTGCATCTTAGGCAAACGTCTTAGCCATTAAGCCACAGGTCTCCTCCTTATCAGCTGAATATATATTAATATATATATATTATAATTTTATAGTTCTTGTTAAGAATTGTGACTCTTTACAATAGTAAAATCTAATACAAACTAAGAAAGTGAAATAGAAGCAGTGAAAGATGCAAGAGAGAAGAGAAAGGGAAGAAAGAGAAAAATAGGAATATAACAAAGAGAAAAGAAATATATAAAGAAGGAACTTCCAACCTTCCTCACCACAAGGACGATGTATATCCTTGATTCTTGGAATCCCCCACAAGAGGTTCATTCGTGCCAATCTGAAATTATCTGATCACTCAGCCGATTCAATGTTCTCCTCCCACCAGATTCATTCAACCGAGTCTCTGGGCTTGGCACCCTTACCTGGGCACACGGACACAACCTGCTCTGCATTTGTACCCCTGGCCGGGTTAAAAATGAAGATGCCGGGGTGTCACGTGAAATTCGCCTTTATGAAACTCTCTTCTTTCATCTGGGCGGCCCTGAAAGGCTCAGAAACCACTTGCAAGGGCTCCGAGGTTGAGTTTTTAACCCTGGTGCCAAAGATTGCACATTGCGTGCTACGATCCAGGATACGCATGTTGAAAAAAGAGGGACTGTTACTCCACGCTAATTGTTGGTGTAAACAAGGCTCCACGTATCCAGTAAAGATTTTTGCAAAAGAAAAGAAAAGAAAAATAAACAGCCAGACGCAATATTTTCTTTGCAGTCCGGACCAACTCCCATGTTTTTGCAGTCTGGTTATTATATGCCTAATTGACACAGCCACATTTCTTGTTGGGGAAAAAACAACAGCACCAGCAGCAACAACAATAAAACCCCAAATCTGGGACCTCGAAATCTCTAATGAGTCACCCAGAGTCCCAAAGGAAAAATGATCTTGCAGGAAGACAGAGCATGCAGAGAAACTTTGGGGCAAATCTTTCTGCTCCGTGAAGATGGAAAACCCAGCAGGGGAACGAAAAAAAAAAACCCCATTCTGAAGGCCAGGATTTAGAAGTCGCAAAGGAGGCAGCTCCAGAATGGGGAGAAAAGGAAGTGAGGAAAGAGAATGGTCAACAGAGAAGAGGGAAAGGGAAAAAGTGTGTGTGAATAATGCTTGGTGCAGAACTGAGCATCTTCTGAAGAGGGAGCCCCCCCCCCCCTGCAGTGGTGAAATTCATTTTTTTTTACTTCTGGTTCTGTGGGCATGGCTTGGTGGGCGTGGCAGGGGAAGGATACTGCAAAATCTCCATTCCCTCCACACTCCAGGGGAAGGATACTGCAAAATCTCCATTCCCTCCCCACTCCAGGGGAAGGATACTGTAAAATCTCCATTCCTTCCCCACTCCAGGGGAAGGATACTGTAAAATCTCCATTCCCTTCACACTCCAGGGGAAGGATACTGCAAAATCTCCATTCCCTCCCCACTCCAGGGGAAGGATACTGTAAAATCTCCATTCCTTCCCCACTCCAGGGGAAGGATACTGTAAAATCTCCATTCCCTTCACACTCCAGGGGAAGGATACTGCAAAATCTCCATTCCCTCCACACTCCAGGGGAAGGATACTGCAAAATCTCCATTCCCTCCCCACTCCAGGGGAAGGATACTGTAAAATCTCCATTCCCTCCCCACTCCAGGGGAAGGATACTGTAAAATCTCCATTCCCTTCACACTCCAGGGGAAGGATACTGCAAAATCTCCATTCCCTCCCCACTCCAGGGGAAGGATACTGTAAAATCTCCATTCCTTCCCCACTCCAGGGGAAGGATACTATAAAATCTCCATTCCCTCCCCACTCCAGGGGAAGGATACTGTAAAATCTCCATTCCCTCCCCACTCCAGGGGAAGGATACTGTAAAATCTCCATTCCCTTCACACTCCAGGGGAAGGATACTGCAAAATCTCCATTCCCTCCCCACTCCAGGGGAAGGATACTGTAAATCTCCATTCCCTCCCCACTCCAGGGGAAGGATACTGTAAAATCTCCATTCCCTTCACACTCCAGGGGAAGGATACTGCAAAATCTCCATTCCCTCCCCACTCCAGGGGAAGGATACTGTAAAATCTCCATTCCCTCCCCACTCCAGGGGAAGGATACTGCAAAATCTCCATTCCCTCCCCACTCCAGGGGAAGGATACTGTAAAATCTCCATTCCCTCCCCACTCCAGGGGAAGGATACTGTAAAATCTCCATTCCCTTCACACTCCAGGGGAAGGATACTGCAAAATCTCCATTCCCTCCCCACTCCAGGGGAAGGATAATGTAAAATCTCCATTCCCTCCCCACTCCAGGGGAAGGATACTATAAAATCTCCATTCCCTCCCCACTCCAGGGGAAGGATACTGTAAAATCTCCATTCCCTCCCCACTCCAGGGGAAGGATACTGCAAAATCTCCATTCCCTTCACACTCCAGGGGAAGGATACTGCAAAATCTCCATTCCCTCCACACTCCAGGGGAAGGATACTGCAAAATCCCCATTCCCTCCCCACTCCTGGGGAAGGATACTGCAAAATCTCCATTCCCTCCACACTCCAGGGGAAGGATACTGCAAAATCTCCATTCCCTCCCCACTCCAGGGGAAGGATGCTGAAAAATCTCCATTCCCTCCCCACTCCAGGGGAAGGATACTGCAAAATCTCCATTCCCTCCCCACTCCAGGGGAAGGATACTGCAAAATCTCCATTCCCTCCCCACTCCAGGGGAAGGATACTGTAAAATCTCCATTCCCTCCCCACTCCAGGGGAAGGATACTGTAAAATCTCCATTCCCTCCCCACTCCAGGGGAAGGATACTGCAAAATCTCCATTCCCTCCACACTCCAGGGGAAGGATACTGCAAAATCTCCATTCCCTCCACACTCCAGGGGAAGGATACTGCAAAATCTCCATTCCCTCCACACTCCAGGGGAAGGATACTGCAAAATCCCCATTCCCTCCCCACTCCCGGGGCCAGCCGGAGGTGGCATTTGCTGGTTCTCCAAACTACTCAAAATTTCTGCTACCGGTTCTCCAGAACCTTTCAGAACCTGCTGGATTTCACTCCTGCCTCCCTGCAGTTGAATTGGGAGGGGGGGGGGACAGGAGAAAGAATGGATTCCAACCATCCATGCGTCAGTTTCTGCTAGCAAAACCTGATCTGACATAGGAAGACAAATTCCTCTAATTTGAGGCAGGTCTGTTGGAGAAGAAATTGCCTTTCACCATTGTAAATGCATGCTGGTTGCTAAATGCCTGGATTTTGAGGACCACGGAGAGGCTGCCGCAGTCACGCATACAAGGTCCAGGGGTCAGTCACTTTTTCAGGGCAGCTGTAACCTTGAATGATGGCTAAATGAAGGGTTGTAAGACGAGGGCTACTTGTATCCTACGCAGCCCTCTTAGGAGCTTCACAAAGGGAGGTGAAGGTTGGTCTTTGAGAGAGAAAGCCCCAAAGGGGATAAGTTTTCCTAAGCAGGGACTCTTCGAACCACCTGCCTTTGAAGCAGTGGGTGATTTCCCCCAAGTGGGGAAGGCAGCTTCAGTGTCTGGTTTTTCCAGTCTGTGTAAGCGATGAACTTTGGAAATCCTTGCAGCTACAGATCGGCATCTGAGCTTCTGCCCAACGGCCATGGCTTCTAATCACACCTGCTCCACGGCTTCCTTCTCTCCGGAAGGCTGTTGATACGCTAGGAGCTCAGAGGATGCTGAGCACGAGAACGATCATCTGAAGAAGAAGCCCAAGGAAGGAAGGAAGGAAGGCAGGAAGGAAGGCAGGCAGGCAGGCAGGCAGGCAGGAAGGAAGGAAGGAAGGAAGGAAGGAAGGAAGGAAGGAAGGAAGGAAGGAAGGCAGCAAGGCAAGGCAAGGCAAGGCAAGGCAGGCAGGCAGGGAGGTAGGAAGGCAGGTAGGCAGGAAGGAAGGAAGTTAAGCAGGCAGGTAGGCAGGAAGGAAGGAAGTTAGGCAGGCAGGTAGGCAGGAAGGAAGGAAGACAGGCAGGCAGGAAGAAAGGAAGGAAGGTAGGAAGGAAGGAAGGAAGGAAGGAAGGAAGGAAGGAAGGAAGGCAGGCAGCAAGGCAAGGCAGGCAGGCAGGCAGGCAGGTAGGTAGGAAGGCAGGTAGGCAGGAAGGAAGGAAGGCAGGCAGAAAGACAGGTAGGCAGGAAGGAAGGAAGTTAAGCAGGCAGGTAGGCAGGAAGGAAGGAAGGAAGACAGGCAGGCAGGAAGAAAGGAAGGAAGGAAGGAAGGCAGCAAGGGAAGGCAGCAAGGGAAGGCAGGCAGGCAGGCAGGTAGGTAGGAAGGCAGGTAGGCAGGAAGGAAGGAAGGCAGGCAGGCAGAAAGACAGGTAGGCAGGAAGGAAGGAAGTTAAGCAGGCAGGTAGGCAGGAAGGAAGGAAGACAGGCAGGCAGGAAGAAAGGAAGGAAGGTAGGAAGGAAGGAAGGCAGGCAGCAAGGCAAGGCAGGCAGGCAGGCAGGCAGGCAGGCAGGTAGGTAGGAAGGCAGGTAGGCAGGAAGGAAGGCAGGCAGGCAGAAAGACAGGTAGGCAGGAAGGAAGGAAGTTAAGCAGGCAGGTAGGCAGGAAGGAAGGAAGACAGGCAGGCAGAAAGAAAGGAAGGAAGGAAGGAAGGAAGGAAGGAAGGCAGCAAGGGAAGGCAGGCAGGCAGGCAGGTAGGTAGGAAGGCAGGTAGGCAGGAAGGAAGGAAGGCAGGCAGGCAGAAAGACAGGTAGGCAGGAAGGAAGGAAGTTAAGCAGGCAGGTAGGCAGGAAGGAAGGAAGACAGGCAGGCAGGAAGAAAGGAAGGAAGGTAGGAAGGAAGGAAGGAAGGAAGGAAGGAAGGAAGGCAGCAAGGCAAGGCAGGCAGGCAGGCAGGAAGGAAGGAAGGCAGGTAGGCAGGCAGATGGGTCGGACACGACTTCACAACTAACAACAACACAGCTTCCAACCTGGTACTTTTTCTTTCTATATTCCTTTTTTTTTAAAGCACAATTTTGCTCAGAAAAGTGCATTGCCAAAAAAAAGAAAACAGATAAATGTTTATTTCCAGGGTTGCTTTACATCCTCCAAGGCGCTCAGGGCAGCTGGGAAGTCAAAGAGCTTAACCCCAGTTAACGATCTGGGCGAGGAGTCTGGGGATTTCATAAGAGATGCCGTGGAAAGCAGGACTCGAAAACCAGCAATAGGTCTGTTTCCAAGCACATCTGTCCATTTTCCTTATTTATTTTTTTCCACCCAAAGGGAGGATTTGAAACTCCTGAGAACTTTGCCCAAGAAAAAAAGGGGTCTCGGGAGGCACAACGGAAAGAAAGCAACCTCGTTGAAGCATGTGGCTATCCCGTTCTCATTTTTTATTTAGAGTTGGAATCCAACTTTTTTTCCCCAGAATGTCAGGATCAACTCTGATGGTTTTTTTCAGAGCCACGGTGGGGGAGGAAAAGTAAGTCTTATTCCATCAGACCTTGTCAAACCCTTTTAGATGGCTTTTAAACAACTTTCCCCAGTCATTTGTTTAAAAGTAGGACCATCGCTTTGATAGCGCTGTCAACACTTGGAGAAACAAATATTTAAACTAAAGGGAAAATTGCGCTCACAGATTTCATTGTATTCTGGTGGTTTCCCAAGGACTTCTGCTTCGGAGTTCAAGCCTTCTGCCATCAAAGACTGTTTCCTAAGTTTGTTTGTTTATTTAGTTTGTCACTCATGTACCAGATAACAGGAATAAGAATAAACATGAATAAGAACGCAGGAAATGGGTACAAATCAACGGGGACATTAGCAATAGCAATAGCAGTTAGACTTATATACCGCTTCCTAGGGCTTTCAGCCCTCTCTAAGCGGTTTACAGAGTCAGCATATTGCCCCCAACAACAATCCGGGTCCTCATTTCACCCACCTCGGAAGGATGGAAGGCTGAGTCAACCCTGAGCCGGTGAGATTTGAACAGCCGAACTGCAGAACTGCAGTCAGCTGAAGTGGCCTGCAGTGCTGCATTTAACCACTGCGCCACCTCGGCTCATTAGGCAAGGGGGCATCTTCTAAGATCCTGCTTAGTTGAAGTCCACATTGTCTTCAGGTTGCCAAGTTTGAGAAACATTGCTATAGAGATAGTTCTTGACTTATGACTGGCCGCTTAATGACCGGTTGAAGTTACAACAGACCCCCCTCCCAAAACTACTTGCCACTGATTTCAAAGTTACAACGGCTACACACACACACACACACACCTCGCAGTCATGTGATCGCGTTGGAGTTCCAGCAGCAAGATCCTACAGAATTTATTTTCAGGTAGTCCTTGACTTACAATATTTTGTTTAGTGACTGTTGAAAGTTAGGGAAGCTTAGGACCGTTGCAGCATCCCCCCGGTCACATGATCCAAAATCGGATGCTTGGCAACTGACTCATACTTATGACGGTTGCAGTGTCCCTGGGTCACGTGACTATCTGGCGTGATCTCCTTACAAGGAAAATCAATGGGGAAATCAGATTCCCTTAGGAGTAAACAGAAATTAGGAACAACTGCATGGAATCAGCTGCATTGATTCGCTTAACAAATGTGGCAAAGAAAGTTGTAAAACTCACTTAACAAATTTCTCCCTTAGCAACATACATGTTGGGCTCAATTGTGTTTGTAAATTGAGGACTACCGTATTTTTCAGAGTATAAGATGCACCTTTCCCTCCCCCAAAAAAGAGGATGAAAATCTGGGTGCGTCTTATACACTGAATACGGCATTTTTTGGCCTCCCGAAACCCTGCCCACTTTGCAAAAATGGACATACAGAGGGCTTCGGGGAGCTTGCAAAGTCCTCCTTGGGGCTGGGGAGGGCAAAAATGACCGAAAAACTGGCGCTTTTTTTGCTCATTTTTGTCCCCCCCCTCCACAGCCCCCGGGAACACTCTGCAAGCCTCCTAAAGCTCTGCGTGCCCCCCTTTTTTGTTGCAAAAAATGAGGTGTGCAGAGGATTTGGGAGGCCTGCAGAGTGCAAAAACGTTTTTTTAAAAAAATTTACCTCTTCAAAATCATGGTGCGTCTTATACTCCGGTGCGTCTTATACTCCGAAAAATACGGTACCTGTATTAAACACGTTTCTATCCTGCCACAATCACAGGACTCACAGTGGCTGACAAAGTAAGAAAACTAAAGAAGACGTCCTCTTCAGGTGTACAGGATCTTTAGTGTTTGAATCTGTCCTGTTGGAGGGAGGGAACTCATTCCGCCCTTGGCCCTTCCAGGAAGGGTTAGGAAGATGGACATCAGAGGGCCTGTGCATGGTGGTTAGTCCACAGCTGGCCCAACTGGGGCCGATCTTTTGCCTATAATCCCTCCTAGCATAATCGGAGGCGCCAGTTGCAAGTTACGGACTGCGCGAAACTGAAGGTCTTTTGAAGGGCGTCCGAACCGCACCAGGAATTTTATAGGCATTTTCCCCCAGCTCCATCTGGATAATGAATAACGTCCAGGGAAGCCATAAAGAGAAGGGAGGGAGGGAGTGGGATGAAGGAGCATTTCCCAAGATTAAGCTGATACTATCGGGGATTAAAGAGAAGACGGATGGTTTTCCTCAAGCAACAGAGATCTTAAGAGGCGAGATTGGCCGGAATGGAGGGATTCTCGGGGAGTAATGACAAGGACTTGGACAAGGGCATGTCCGCTCAGCTCATTCTTCAAGAAAGCATCCCCTTTTACAGCAGCTTTTCATGTGGCTTCAGGCAAGCAGCGATGGAAAGAAGCTTTGAAGCTTGGAGCCAAACTTGTAGATTGGCTTCCTCGAGGGACAGCAATGGAACAACTCTGCTCTGCGGGCAGTGGGCCATAGCGATCGAATTAATAAATAATATTTCCCGGAGAGTCAGTCTGACGTAGTGGTAGAAGGCAACTGGCTAGAGAGGGAGAGAGGAGAGGCCGCGAGTTTTAATCTCAGAAAATCAGCTGGGTGCCTCGGGCCGGTCACTTCCTCTAGGAAGGCGACAATGGCAAACCGCTTCTGAAACACCCAGCCAAGAAAACCTTTCAGGGATTTCTCCAGGTGCTCCCCGATACCCGGAAGGAAAAAATAATTCCCAACCATTTAGAGCAGGGGTCAGCAACATTAAACACTCAAAGAGCCACATAGGTCCTAACCAGAAGCTCCCCCTCCCCCTGTTCAATTCTGAAGCCAACCGGAAGTCCAGTTCCCCCACCATAGAGTCTCCTCCTAGCATGGTGTCCTTTTTCCTCTACTTGTCCTCACCGAAAGCTCTATCCATTGTGGAGCCAACTGGCAACTGGGAGCCGCAGCGGAGGGATGAATGAGCCACATGCGGCTCCAGAGCCACAGGCTGAGCCCTGACTTAGAGGAAGATCCTCACTCTGTAAGCTCCTGCCTGCTCAGTTTGAGGAAGGGGGGTGGCAATACAACAGCTGAGAGAAAGATCTGTTTCCTGTATTCCTTGGCCAAGGGAGGTGGTCCAAGTAACAATGGGATCCATTGTTTTATGTCAGGGGTCTGTCACTTTTGGGCAAACCTACAAACTCCCCAGAAAACTGTATTTCAATGAATAAGGTATAGATAGAGATTGTATTATAAAAGTAACCAATGATATTCAAATATACCAACATCTTTAAAAATGACAAATATATATTCTCTCTCTCTCCCTCTCTCTCTCTCTCTCTCTCTCTTTCACACTGTGTGTGTGTATTGCATTGATTATATAATATATACTCCATCCATTAAAGGTATAGATCCATAAGGTATAGATAGAGATTGTATTATAAAAGTAACCAATGATATTCAAATATACCAACATCTTTAAAAATGACAAATATATATTCTCTCTCTCTCCCCCTCTCCCCCTCTCCCCCTCTCCCTCTCTCTCTCTCTTGTATTGATTATACTGTATAATATATACTCCATCCATTAAATCCATCCCATGACAATGGCTTTCTTTAATAGGTAGTGCATTCTGTGGCACTGAATAAACCTTCCTTGTGTCTCAGAGCGGTAAATTACTTTGCTGCATTATGAAAACCAAAAGCCATATTTCAATTAGAGGTTTTCAGAACATGAAGGGAAGGTTTTGTCTAAGCACATTTTTTTTAGGCCATAAAAGTGGTTTGCAATTTTCTGGCAAAATGACGGAAATAGAAAAGCATCCTAAAATAGCCTTCCACCATCAATGGTTCAGCCTTCGGTGATTCAGCGTGGAAACTTCAGAATCCTAGTTTTGCTCTGTGCCTGCTGTTAGTTTTGGGAAGATCCTGCCCAGTGGTGCCTCTGTCCATGCACGACTTCCACTGACATGCCAGCTAATCCTTTATGGCAGAGGTCTTCAAACTTGGCAACTTTAGGACTTGTGGACTTCAACTCCCAGAATTCTCCAGCCAGCATAATTTACTCTCTTGTCATCCCTTCCTCTGCAATCTCTCCACTTCGATCAGAGGTCTTCAAACTTGGCCACTTTAAGACTTGTGGACTTCAACTCCCAGAATTCTCCAGCCAGCACAACTTACTCTCTTGTAATCCCTTCCTCTGCAATCTCTCCACTTAGATCAGAGGTCTTCAAACTTGGCAACTTTAAGACTTGTGGACTTCAACTCCCAGAATTCCCCAGCCAGCTGGCTGGAGAATTCTGGGAGTTGAAGTCCACAAGTCTTAAACTGGCCAAGTTTGGGGGGGCCTGCTTTACAGCATCTAATGTTAATGGCAAATCACCCTCTTTCTGGCCTGCTCCAGTCTCTCTTGGGTAAAGCACCCAGTCTCCGATGCCAACCCGTCTCTGATTGAGTCTCGTCCCGTTGTGGTCTCAAAACCAAAATCTGGTTTAGAAAGCCCCTTCTGTCTCCCTCGTCTGCATAATCCGGTGGAACGCGGTCCAACAGAACCAGATTCAGAAGCAGCCTCCAGAGGGTTCGCCAATTATACCCTCCATGAAAGGAAGCAGTGGCTGCACAGACAGACATCAAGATTCACTCCAGGAAAGGGAAAACGGACTCATGTTGAAAACTGGGCAATGAATTCTGAATCAAGCACAGCTGCTCTTCATTTTCTCTCTCTCTCTCTCTCTCTTTCTCTTTTTCCTTCCTTCCTTCTTTCCCTTCCTTCCTCCCTTCCTTCCTTTCTTTCCTTCTTTCCTTCCTTCCTTTCTTTCCTTCTTTCTTTCCTTCTTTTCTTCCTTCCTTCCTTCTTTTCTTCCTTTCTTCCTTCCTTCCTTTTTTCTTTCCTTTCTGTAACAGTGGTCTCCTATCTTCCCTCTGGAATGGAGCTGCCCACACCGAGGCCGTGGAAAGTATTGGGGGCTTTGAGAGCTCAGTGAGTTGACTCAAAGCATATTTTTAATGTCACTGAATTATTCGGTACAAAGAAGGTAATGACAACTCTGTCCTTAAGTGAAATATTTCTTTTTCTTTTTCATTTCAATCCAGAGCAATTTTTTTTTGTCCTAGCCCTAACTGCGTCGTTATCCTGGCCTCACTTAACTTTGCAACACAGCCCCAATTTTCTTTTCAAAGGTCCCCAGCCCCCCTCCCAGGAAAAATGCTTTTGCATCTCAATTTTGGAAATTCCAGGCAGGCGATGAGAGTCTTAACAGTTGTATAATGTTTCAAAATGGTGCAATAAATTTCCTCCCCTTCAAACCGCAGTCAAAGAATCTAAGCACACCTACATGTTTTATCAATGTGGAGAAGGAAAGAAGGAAGGAAGGAATTAAAAGATATGCAAGGGAGAGAGAGAGAGAAGGAAGGAAAAAAAGATATGGTAGGGAGGGAGGGAAGGAAGGAAGAAATGGGAGGGAGGGAGGGAGGACAGAAGGAAGGATGGAAATAAAAAATATGCAAGAGAGAGAGAGAGAGAGAAGAGGAAGGAAGGAAATAAAAATCTAAGCACACCTACATGTTTTATTAATGTGGAGAAGGAAAGAAGGAAGGAAGGAATTAAAAGATATGCAAGGGAGAGAGAGAAGAAGAAAGGAAATAAAGGAGATATGGGAGGGAGGGAAGAAGGAAGAATGGAAATAAAAAAATATGCAAGGGAGAGAGAGAGAGAGAAGGAAGGGAAAAAAAGATATGGTAGGGAGGGAGCGAAGGAAGGAAGAAATGGGAGGGAGGGGGGGAGGACAGAAGGAAGGATGGAAATAAAAAATATGCAAGGGAGAGAGAGAGAAGAGGAAGGAAATAAAAAAGATATGGGAGGGAACGAAGAAAGAAATGGGATGGATGGATGGATGGAAGGAAGGAAGGAAGGAAGGAAGGAAGGAAGGAAGGAAAAAAAACACTAACAGACAACCAGGTCCTTCTGACCTTAACCAAACAACCCGACTCTTCACATTCCAGCATCTGCAAAACTCCAAGCTCTGACGTGCTTGCGTTCCCTCCCAGCCTTCGCAAGCCAACGTTTAGCTTTATACAAGGCCTAGAAGATCAGCCCAGATCTTGCGTCCGTCCTAGTTGCAGTGGAGGTCACGGTAAGCCTTAGGCACCTCAGATCTAGGGAGCGCATCCCAGGCACCTCTTTGCTTCCCGGGGCCTCAAGGAGAGAATGGGCTCCCGGTTGCCGATGCCAGGCTCTGCGGCGCACGATACAGCCCTTCACCTCCTCGGGGCTGTTGCAATACCTGACAGGAAGCCATGCAATTAAAGTTGGCCTCCAGCCTGCTTTTCCCTGGCTTTGGCCGACATTGAGGAATAACAATGGCCTGTTGGCGAAGTGTTTATCGAGCCTTGGCTTCACTGCTCCCGGAGAAAGTGAGGGAAAGCGTTGTTTTGCCAGAAAGGCTGAATGGTGCGCAGAGATGAGGAAGGAGCGCAGGAGAGGCAGGCCCCATTATTCAACCTTCCCGGTGGGTCTCTGCGGGCCGTTTTGCAAACTAATCAGGATTGCGTTCCCACTCTATTGGCTGAATGGGCTCACCGAGGGAAGCCCATTATCAATCATCCTCTTCAAAGATTCCACTGATGGGATACACCGGATTAAAGAGGGAAACATGTAAATATAACAACGGAAAGAGGGAATGGAGAGAGGTGTAGAGAGAAAGGTAGGAAGAAGAAAGGGAAAAAGGAGAAGAGGAAGAAATGGAGGGGAAGGAAGAGTAGGAGAGAAGGTAGGAGAGGGGAGGAAAGGGGGAAGAGGAAGGGGAAGGAGAGGAGGAAAGAAGAAAGCAGAGAAGGAGGGAAGAAGGGAGGGAAGGAGAAAAGGGGAAGGAAGAAGGAGGAGGAAGGTTGTTACAAAATAAGATGGGTGTAAGGGATGGCAGAAAAGCACCCCCAATTATATTTTTAACTTCCGGAGGAGGAAAAACTCTTATAAATGTTAAAAGATAACATGTATCATTAATGAGAGTTATGAGGTTGTACGTGAATGTATACAGGAGAAATAAAAATAAAAAAAAACTTAAAAAAAAAAGATTTCAGTGATGGGATTTAAATCCGAGGGGGGGGGGGGGAAATCCAGAGCTGCAAATTGTTCCAAGGCAGCGAACTCTTCAGAATCAGATGCCAGCAATTCGCCTGGCAGAGTTTTCCACGCGGCGCCCAGCAAGCCCAGCTTACAGAACGGACCTCGTACGGGTAGCCATGCCTGTTTGAACTCCCCAATGGCTCCCCTCCCTGGTGCTTAGCTTCGAGAGTTGCAATTCGTCCACTACATTTTGAAGCAGACATTCCCCCCACACACACACACACAGAGCTCCCAATCAAGGTGTCCTGCAAAGGTGAGGAAGCCACATTACGGAGGAGCTACACAACTAGACAATCAAGAGAGTTGCCACATAGACACTGTACCCAAATATCAAAGGCTGCGTTAGGTGGTTGGCAGAGGAACTCTGAGCAAAAACGGAGTGGCATCCTTGAGGCATGAGGGCAGAGCCACAGCAGGCTCCCTCTGGCCAGCTCTTGTCCTGCTGGACTTTTCCTAGGGCTGCCTGGAGGCCTATTGACCCACCCTTGTCACCTGACAGGTGCCCATTCAGAGGTTACCTATTCCTGCCAGAGTCCAAGCACAGCCAATCGCAGGCTTGCACCGCCCTCTGGTGGTTATGTCAGGCTGACCCAAACAACAGCCTCTCTCTCATCTCTGAGCTGCATGATTCACAAATCAGCTCCCCGAAATTTCAGGGGCAACCTATGAGAAACGCTTCCACCCGTGGTGGTTTTTGTAGGTTCGCCTACAAGAGATCCAGCCTGAGTATCTCTGCACAGCTGGGATCCAGGATCCAGTGGAGGGAGATGGGATGCAGCTCTTCAGTCTGTTAAAGCAGGAAAGAAAGGCGCTACAGATGCAAGATTGGGAGTGGAGGGCAAAACCTCGGAGGGAGGGAGCGCCAAGGGGGGGGTAATGGGACCCTCAGTCCAGGCTGCCCTCCTCCACTGGCTGGGGAGCTTTCTAAGTCAGCAAGATTGGCATAATTTCCTCTTTAAACATATGCAAAGGACTTTACCAGCAAAAGTAAAATAAACAAATGGGAAACAGTTATAAAACAAGAATAAGGGCCATCGACATTCAGCTTACAATGCAGAGAAGGCTAAGCTAATTGTTAGAAGTGCACTTAAGGGAGGAAGAGTGGATAGAAGCATTCTCAAGGGAGTAGAAATAAGCCACATAATTAATTAAATCAAGATTTCATTGGATGGATTTTTAGATAAGAGCAATTGAGATTTTTTCAGCCCAGCTCCAGGAGCAGCCAACTAAGGAAGGAGCAGGTGGGATTCTCCAGGTAACCCCTACACCTCTCATCCAAAGGCCCGGCTGCAAAGTGGGGAGAGGGGAGCAGATGCAAAGAGGGAGGGGTCTTCTCCCCATCTGCACCTCATTCCTCTGCCTCTCTTGGCCTTCTGCTTCTCGGTGCAAGAACACCCGAGGGATCCACCGGGATCTTCTTCCTGGTCCTTGGCAGCCATGCATGGGAGCATCTTTGCTTCAAAACAGACACTTCATGATCCAAGTAAGGAACATCACTGGTGCTAGAAAGGGTTTGGTCTCTGCTGATATACAAAGGTTGGCCCTGTCAGTGTTGGTGAACAGCAGTGATGACAGACCAACAATCCAATCAAGGAACTACCAATCTGGACCAACAATCAAACATTAAACAGCAGCCAACTCAAGGAACTACCACGTTTACTCTACTCAACTCATCAACTATATGTTGTAATATAATTCCTTGTGTAGGCGTAGCGGTCACCCATGGCCCAGTTCATACCAGGGCATGCAGAGCCACGCTGAACCACACAGGAGAAAACAAACTCCTAAAACTCCATAACATCCTGATAGTGCATAACATAACATCCTGAGATGTGCCCTACCAATGACGCCCAGGATTTGACCATATGTAGACAGAACTTCCCTGAGCAGTAGATTAGAAATTGTAGTTTTACAGGCTGTCTTAAATCACATGCTGATTACTGATTTGCTCCTCCTGCCTTTGTCCTATCTCAATAAAAGGGGCTCTCAGACCCCCAATCTGGGTCGCTCCATCCCGAGAAAGGTCGTGTCCTGTCTTTTCTCCACATTGGCCTCATGGACGAACCACGGGAACGTTACAACTATAAAATTGATGAGCACTTCCACTAATACTGAGAGAGTAAGTCACTTGTCTATAAACAGAGAGCAGACTCCACCTGCTTCCAGCACTGATGACGTTCCCTAGTTAGCTCATGAAACATCTGACGGTGAACAACCAAGTTCGGAGAGGATCAAGGACCTCGCAGTTCAACCTTGAGCTAGAAGGATTCTCTTTTAGAAGAGTCACTTTAGTGTCATCCAAGATATAAGGAAGAGTTGACGAATTCCACCTGATTTGTTGGGCAGAACTGTTTCTAAATACTTGCATTTTCAATATGCAACCAACATTAAAGGGGAAATAAAAAGCATAATCCAGGCTCTGTGATTCCTTCCCCTCTCCCCATCCTGGAGAAGAGACAGCCCTGCAGAGATGAGAGGCCTTCCAAGTAGATGGACACATTCTGTGCTCTTCTCTCGCAGAAATTTCGGACGGCTTCAAGCTTCATCCAGAATGGAACAGCTGAGTTCTGAGGATCCGTGTCATTATTTCCCCCCCCCACTCCTCTCCATGTGTGGGCTGGAAAACCAGTAGACGTGTTTGTATGTCTGGGATGTGTGTTTGTGTGTAAGACACACACACAGACAGAACTTCTCACCCACCAAACCTGGGCTGGATCCCAGATCCCAGCGGGTTGCCAATCAAATCCCCGGGAAATGAAAGGCCTGCCCTCTCTGAGCTGAAGGCATAATCTGTGGATTCTTCTCTTGCTCCATATAATCTCTTCTCCCTTCCAGTTCTTGAAATTCTTCCATCCTTCGGAGGGCCAAAGCCATATAAATCCCGGCGTATCATGTTTTCATTCACGGTACATCAATTTTTTAAAAACACAGAATAATATGGAAAGAAAGGAGGGTCAAGGGGTAATTCGAGCTCAGTATCTTGTTAAGAGATCAGGACTGGGGCTTAGGAAGTTAAGTGGTCATTAAAGCAGCGTGTTTCCTTAAGGCAGCAGCCCGGCCAAGGCAGTCGCAGTTACACCCTCCTGGTTCGACGCCAGTCGGTTGGGTGAATTTCTCGTTTCGGTTTCCTCCAAGTTCTAAAATATCAGAAATCTCATTTACCCAAACAAGTCAAGTTGCTCAGACAACTACTTGGAATCAGGGAGTTCAGGCTTCTATTCTGGGCTGGTCCATCTGGAATGGGGAGGGCTGTTGCTAGAATAACAAGGATTTCTCTCCGGGAAGCCAATTCACACCTTTAGCTCTTCCTGACCACTCCCTGGGGATGAAAAAATGCCTGGGAAGTTGGACCAATGCGTGGAGCAAAGGGCCAGGCTGGTAGGAAATTTGGCTCATGGGAATACGTCGAGCGTGGTTGATGTTTTTTTCTTCTGCAATCTATTCCTCCTGGCAAAAGTTATTTCTTGCCATCTCATCCGCTGGACTGTTGATCCTGGTTCGTTTGTCTAGACCAGTGGTTCCCAAACTTGGCAACTTTAAGACTTGTGGACTTCAACTCCCAGAATTCTCCAGCCAGCTCTGCTGAATTCTGGGAGTTGAAGTCCACAAGTCTTAAAGTTGCCAAGTTTGGGAACCACTGGTCTAGACCAAGTTCCCGCAGAGAATCCTGCTCTATATCTCACTCAAAGTATTGTCAGTCCTGAGAGTGGAACATTATTGTGCAGCGAAGCGCATCAAATAATGTGCTCTGTTTGTGTGTCCATTTCCTCTTCAATTAAAGGCTTTGTTCTAATGCCATCTGCCTTCAGTTACTCTTTTCGAATGCATCTGGGCAATCCTGAGGGCCAGAAACTTGCTTTTTAAAAAAAAAAAAAAAAAGCAACAACCCTAAACTATAAAGTTAATGCATTTTTTTTTACTTTTCCCCCTCTAAAAAACAGACAGAAGCCAGCCTCAAGTTGTTCACGCAGTGTTTCTACAATTTTTTTTAAAGAAATCAATTTGATCTAAACAAAAGACGATTAAGCGTTGTTTTCCTTTAATCAGTTTCATTTTAAATCCACTTGACTGAAAATGCAGATGATTTTTCTGGGCTTACAAAGCGTGAAGGTTGATGTTAAAGAGCAAAACTCATTTGTCCCAATGAAGAGGGGATGCAGAAAGCGAGCGAGGAGAGAGAGAAAATATTGGAACAAACTCCCCCCTTCTCAGAAGAAGAGGCCGAGGCAGACACAGACCTTCCCCCAATGTAAATGAGGATTTTGCGGTCAAAACAAACAGCCCACCTGGACCATATCAAGCAGAAGAAAATAAAAGCCAGACCATAAAATAAAGGGGGAAAAGGGAAAATGCGCCAAGAGGACATTGCATCATAAAGTGGACGGCAGGATTTGTTGATGAATCAAAATAAACGATTTGGCAAGATAGAAAAAAGATGATTAAAACCGTTTAAAACAGCATTTCAGGGCAATGTTCCTGCAAGGCTGAGTGCATCATTGAAATATGTTGTTATTTTTAATAGGCAATTAACCAGCTAAAGTTGCCAATCCTAAAGCCGCCTCGCATTCAGATTTGTTACTAGAAGCGCATCTCGTCTATGAAGCTGCTAAAAACTTGTTCTGGTTGTTTCTTCTTCTAATGGGATTGTTTTAATTTATTTCGCACGGGCCTTGGGCCACGATAAAGACAGATGAAGATGGATGGTTGAGGTGCTCCATGTGCAGATCAGGAGGGCTCTGGATGCCTCTGCTTATAAGGGGTCCAAAGGCATTTGGGGGCATTTAAAACAGAGAACTTTCACTCATCACTCATTTCCACTCCTCTAATCCAATTTTCGGAGATACTGTATCTATCGAGCCCACCGACAAAATATAAATGGAGAGAGCCCTAAGGAGGAAAGCTACAGGACCCCCATTTGTAGAATCCCAGAGGCCATCTAATCCATCCCGTGCTCAGTGCAGGTATCCAAATCGAAACTTCCCTTCTGAAGGTCCCTTTGGCCTCTGCTTGAAGGCCTCTTCTGAAACTCAACACCTCCCTTGACCTCCTGTTTGGGATGTGCCAAATCGGCCTTCCTGGACACCTGATTTTAGCTCCAAAGGTAAGGAGGAACTGTCTCCTCATCACTGAAATCATCGTTCTGACCTCACCCTGGGATCCCAAACTTCCTTTAGACCTTTTTTGGCCTCAGATCTACTGATCTCAGGGAAGGAGACCGGAATCTCCTTCAGCCGTATTATTCTAACCTTACCCAGGTCCTTTCACCTCTGCTCTTCTCATCACCTTTGCTGCCCAGGCCTGGGAACCATCCCAACCAGCGCTGAATCTTTCTTAAAAGCAGGTCGGCCCCCTTGACCCCTTGATCACTTCTTGGGGAGGGGGATTTTTGGATGAGGAGATCATGCCTCTTCCAACTCCATTGCGCTGCTGCGTGAATGTAGTGAATTAAATCACAGGTTGCAAGGAGTTCAGGCTTGTAATCCACGGATAATTGATCATGAACAAACGCCGAATGTTTGTTCCTCCGAGGATACACATGAAAGGCATCCGGATTCCTCAAAACTTGGCAAGGTTTCTTCCAGAACCATCTCAAGCACATTCCATGTTATCCAGCCAGAAGCCAAGAAAGACGGCACCCTTGCAATCCGGAGCAGGGATTCACCTGCAAGTTGTGGTGTTAGCAGACAATGTGTGTCGCCTGGAGCTGCAGATGACAACTCTCCTCTTTAATTCCCCCCCTCCTCCCCCCAGCTTGGCATTCACTTCCAGATCACTGCATGCTCTTTATAGCTTTTGCTAACACGAAAGGATCTCCAGTCAACCTCAAATGGATTCCTCAATAGGCCCCTGCAAGCCATACAGGAAGACTTTCAAGAAAGGAAAGAGCCAGAAGGCACAGACTGGGGGAGGGAGGGAGGGAGGGGAGGGGGTGGGGGAGGGCAATGCTCCACCTGGAGGAAGAAAAGGTCCCATCTTGGCTCCAGATCAGACATTTGGGATTCCGTGAATTCTAGCCTGCTAAAGGAGCTCAGTTGTTTGGGGGGGGGGGGTGTTCACTTGTTTCCTCGTCTGCATCTCTGCTTTGCTCTGCTTAATCTTCTACTCCGCGCAGAGTTGAGTTGAGTTGGGTCACGAGGAACGCGTTTCTTTCTAAGAATTCCAGGGGTCCGTCCAGGGGTCCGTCCTAGTTGCAGTGGAGGTCACGGCAACAACCTGTGGGACTTTTGTGGGATGATGAAGAAGCCTCTCTTTGGGTCCGCCACCAATGATTACACACGATGGCTTCCTAAATAATAATCCTCCATTTTGATCTTAGGGATGGCGACCCTTCATCACTTCTCCTCTCCTCTCCATGCTGTGGACAATATTGTTCACTTCTACGTGACTCTTGGTGCCTGCCTGTCTTCTAAGCTACAAATATTCCCTTTTCTTGGGTGTGTCTACTACCGTACTTGTGCTCAAGAAATCTCTCCACCTCCCCTCCAATGTCAAGGAAGAAGCACTGGCAATATTCTTCCTTTCTTGCTTCTTCCCTCCCTTTGTCTTCTCCCTCCCTCCCTCCCTCCCTCCCTCCTTCCTTCCTTCCTTCCTCTCTCTCCTTCCTTTCTCTCTTTCCTTTTCTTTCCATGCCTGTAGGCTAATCAGGCTAAGCAGGTGTTTGGCAGATCATTCCCAGAACTGATGTTGTGTTCTCAGTTTATTGGAGTTTATTGTACATTAATTAATTAGTGCCAGGAAAAGAGTAGATTAGCCTTTCTGTAGACCGCAATATTTTAAATAAATCTGTGTTTGCAGCCTACAGTTGGTTAATTGTTAACTTTGGGCCTGCGTCCTCAAAACACAAAGGGTGTGTGTACATGACAGAATTAAGCCCTCTGTAATCATGTTAGTCTCGATGAGCATTATTTAATTCCAGTATCATTAAATTTAATCCATAATTATGTAAACAGCCGAAAAAAGCAAATGTGTGCACGCATGACTCATAAAGCTACACTTAACCACAAGTTAATCATTGGCTCTTTGAAAGTGCACACTTTGGTGCCTGAGAAATGTAGTTCTCCCTTGCTCTGGGGCAGTCAGTCAGAGAATCTGTAGACAGTTGGTTTTACTGGCAATAAGTGTGAGGATCGGTCACAACCAAGAGCTGATTAAAGTTTGTGGGAATTTGAGGGGATTGTGACAAAGTTTGTTAAGAGAAAGTTCTGATGCTTCCTTCCTTTCCTGTTCTCTCTCCTTGCTTCCTTGCTTTTTCCCTCCCTTTTCTCTCTCTTTCCTTCCTTCCTTCTTCCCTCCCTCTCTCTTCTCTCTTCTTCCTTCCTTCTTCCCTTCTTCCTTCCCTTTTCTCTCTCTTTCCTTCCTTCCTTCTGCCCTCCCTCCCTCTTCTCTCTTCTTCCTTCCTTCTTCCCTTTTTCCTTCCCTTTTCTCTCTCTTTCCTTCCTTCTTTCTGCCCTCCCTCCCTCTTCTCTCTTCTTCCTTCCTTCCTTCTTCCCTTCTTCCTTCCCTCTTCTCTCTCTTTCCTTCCTTCCTTCTGCCCTCCCTCCCTCTTCTTCCTTCCTTCTTCCCTTCTTCCTTCCCTCTTCTCTCTCTTTCCTTCCTTCCTTCTGCCCTCCCTCCCTCTTCTTCCTTCCTTCTTCCCTTCTTCCTTCCCTCTTCTCTCTCTTTCCTTCCTTCTGCCCTCCCTCCCTCTTGTCTCTTCTTCCTTCCTTCCCTTCTTCCTTCCCTCTTCTCTCTCTTTCCGTCCTTCCTTCTGCCCTCCCTCTTTCCTTTCTTCATCTCATACTTTTTCTTTCTTTTTTCAACCTCTCTTTTACTTCCTTTCCCCTCCATAAATGAAATAACTTTTACGTTTTGGGCCCTGTTACTTCTTAATTATTTTTCAGAGACCGGCCCCGACTGCCACCTTACTGCCAAAGCTTATCCTTGCCTTTGGAAAGAAGATGGGTCAACTCTTGAGATCAAAACAAGAGCAACTGTGGGAGGTTTCTTTTGTTTTATTTTAAGATGGGACTAAAAGTGAGTCTGCTGAATCTCCACCACATTAAACCCACCTTCCTGACCAACTTGGAAATCTGAGTTGAATCACAAGGGCCGGCATGATTTCATATATTTCCTGGCATATTCAGAAATAGTTTCTCCCCACATATCTGTCAATTGGATCGGCCTAATTCAACAATTGGAGTCTGGCAGAATCGCATCAATTGGAAACTTGAATTGAAGTGGATGGATTGCCTGGATCGAATCGGCAGTTCAAATCAGATTTTGCTTAGCAAGGACTCTGCAGGATCAGATCAAGAAGGAAGGCAAATCTGAATCATATGCAATCACGAACAGCCCGAAACCCTGGAATTCTTGTGGCCCAGCCTCTGCCTTCAACTGGCCCTGAAGTTTGCACAACAGGCATTTTTCGCCAGCTTTAGCCCATTAAATAATGAACAATTGCTAGGATCCGAAGAAATAGAAGCCAGGGAAACTCCTCCTTCTCATCCTTCCACCGCCTCCCTCCTTGGAAAGTGATTTTCTCAATCGTTCCGCAATAGTCCTCAGTCAGAACGCAACGGGGACATGGGCTGACCCAAAAGCTGGGACTGAAAGCAAAATCATGTCTCCTTCGCCGCATTTTCTCGGTTCAGACAGGAGCCCCCCCTCCTTTCAGACACAAGGGAGGCAGCCTTCCATCAATGATGTCACCTCCACCCCGCCAGATGTAGCTAATTTGGGACCTTCCCGTTGACATAAGGGGAAACTAATGGCGCTAAGGAACATTAGGTCCCCTGATAGATGGGATTTAACGTTTGAGAGACAAGAAGGATGGCGCCCGTCCAATAATTTGTGGCACGTTTGGCAGAAGGGGAAACGATGATTTACAGTGGATGACGAAACAGTGAAATCGATGATTGACGTGTGTTCGTGCAATGTGCAGACTCAACCATCTGCTCCGTGTACCAATGGTTGGCAATGAATCCTTTGCTTGAAATTCTGTTAGCAATAGCAATAGCAGTTAGACTTATATACCGCTTCATAGGGCTTTCAGCCCTCTCTAAGCGGTTTACAGAGTCAGCATATCGCCCCCACAGTCTGGGTCCTCATTTCACCCACCTCGGAAGGATGGAAGGCTGAGTCAACCTTGAGCCGGTGAGATTTGAACCGCCGAACTGCAGATAGCAGTCAGCTGAAGTGGTCTGCAGTACTGCACTCTAACCACTGTGCCACCTTGGCTCATATCAGCCGAGGTGGGAGAAAGACACATTAATCACTCGGAAGGCTAAGGGTTTCCTCTCGTAAAGCTTGGAGAAGATTTCTAGGAGGAAGACTCCGCTCCAAGCCAAAGCAGCTCTGGAAAATTGGGCCGTGTCCAATTTGCACACCTTTCCGAGCTACCTGGCCGCTGGGGGAAGCACTTGAGAATAAGAAAATAGCAGAGTTTGGGGGGGGGGACGGGACATTGGAGGTTTTCTAGTCCAACCCCCTGCTCAGGCAGGGAACTCTACATATATTCCAGACAAATGGATGTAAAAGCCTCCAGTGATGGAGCATTCACAACTTCTGGAGGCAACTTGTTCCACTGGTTAATTGTCCTCACCGCCAGGAAATTTCTCCTTAATTGTAGGTTGTTTCTCTCCTTGATGAGTTTCCATCCATAGCTTCTTGTCCTGCCTTCAGGGGGCTTTAGAAAATAAGTTGACCCCCTTATCTCTGTGACAGTCCCTCAAATATTGGAAGACTCCTATCACGTCTCCCCTGGTCCTTTTTTTCATCAGACTAGACCAGAGGTTCCCAAACTTGGCAACTTTAAGACTTGTGGACTTCAACTCCCAGAATTCTCCAGCCAGCAGAGCTCTGCTGGCTGGAGAATTCTGGGAGTTGAAGTCCACAAGTCTTAAAGTTGCCAAGTGCTCTGCTGGCTGGAGAATTCTGGGAGTTGAAGTCCACAAGTCTTAAAGTTGCCAAGTTTGGGAACCACTGGCCAGACAAACACAATTCCTGCAACCATTCTTCATATGCACTTCTATTTTACACAGACCTCCGCCAAACCAGCATACTGCAGATCTCAAACGTGATTCAGCAAGTAAGGCCTGATCCCAGGAGGGGTTGCCAAAGGAGGAGATTGAATATCCTCTCCAAAAATGTACTTGGCAAAACATTTGCGAGGGCCAAAGGACTCCCCGACAGGGCATGGAAGCTGTGGCCAGACAGAAATGGCCTCATCTTGACCAAAATCTCCTCAGCAGTTTTGTTCCAGGATGGCAACATCTCTCAAGAGAAGCCACAGGATTCTTGGATGGCCAACAGCAGCTCAGCCCATGGAATACCTATGCTGTTTTGATTTTTTTTAATTTCATTTTCCTGAGAGCCATTCTCCATCCTTCCTGCCTGTCTCTTTAAAAGAAAGCATTTGTTTGAACGTTGAGGGGCCCCTCTGTGACTTTATGGATCAGGGACCCCCAAGCTGAAGGATATCTGGAAAACCGATTCTGAAGCAAACTATCGACTGTAATTGGGAGAAAATTGGCTGGGACTACTTCTTTTTTTTTTTAAAGGAAATAATGAACTGGTTCCTAGGTCTAGAACAGTGTTTCTCAACCGTGGCAACTTGAAGATGTCCGGACTTCAACTCCCAGGCTGGGGAATTCTGGGAGTTGAAGTCCGGACATCTTCAAGTTGCCAAGGTTGAGAAACACTGTTCTAGAATCAAAAATCAAAGACAAATGTCCCATGCAAGGGGAAAAAATGTTTTTGAAAAGATGCCTAGGACTTTAAGAAGACTTCAATTTGTGTGTGTTTCCTCGCTGGATACTAGACTTATATTTATTAAGATCTGACCTCTGAAAGAAGGGAAGGGAATATAGCTAATGCAAGGTGGGATGCGTAAGTGTGCAGCTCAGAACAGACAAACTCACTCCACCTCCATATTTTCATCCAGTTGCACCGGGTTGAAACCCGTCATCCTGGGGCTAACGCTTGGGAAGCCAGCCTCTGCCTTTCTTAGGAAAGCCTTCCAGATGTTATGGCCTGGGCAGCTGGGAAGAGTGTAGCAACATCTGGATGCCATAAATTTTCTATCTTTGAGGGGCAGGCGGGACATATAGGGTGTGGTTTTCCCCAATTCAGTGGGACCTACAATTCATAGATTTGACCATGGAGAGAGAGAGAGGGAGGGAGGGAGGGAGGGAAGGAGAGAAAGAGGAGAGCGGGGGAGAGGGGGAGGAGAGAAAGTGAAAGAGAGAGAAAGAAAGAGGAAAGAGGGAGAGAGAGAGAAAAAGGGAGGGAGGGAGAAAAAGAGAGGGGAGAAAGCGCGGGAGGGAGGGAGAGAGAGAGCGAAAAAGAGGGAGAGAAAGAGAGGGAGGAAGGGAGAGAGAAAGAGTGGGAGGGAGGGAGAGAGAGAAAAAGGGGGAGAGAGGGAGAGAGGGAGAGAAAGAGAGGGAGGAAGGGAGAGAGAAAGAGTGGGAGGGAGAGAATGCTAATTTGGAGATCTCCCCTCCAAATTAACGTATTTTGCCAGAAAGCAAAGAATCTTGAAGCACAGATTTTATATTTTAATTTGCATCCTGGGTTTTAAAGTTCCTATTTGATTGCTGCTCAGCTGCATTTCATTTCAGACACGCCCTCTTTTTTATTTAGACATTCTCTTCAGAAATTGGATTTATCAAATGCATAACTGTGCATGTTTTCACATGCTGGACACACAATCATGGACTCATGTATATATATATATATAAAAAGCCAGGTGGAGTTTTGATCGCATCGTCAGAGTCACAGCCAGGCGCGTTCTCTCCAATAAATCAAATAATCTTCCTTATCCCCCAGGCCTGCCATATCTTTCCCCTTTCTCTGCCCGTTCTCCTTCTCTTTTCTTCTTGGTATATTTACTGTTTCTGTCATACTTTCCGCAGCCTAAAACTAATGCAATGTGAAAACAATTTATCCATCAAAAAGAAGGCCTCAATTACCCTAGGACAATGCAGAGCAAGCATATATAAGCCTCTCCGTTTTGCAGCCCAGAAGAAAATTGCTATACAGCTTACACAAGGGACCAGCGCGGTAATGCTGAAATTATTTCCCCCCACTCTCTCCAATTCCCCCTTCTTTCCCATGACTCATCGGTTGGAGAAAAGGCTTCAGAATCAGGTGACACCCGGCGACCTTCAGAAGCACCTTCCCAATTTGCTAAAACCATGTATTTTAATGCAGCGTCCCTGGGGAGATGCTTTTGGCTGAAGAAGCTGCACTTTCCCTACCCCGTTGCCTTTATCTTCTCACGCGCACAGGATGGTTCGCAAGCCTCCGTTCCTGGATGCCGTGTTTAAATGACTGCCCCCTGCCTAAAGTAAGTTTGCTTTGAACAGCGGTAGGGATTTATGTATTTATGGAGATTCGAAATCAGAAGGAATCTAGCAGCACGCTTTCAGACTGACACGCCTTAATAAGAGACGGAAGGTTTTGTAAGGCAGGGTGTGAAAGGGTCCCACCAGCCTGCTTTTCCCAGGTATCCCAAGTGCCTCTGTTCTTCCTGCTTGTAATCATCTCTTGGCAACTTCCTGCCTTGTTAAAACCAAGTCCTATTTCCCTTCTTGTCCTAACATCTACTTGTCTTCTCACCTTCCATTCCTCTTCTCTTATTTTTGAGGAATGTATTTTATTCTCCTTACGTACACTGAGAGAATTTACACCAAAGACAAATTCCTTGTGTGTCCAATCACACTTGGCCAATAAAGAATTCTACTCTACTCTACTCTACTCTACTCTACTCTACTCTACTCTACTCTACTCTACTCTACTTTCTATTCTCTACTCTCTATTGGCCCAAATTTACCCAGCCAGCTTCTCTAGTTAATGAAGATCTGGAACTTGAGTCTCCCAACTCCTAGTCCAGCACCTTCATTATGACACTTTACACTAGAGGTCTCCAAATTTGGCAACTTTAAGATTTGTGGACTTTAAGTCCCAGAATTCCTCAGCTAGCCATGCTTAAAGGTTTGAAGACCCCTGCTTTACACCATATCATTTAATGTAATAGATTCAATTATTTTACAGGTAATATTCATTCCTGAGGGCTGGTCGTTCTGTTCTGTTCTGTTCTGTTCTATTCTATTCTATTCTATTCTATTCTATTCTACTCTACTCTACTCTACTCTACTCTACTCTACTCTACTCCACTCCACTCCATTCCATTCCATGCAAGAAGAACCAGCCAAAAAGCCGCCATACAGCCATTGAAAATGGTGAACGTGCAAAAACAAGGATCAAGCTATAAGCTTGTAATAATTCCCATCAAAGGACCAAGTAGGGAATGGAAAGCCAAGAAACTCCATAGAAAAACTGAAGATTTTGTAGATGTCATTGTGATTGCTTCTATTTTTTTTCCTTAAAATGGTGCAGTCAAATGTCTTCCTTTTGGCATAGTTGCTAATAATTTCATTATTTACACGGCCCCATGTGTTCCCCATTAGCCTCCATTCTCCCATCTTCAAGAGACATCTGAAGGTGGTTAGGGTGTTTATATCAGACCCATCTTGGGTTTCATGGAGTTTCCTAGTTGGCTTCCACTCTTGCTGGTGCTGTCCCGTCAAGCCTTTTCAAGGAACTGGACCAAATCTACCACAATCAGCAATCTCCTCCGGAATTATGAAATCAAGAACGTCGGAGGCAGTTTGGGCCGGGAGAAAACACATGTCTACTTGATTATTTGGCTCAATGGATGAGCACAGGCCTTCCAAGAGAGACTCCTGGCAACTGGATATGACATCTGGCAAGGCAGTTCTGGTCACAGCAGGGAAGGCCAGCCAGGTGAGCCAAAATTCTTATCTTCTTATTGCACCTCCACCCCTTCCTCCCGCCAGACATGTTTCTGGGTGCACTACAAAGTTAATAATTAGCACAGAAAGAGGGAAGAATAACTGACTGATATACCGTAGGCCAGGGGTGAAATCCAGCAGGTTCTGACAGGCTCTGGAGGACTGGTAGCAGAAATTTTGAATAGTTTGGAGAACTGGTAGCGGAAATTTTGAGTAGTTTGGAGAACTGGTAGCAGAAATTTTGAGTAGTTCAGAGAACCGGTAGCAGAAATTTTGAGTAGTTCAGAGAACCGGTAGCGGAAACTTTGAGTAGTTCGAAGAACCGGTAGCGGAAATTTTGAATAGTTTGGAGAACTGGTAGCAGAAATTTTGAGTAGTTCAGAGAACCGGTAGCAGAAATTTTGAGTAGTTCAGAGAACCGGTAGCAGAAATTTTGAGTAGTTCGGAGAACCGGTAGCGGAAACTTTGAGTAGTTCGAAGAACCGGTAGCGGAAATTTTGAGTAGTTTGGAGAACTAGCAAATGCCACCTCTGGCTGGCCCCCGAGTGGGGAGGGAAGGAGGATTTTGCAGTATCCTTCCCTTGCCATGCCCAGAGCTACACCCACAGAACCAGTAGTTGAATTTCACCACTGCCATAGGCCACACCTGAGTTTGTCTCCATATTATCTCGTAGACGGTTGGAAGACTTCGCTTCCTCGCATTGCAGACCCCAAACCATGTGACTCTCAAGCCTTGATGAACATCATCAGACAATATGAATATCGTCAGGAATAAGCTTGAGTGTTCTTATCACTAAACAAGCATAAGTCACCTCAGGATTTAGGACCAAGGACAACCGGAATTCCAAAATTAGAGCTTAGCCTGAACAACTGAAAATAGTTTGGAATGTCATAGCTTGATCAAGTCTCTGTTATTACTCAAGCATCCAGGAACCAACATGACTTAAATAGCACATTCAGTATATACATTTAACTTAAATTCAGTATACACAATCAGCCCACATCAATCCTTCACGGGACGAAGGTCTTTTCACTCAAAACCATGGACCATAATCTACCAAAAACGTTCCAGGAGACAGATGTTTTCTAGGGCTGAGACAGAATAATTGGCCCAAATTTTACCCAGCCAGCTTCTCTAGTTAATGAAGATCTGGAACTTGAGTCTCCCAACTCCTAGTCCAGCACCTTCATTATGACACCAAAGGTCTCCAAATTTGGCAACTTTAAGATTTGTGGACTTTAAGTCCCAGAATTCCTCAGCTAGCCATGGTTAAAAGGTTTGGAGACCTCTGCTTTACACCATATCATTTAATGTAATAGATTCAATTATTTTACAGGTAATATTCATTCCTGAGAGCTAGCCATTCTATCCATGGTTTCATTCCTATATATTCCTCGCTGTTATTACGTATATGAACTAAATCTCCTTGCCAGTTTGAAAAGGGTTACACCAGACACTGCTGTTTTGCACTTACCTTTAAAAGGAATCAGCAGCTTAGCCCAAAGGATGTGACTTTCTGGTCCGCAGATTTGATTAAACATCTGGCAACGAAAAAGAAAGAACGCAATCAAGAAAACGAATTTGTCATGCACCAGAGGTTAAACGATACTTTGAAAATTAAAAGCGGTTTCAAGAAATAGTTATTTGTGAACTGGACAGCTAATTCATGTCTGCTTCTTATAAGGAGAGGGTATCATTTTTAAATTTCTCCCCCCCCCCCCAAAAAAAATAAGGCTGTTTAAACAGTGGTGGAAATGGAACAGGAGAGATATATGCTCTCTTTGTGGGAAGAAGAGTTATATCAAGTCATCTTTATTTGATCAAGGACCAGGACTAGGTAAACAAACAGGCAGAAAACAAGGAACAATTCCAGCCACCCTGAAATCTTAAATGGGAAGTATTGTATTGTATTGTATTGTATTGTATTGTATTGTATTGTATTGTATTGTATTGTATTATTTGTATGCCGCCCTTCTCTGGGAGGACTCAGGGTGGCGAACAATTCAAGGGGGAAAAAGGGGACATAAAAAGACAAAATACAAATAATAAAAGTAGATAACAGTCGCACAACCATACATGTCGAGAGGGGAGGGAACTCATCACCCCCAGGCCTGTCGGCAAAGCCAGGTTTTGACGGCTTTTCGGAAGGCCTGGAGAGAGGTGAGGGTCCGAATCCCTGTAAGAGTAGCTTACTAATTTTTTGCTTCTCATCCAAGAAGCTTCTTCAGTTCTACAAAGAACTGAAGAAGTTTCTTGCATGAAAAGCAAAATGTTTTTAATGGGGAAAAAAAACCACACCAAGAAATCCCATTTGCCTTTTGAAAAGCATCTTCGGGATTCCTAAAGCCTAAAAAGGTAGTAATTTAACACAGTAGCTATAACCTTGTAAACTACACCAAGGGGTAGAAGGTGAATTACACGTCTCAGGGTTGGAAAAGAAGAATTCCCCCCTGTAAAAGAAATAGTTATGGAAAGATCCGCTTGAAAGGTGAAACCTACAGCAGAGGCTCATGAAATCTGCTGGAGCCCAGGAACCTTCTCCAGGAAATTTCTTCCAAAGGTGGAAGAGTGGGGCTTCCAAGCCGTGTCCAACGGGTTGACCTTATATGTCCCCTTTCGGGTATTGATCCGATCTGCTGAACACTTGGCAGATTTATTTTGGCAACACGACTGCAGCTGGGAGGAGCCTCCTGCTCCGTTCTGCCTCATGTATCATCTGCAAACCGTCCCCTGCCAAATTATCCCTCCAGATGGAGGCCCTTCACTGCCAGGGCAGCAGCAGCAGGGATAAGGGGCCGTGGGAGAGGCAGGGGCTCTTAGGCCCAACTGGCAGGATTCACAGCAGCCCCCCCATTAACTGTCCACCTTAGAAGATGGAAGCCAACTGACCACGGTGGAAGGATCTTGCAAGGCCAACCAGATTTTGAGGATCTGGTGCACTCCCAAGCTTTCCAGCTGGGCTACAGTTTGGACGGGAAGTAGAAGCTCAGAGGAGGGGCATGAAAAACTCTCAGGCTGCCCTCAAGACCTGAGCTCTGAGTCATCCATTTTCAATCTCTCCCAAGAGTTACCAAATAAGAGCCCATCGGCTAGCCTTCGGAAATATTTAGCTTCTAAATATCTTGGAAGGTGGCAGCGCTGATGGGCTGGAATAAATCAAAGCAGCTCCTTGTGGAAACATCTACCAGTTGGCTCGCGAGGAAGCAGCGGCAAGCAGTAGAAACAGAGCGAATCCCATTCAGTTGGAAGTTTTCTTCTTCATTTCACATCATCACCAACGTTATTGCTTCTAAAGAACATGGCCTGAGCATATTTTTCCCCCCGTTTTCGTCCAAGCAGCTGTTTTTCGTTTGAAAAATAAAGCATGCGAGAACCAAAAGTGACCCCCTTTTTCTCCACATCAGGTATGAGGCAGACTGCAAAGGCTCCCAGGAGAACCAAAAGAAGAATCCAGATGAGCTGGGGTGCAAGGAAGGTAAGTGATCCACATCTGGAAAGACTGAGCAGGCCAGCTGAGGAAAAGCACACGTTCTGGCCTCCCACAGAGGCATTTGCTGGGGACTGGAGCTCTGCCTGCTCCATATGAAGCCCCAGCCCTTCAGTGACCTGCCTCTCCCCAGAGTCGAAATCTGACGCGGACCCTGGTTAATGACTAATGTGCCTTCTTCCCCAAAACACAGGTGTTTGTTTGGATGGCGTCGTTGGGAAAGTCTCAGGCAGGCAGGGAGGAGGAGGGGTCAAGTGGGGATGTAGCCTAGAGCAGAGATGGCAAACCTTTTTGGCACCGAGTCCCCAAACTGGAATGTGTGCGCATCCCGAAGTACCGGAAACCTGAACTCCAGCTGGCTGGTGCACATGTGTTTGCCGGCCAGAGGGTTTTCGGCAACCACATGTGTGCTGGCGAGCTGGTCTTTGCATGCGCCAGAACGCTGGAAATCTGACGCTGGTCGGCACAGCATGCCTGTTTTTTGGCTGTTTTCTGGGCCATTTTCCGGCTATTTTTCAGGCCAAGAACAGCCCAATAAATGGCCTGAAAATGGTCCCCCAAAACAGCCTGAAAATGCCCCCCAAATGCCCCCCAAAATGGTGTGGTTTTGGCCATTTTCCGAGCCATTTTCAGGCCATTTCCCAGTGCTCCGGTGCCCATGAAGACCAGCTGGCTGGCGCACATGTGAAACCAGAAGAGCAGGTGGTGACAGCACATGTGCCCACAGAGAGGGCTCTGCATGCCACACACATGCCAGAGGTTCGCCATCACAGGCCTGGAGTCCTTGCACAGCTGCATGAGCCTGACTCCCGCTAATCTCCACGAAACGTTGTTGATTTGTACTTATTCAATAAACCCACATCGCAGGGTAACTATCTGTTTGTTTCCAAGGAAAAGCAAGCAATCTGGGGAGACTTTTGTAATAGAGGTAGAAAACACATTAAAGTCGCTAGCTTCGACCTTCGCGAGTGGATCTGGTTACTTGTGCCCGATAAACATCCTAATCTTACAGTAGTAATTGCCCTTTGCAAAATCGGTTTGTTTTCTCTGACGGTGTATTACACATCGAAGCAACGAAGCTTAGGCTCTCGTCAGCATTCTCTGCCGAGAAGAAGCGAAAAGCTGTTTCCAGAGCCGAGCACCTGGCTTAGAAGACCAAAAACTCAGATTTCAACTGCTTAACATCTGGGTCCCCTCTAGAGCGTCTCCAGCTGGATCCTGGCCTTTGGGTTTCTACGAAGAGGCTCAGACTTAGAGCAAAGCAACTTAAGAGTCACGGAGGCAAGATTCTAATCTGTAGGGAAAAGGACTTTCTGAAGAAGGTGGAGAAGAGGCAGGTTTAATCCTGCCCACTGAATGGGGGAACCCGCGAGTTGAAAACAGTTGAAGGGGAAAGAGAAAGTGGGCAGATTTCCTGGAGAAAAATTAACGGTCTACCTTGGTAACTTAAGGGGGGCATGAAATGACCCAGCTGCTCATACGGAGACCGTTGAGGCTGAAGAAAAACAGACCAAGCAGTCAGCTGGGAGAAATGGGAATACGAAATCGTGGCTCCATGTTGAAAAGGGAGAGAAGAGGATTGAAGACAAAATGCCTGGGGCAGGGAGAAAAAAGAATTGAATCGGAAAAAAAGAGAGAAGGGGGAAGAATTAGGAAAAGAAAACACGGAGAATGCAATAAATGAAAGAAGCGAGGGAGATGTTTAAAACAACTGGAAAAAGCTTGTATTTGAAGTGAATTGAACCGCTTCTTATCCCTCTTTCCCTTGCTTGTCTTTACAAAGACATCATTATAAATCAAAACCTATGCGAAAAGAAGTCACTGTGGAATGTTCAAATATTAATAATATTAATCATGGGGTTGTCCAAAAATGACAGCCATCCAGATTCATAACAAAGATATGTTCCTTTGAAAATGTTAGTGGAATATTTGAATTTATCCTGTCAAACACAGCAAGTTTTTTTTTTTAAAAAAAGCACAGCTTGGTATTTGTATCATAAGCTCCTTTGAGTGCGCTGGCTGGGGGAAATGGGGACTGCAAGTTAACATCTGGAAAGCACCAGGGGTGGGAAATACAGCGGTGTAGAGATGAGAAAGAGAAAGAAGAATAAAGATATTGACCAAAACATGGAGAGAAGCTAAAACTGCTCCCAGCAACCGCCAACAACTTTAGAATTAAACATGAATTAACAGCATTAAGAACAGCAGTGACTCAAAAGTGATGAGCGTGGGGAAATAAGTATTTTTGGGCAATCTACAGGGGGGAAAAAACAGAAAACTTTCATAGCATCAAGCATCAAAAACAAATCAATTCCATAATCTCTTTGTCCCCAAATCCCCAAAGTAGCTGAAGAATTTCAAAATGTCTTTATATCTAGAAAACAGAACTCTATAAAAAAAAAGATGGGGAAATGTGAAAAAGCTCAATGTCAGCCTCTGCTTTGCTGCTGCTTCGGCTGCCATTGAAACGGGGAGGGAGGGGCATGGTATTTGGGAGGGGTTTACTAATTGTGCTGGAGGAAGATTCTGGAGTTCTGCTGCCGGTTGGACTGCGCATGCGGAGGAGGTTTCCCGCCAAGGCCAACGGCACCGACATTCCATCTTGGTGATGCCTTTCGAAGTTATCTTGCACCTGACACTTGGGAGAATTATGATTGGACTGTAACTGGGATGCCAAGGGGTGGGGAATGGGTTATTCTGTATATCATTTGCTTTCGCGCCTAAATAATCAGTCTTCACTTTGCTACGTTTCTGTTCATTTATAATTAGTAAAAGTACACTTGATTTCTATCAATGGAGTCTCGTGATTTTCTTTCCTGATTATCCAATGAAGGAGTGCTGACACTCAAATCAAGGCAAAAAGATTGCTAAGAATGTGTGATGTTTGCTTTAGTTACTACAGAAAAATCACCAAATCACATCAGACCAGGCTATGCAAAGGATCCGGCCCATGGACTGGTGGGATGAAAAGCAGCTGCCAGCTTGTAAAGAAGTGCTATAAAAGTCTTTAAAAACAGCCTTTCAGATGTTTTTCACGGCCACGTGATCCACTAAAAGTCTTCAAAAGTCTTTAAAAACAGCCTTTCAGATGTTTTTCATGGCCACGTGATCCACTAAAAGTCTTCAAAAGACTTTAAAAACAGCCTTTCAGATGTTTTTCACAGCCACATGATCCATTAAAAGTCTTTAAAAGTCTTTAAAAACAGCCCTTCAGATGTTTTTCATAGCATGTGATCCATTAAGTCTTTAAAAGACTTTAAAAGACTTTAAAAGTCTTTAAAAACAGCCTTTCAGATGTTTTCACGGCCACCTGATCCACTAAAAGTCTTTAAAAGTCTTTAAAAGTCTTTAAAAGTCTTAAAAACAGCCTTTCAGATGTTTTTCACGGCCACCTGATCCACTAAAAGTCTTTAAATGTCTTTTTAAAAGTCTTTAAAAACAGCCTTTCAGATGTTCTTCTTGGATGAGAAACAAAATGTCTTCAAAGAAAAACCAGGAAGTCCACTTGCCTTTTGAAATTGTCCGGAATTCCATCGGCTGGAGCTTAGATTCACACCTCATCCTTTTCTTTTCGTTTGTTTCGCTCAGGATTTTATAGCCGTTCTGCCTGGGTTATTCTAATTGGTTCATTAGACCAAACAGGCTACAGAATTGTAACTTGCAAGCACCCTCAGGGCTGGTATGCAGAGATTGTGCCAGAGATTTAGATTATAGAGACCTTTATTCGAAACAATAGGAACGGTACCAGTTCCTGCTCATGAGGCTTTGGCTCAAAGTGGTGTTAAAACCCAAGGATTGTGCCAGTTAATCTGTTAGGCAGCCATCTCCTATTAATTTAGACAGCCCAGCTCAATAACAATACAATCAAAGTCAATTATTCCTTCTTATCCGGAGTTGCAGTTTGTAAATAATATTCGGCATCAGAAAAATTGGCTCTGGCAGAAATCTCCAACTAGGGCAAGCTCAGGGCGCTGCAGCCAGGATAAACCTATCCAAAATAAACTGATCAAGAAATTCAAAGTGGAAAATGCTGAGATTTTAATTGTCACAAAACTAACAGGAATGTTAATGTGTTTACTTTGCACGCCACACATGATAATCAAAGAAGGTTTTAAGGAGTTTCTGCTTTAAATTACGGCTGCAAACAAAATAATAATATTTTTTTTTAAACCAAGGAAGCCCGGCGTAAGAATCTCTTTTTGTTTTTGTTCTAATGAGAATGAAGGATTTAATCAACATATCATTGAAAGAATTCAGAAATTCTGGTTGCCTTTTATTAAAACCAGAATCTCTGGAAAGCCAAGCGATGGATTTCGATGCTGATACGGTGCCTAAATGACCATCAGGCACACACAGGGCTGCTTTGTTGAAAGTGATTCTTTCTTCCAAAATTAAATAAACCAAAATGCTTAATTGCCTATCAACCCATAACAAACACACTCCAAGTAGCTTATTCGTTTAATTTGAACATTTTCCCTTGCCTTTCTATTCTGAAAGGTGAATGGCAAACTTAAGTTTAAAACAAGAAAACCATTAAAACCATTACATTAAATTAAACACGTACAACTGATTCAATGGATTAATGACTTCACAATTAATCTCCATATCAGTGTCAGGTAATTTGCATAAATCCTTTGCAACTGCAGTCAGCGTGCCGTGATTAAGGCATTTTCCATCCTGTTTGAATTGAGCCTATTTGTTCCTTTCCATTAAGCACCAACCTCAATATCTGCTGACGTTTGAGTCCATGTTGACTTGTTCTCACCTCGGACCAGAGGTGGGTTCCTACCGGTTCGCACCAGTTTGGTAGAACCGGTTCGTCAAATCTACCGAACCGGTTAGAAGAGGTTCCACCAGTGGACCCGGAAAGCAGGCCACACCTACAGAAGAGGTTCCAAAAATCTTTCAAACCCACCACTGGTCCTTGGATATGATTATTCTACACTATCATGCTCCTATTTATAAAACTCAGTGCCTCTGTGAAAGGTAAGGATGACCACTGCGTTTGTGGTGCAATCAGAACATTGCGTGTGTTGAAGTTGTTTTAACGCAAACCAAAGATGCCTTTTCAAAAACAAGTTTACATCATATTCTCATGCATGCCAGTGCTGTGTGTGGGGTGATTTAAGGTGGTTCTGACACGTGTCATCGGCATCTTCATATCCGGTCACATGGGCGGCAAGCCACTCCCATCCGGTCACATGGGCAGCAAGCCACTCCCACAAAGGAGGCCACACCCACAGAGTAGATTCAAACAATTTTTGAAACCCACCACTGCCTCGGACCAATCAACCAACCCAACTTCTCCAACTGTCTTCCATAAAGTTCACTTGGACAAGTGAGGTGCACATTTAACAAATGTGGATGAAGTCAAATAGATGGGCCACTCGTTATAGAACAGTCTATAGTCTGGTTGGCAGTATCTCTTTCTCAAACCCTTCATGGTATTGGACCTGGGTACTTGAGAGACCGCCTGCTTACAATTACCTCCAACAGACCGATTAGATCCCACAGATTAGGCCTCCTCCGAATTCCATCCGCCGGCCAATGCCGATTGGCGACCACCCGGAGGAGGGCCTTCTCTGTGGCTGCTCCAGCCCTTTGGAACGAGCTCCCCATGGAGATTCGGACCCTCACCACCCTCCAGGCTTTCCACAAAGCCCTTAAAACCTGGCTGTTCCGACAGGCCTGGGGCTGATGAGTTCTTGTCCCCGCTCGAATGGTATGGTTGTTGAGTGTTTAAATTGTGGTATTGTTTTGTCCATGTTCTTTTTTTCCTATTTGTATCCCCCCCCGCCCTTGACTTGGTTGTGAGCCGCCCTGAGTCCCTTCTGGGAATTGGGCGGCATAGAAATATAATAAACTCAATTCAATTCAATTCAAACCCTTGCAAGGAACCTCACTATTCTCTCACCTCTTCAGAAAGCCCCCCAGGACCTTTCCCATAAGGTAGATGGAGTCAGCACAAGATCCTTAGCCTGCACACCACGGTTCCTCTTTCTGACATGGAGCTCCACTTTTAAGGAATGACAAAAATCCAAGGGCAGAAGCGCATTCCTCCAGCACATATTTAGCGGAGGAGAATCTGCACGGAGACCATTTGCAAAATATCTGGGTCATTAGCAGGTTCCTCTGACCAGCCAAAATTAGTGAATCATCTAAAAGGCAGCTTCAACCAGAGGAAGCAAAATGGCCAGGGCTCCAGAGCTGCAAACAGGATACAAGAGGGTGCCAAAACTCTCGACAGAAGGCAACCATAGTGATATATGAAATAGTTTTTTAAAAAAAAAAATAACCCAGCCAAAGGCAGCTCCATAAATAAACAAACCAAGATTAGGAATCCTGATTTCCCTTAGTTTTGATGAGATAATAATTACTAGACCAGACACCAAAGGGGCATTCTGCAGCCCGTTAGAGTCCTCCAAAGATCCAGCTATAAACAAGTATGAGTCACCCAGATAAGAGATTAGTTCTTCTGCTCCATGCAACATCCAAGGCCATTCTGAAGAACGTCCCGACTGGATCAGCTGTTCTGATGCCAGATTCAGCCTGGGAAAGTCCCATCCCCCTCCCAGAATGTTGCAACATTCTTCCCCCCAAAGACGCTACGCTGGGGCAGTGAGATGGGTTTCATAATGCTCAAGAGACAGCAACAGGAACCCAACGCTTTCCTCCGTGTCTACGGGTCTTCTTTGGGTAAAACAACAAGCCTCTCTGAGCAGAAGTCACGGCTGCCTTCTCAACGCGTGGAGCAACGAAGGAAAGAGACAAAGATGTAGCTGGTCTTGAATGTTACCACCAAGATGGGGACCAGACAATGACTTTCTGGGGGCATTCGGAGACTGAGCTGTCCGCGCGGTATTGGTGAAAAAAAGTGATGATGATGATGATGACGATGCACATAAAGAAGAGGAAGAGCTTCAATCCCACCATTGCAGCAGCCATCTTGGCTTTTTTTAACCCCCTCTGTGGACACCTCTGTTCTGTGACTCAGTCCTGAGGGGGACCATAACTCAAAGCAGATGCTTAATAACCTGACCATCATGCATATGATAGGTCACATTATTGCATCCTAAATTCCAACGCCTCAAGACTTGACTACTGTAACGCGCTCTACATGGGGCTGCCCCGGAAAAACGTTCGGAGACTACAACTGGTCCAGAATGCAGCCGCATGAGCGATACTGGGTGTATTAAGATACACCCATGTTACACCTATCCTCCGCAAGCTGCACTGGCTCCCGATCGGTCTCCGAACGCGCTTCAAGGTGCTGGTTATCACCTTTAAAGCCCTGCATGGCCTAGGACCTGGATATCTATGGGACCGTCTTCTGCCACACACCTCCCAGCGTCCGATAAGATCCCACTGGGTGGGCCTTCTCCGGGTGCCGTCAACTAGACAATGTCGTTTGGCGGCTCCTCGAGGGAGGGCCTTCTCTGTGGCTGCCCCGGCCCTATGGAACGATCTACCCCCCGAGATTCGGACCCTCCCCACTCTCGCAGCCTTCCGCAAAGCCATTAAGACCTGGCTTTTCTGGCAGGCCTGGGGCTGTTGACCTCTTGAATGAGGTCCAGCCCATGAAGGTTGAGTGTATGTTGTATCTCTTTTAACTTGTCTTGTCTTCTATTTTTTAAGCTTTTAGTATTCCTTTTATTGCTTTTATGTAAACCGCCCGGAATCCTTCAGGATTGGGTGGCATATAAATCTATTAAACTCAAACTCAACTCAACCCATAAATTAGGTGACTCCAAAATACTTTTAGCCACCAGGGGTGTCAAACTGGCGTCATCACGTGACGTATCAGGACATTTTTCCCCCTTCGCTAAACCGGGTGGGGCCAGCGCATGACGCACCCGGCCCGCAGGACGTGAGTTTGACACTCCCGGCTTACACTAAAGTTCTCCAACAAAGAAAGCCCAAAGCTTGTATAAATCATTAAGCATTCATTTGGTCCTTAATCTGAATAAAGGCGCAGTGTTTTCTTGCTGTAGAATCTTTTTATTTGTACATCTCTAAACAATTTTCCTTCACTCCGGCTTCAAGAAAAAGAAAGAAAAAGAAGGCTTGAGACTTGATAGTTGTTGTGTCTATAGTTTTTAAGTGGAAAAGATTGAGGGAAAAAATAACTGCAGAATGTCCTCATATTAATAATACCCAAGAGAGGAAATCTAGCCAAGAAAGGGAATTTCATTATGGGTGAACACGTATTGTCTACTGTTTACATGATATTTGAACATCTTAAGTGACTACTGGTTAGTGGAACTAATACTTCCCAAAGGTCAAAAATAAACCTCAAGGTTGCAGTTCGAAGCTAAGAAGAATCATAAATAATTGGCCTTATACATGTGAGATTTTGCCCAGAAGCCTAAAAAAAGAGCAAATAATACTCAGGATTTGTTCTGGGCTAATAAACAACACGAGATCCAGGAAAAGGATACACACATCTGAAAGCATTTGGTTCCCCTTCATATTTCATTTCTTGCTAATATCTTAATTTCATCTCCAAGTTTTCTATTATAGTCCTTTATCTCATGCCACATTAGTAATTTTTAAGCTTGCACTAAAAGGTGTACATTTATTTGAGCTTAGTATTCCAACTTGTTTTTTGGGGGAAAAAATACTTTTGTTTACAGCTTTCTAAAATGTTCACAGTTCCACTAGCAAATATTCCTGCTGCAATGGAGCTGTGTGTGTCCTTTCCCACATACAATGTTTTTGGGTGCTGATTTCCTAGCATTATTTAGTATTTGGCAATGCAAAGGAGAATTGTGTTTAGAAATGCACAGTCAGATAAATTCACATTTAAAGATGAAGTAAATAAATTCCCTCCCTCTCCCTCAGGGAACGGGACATCCCAAGACACGCGAAAACTCTGAGGCAGACATGCTAAAACTTTACCAAATTGTCTGTCCAGCTACTTTCAGCTGTAGACACAAAGGGACCGAAAATTAGAGCTCTGTGCAGATTCACTTGTGTCTTTCAACACTGGGATGTGACCCCCACATCCGGATTTTGCCTCGTCCTCAGGTTTGGAGTCCCCCACCCCAATCCGGTTCCTTTTTTCCTTCTGTAATGGTTGGAGCTTGGAGCTCCCCTCAGTGAAAAGGATAAATTATGAAACCCTAGAAGTTCAACTTTCAAAAACTTCCTCTTGTTTTCTTTCCCTTGTCCTTCCCCACCCACTTTATTATTTATTTCTTCTGGCGATACGCTTTGACTTCCAGGAACTCTGTTTCTTGGACATCTCCAAACTTCTGGAGATAAGACAGATGGAAAATGCCCTCAGAACCTGAAAGGTGAATGCATGAGGGGAAAGAAAGATGAGTTCATCACTGAAAGAGCCAAGGAATGGATATTAGATCATGATGAAGCTTGTCTGGTCCCAGAAATAGTTGTCCCCAGAGGTGAGCATCCCCCAGAGAGGTTCATTACGGAAGGCTGATACGTTCTCCTTAAATATGCTCCATCAAGGTTGGAGGCACAGCGCCAGATGAAGAGGTCCACCTGCGGCCTAGCTGAGGTCATGGCTCGACAATGCACTTCTTCTGAAACGCTTTGTCAAGGTTTCTTGGTGTGCTCTTTGGGCTTCTTCTGCGCTGGCCATGAACGTTCGCTTGGACTCCAATGTTCCTGGAGAGATTTCTCTCCTGCAGCGCTCCTCGAGAACAGCGAACCTCCCAGCTTCCATTTATTTTTCTCTACCCTTTTGAAAAGCCCGTCACGCTTTTCACTCGAGGAATGATGAGATCAGAGTGTATTTTAAGAGCACCAAGGACCCCTCTCATTTCTCCCTCTCTTTCTGCTGCTCTCAACCCAAACATCCTGCGCCGTTCCACCTCCAACGCTCCTCTGCTGTTGGCCCCACGCTGCCAAGGAAAGAGTGAGCTGGGTCCTGGGTGCCAAGGCTGGGGAAGGAGCCCAAGCTTCAGAAAGAATTGTCTTTTCCAGTCACTTCCCCTTGAAGATATCTTTGGCTGGCCTCTCTGTTGATACAGGGTGATTCATTAAGCCAACAATGTGGGCCTGTTTCAAGGTTAAAATAGGAGGCTGGCTGAGAATCAGCTGGCAATTTCGAAGCTCAGCAGAAGAAACGTGGAAGCCTCTCAGGGAGGTCTTGGGATGGAAAGACCAAGCGTTTCATAGGTGAGAAAGCTCACCGTCTTCTGCAGACTTTCCCAGCCTGGAAAGAGGTAGGATTCCCACCTCCAGATCCTCACCAGTGAGGCCAATTGAGAAGGAGGTGGTTTCTGTGCATCTCTTAGGCTGGAGGTAGGCGATGCTTTGTCATCCGGAGCTGAACTTAATATTTATGGAATAGATGAAGGTCACGTCAGACAAAAGTTCAAGGTTCAGGTTGGGGGATCTGTTTTGCAGAGTGGAGAATGGGTCTTCTCCAGCTTCCTTGGTTTGATAAGAGGAAGGATTTGAGTGCTTCTTGTTTACTTTTAAACGAGAAATAAAATATCCAAGTCAAATTCAGCTTCTGGTGATTTATGGCCACGTCCAGGGGTGAAATTCAAATTTTTTTTTACTATCGGTGCTGTGAGTGTGGCTTAGTGGGTGTTGTGTGGCTTGGTGGGCGTGGCTTGGTAGGCGTGGCTGGGAAGAATACTGCAACATTCTCACCCCACTCCAGGGGAAGGATACTGCAAAATCTCCATTTCTCACTCGATTCTGGGGCCAGCCAGAGGTGGCATTTGCCGGTTCTCCAAACTACTCAAAATTCCCGCTACCGGTTCGCCAAACTACTCAAAATTTCCACTACCGGTTCTCCAAACTACTCAAAATTTCCACTACCGGTTCTCCAAACTACTCAAAATTCCCACTACCGGTTCTCCAAACTACTCAAAATTCCCGCTACCGGTTCTCCAAACTACTCAAAATTTCCACTACCGGTTCTCCGGAACCTGTCAGAACCTGCTGGATTTCACCCCTGGCCACGTCCATATTGGCTTCTAAGAAACAGTTAGAAAAGTAACTGACAGGCCCTGTCTTCTTCTAGGACGTGTTTTGTCTCTTTGCTATATTCCTAGTTTCTCTGAAGGTCTTTAGTCCAAGTACCAGAAAGACCCAACTCTGCTTAGCTTTTTGCACTCAGGGTCCTCCAAATGCTACCACCTCCATGAGGCTTTGAAGGGTACATATTACATTTTGTGGTATTTCTCTACTAAAAAAACACACACCAATTTTCAGGGTCTCACTGATGCGTGAAAGGAACCTATAGTTGCTTGATCTACAGAAAACATTTTTTTAAAAATCCAGATTAACATTTTCAAGAATGTAATCTAAGCCATTACTCAGAGTT